>NW_004444210.1:39492-80544 GCF_000243295.1 Trichechus manatus latirostris
CCCTGATGGAGCAGGAGAAAGGTGGGGTGCAGAACTCAAATTCTATAAGAAGACCAGACTTAATGGTCTGACTGAGACTGGAGGAACCCAGAAAGCGTGGCCCCCGGATTCTCTATCAGCACAGAATTAAAACAATTTCTGAGGCCAACTCTTCAGACAAAGGTTGGACTGGACTGTGGGACATAAAATGATACTCATGAAGAGTGTGCTTCTTGGTTCAAGTAGATACATGAGACTGAATGGGTAGCTTCTGTCCAGAGGTGAGATGGAAAGGCAGAGAGGGTTAGGAGCTGTTTGAATGGACACGGGAAATCAGGGGTGGAAAGGAGGAGTGTGCTGTCATAGTATAGGGAGAGCCATTAGGGTCACATAACAATGTATGTGTAAATTTTTATATAAGAGACTAACTTGAAATGTAAACTTTCACTTAAACTACAACAATAAACAACAAAAAAATATTGGTGTAGGATAAAGATAAATAATACAAAATTTCTGCTTTCAGTGAGTTTATAATCTGAGAAAGGATGTGTAGTATGTATTAAAACCCTTCTGGCACAAGAAAGAACATGTTTATGTGGCTCAAAAGGGGCATAAATACAGTGTGATGAGAATTCAAAGATGGAGGAGCTTACTTCCACTAGGAAGGGCTAGAGAAAGTGCTAGAAGTGAGAGAGACTGAGGATAAACTTAAAAGGATATTCCTAGATAGAGATAGCAGCTAAGGGTATAAAGTGAGTGTAAGTATGCAGTTGGGAAGTATACATCTATCTTTAAAAAAGCTATAGTAGGCCACTGTTGTGGGTTGAATTGTGTCCCCTAAAAGAAATGTTGAAGTCTAAACTGTCTGTACTTGTGAATGTGATTTTATTTGGAAATAGGGCCTTTGCAGATGCAATTAGTTAACATGAGGTCATACTAATCCAACATGACTGGCCCTTAGAAGAAGAGACACAAAGCTAGACAGACACAGAGGGAAGATGACCACGTGAAGGTAGAGGCAGAGACTGGAGTTATGTTGTCACAAGACAAGGAACACCTGGGGCTATCAGAAGCTGAAAGAGAGAAGAAAGGATTTTCCCCTAGAACCTTCAAGGAGAACATGGCCCTGCCTACACCTGGAAATCAGACTTCTACTCTTCAGAACTGTGAGAGAATAAATCTCTGTTGTTTTAAGCCATGCACTTTGTGGTATCTTGTTATAGCAGTCCTAGAAAGCAAATACAGATACAATGACTGGAGCGCAAGAGGAATAGTACAAAGAACATTAGGGAAGTTAAGATCTCAAGTAATTCCCCCAAAAGGAACCTGAGGCCTTCTATATAATGTTGTTTTTGTTTTTTTTTTTTTTCCCCCTAATGGATGCATATAGGATTAAAAAACAATGACTACTTTCTGTTGTTTTTAAGCAAAGTTTGCGATTTGTGCCTCTTCTCGAAGATAAGCTGTACATCTGCAAAAAGACAGGAGAACAAATGTCATTTGTAAATCCTCTATTAAAAGCACCTGTTGGTATAAACATTATGCTTGTTTTAAAAGTTATGGTTAAAAATTATGTCTCTGAAAGAGTAGGGGACCTGTGATTAGAGCTGTGCCCGGATGCCATGATGGGACTACTTTCTCTCTCATCAGGAAAGGAATGAAAGGACCGGGACACCGTCTCAGTTCCCCTGCTATGCTCACAGAGGCTGGGTTGTAAGTGAGAGCAGCCCGACCCCTCCCTGATTGCAGATAGAGCAGCTTCCACTGGGCAGCCAGGTTCCTGCAGGAGACAAAGAGCAACTTTAGGACTCAGGTAGGAAGAGTGTGGGGGAGATCTGGGCATTACTGGGTACTCCATTTAGGAGGGAATAAATGAAGAATGAAACTCCTCTCAGTGTCTTGTAATTTTCAGGCTGTTGTAATAAACAGTTCAAGTACAGTGTGGCCATGGCAGCCCCTAAAACAGATGGAGCCAGATTTTAACGGACTTAAATGTTAGACTAAGGAGTTTGGACTTCGTTTTAACCAGGGCTTCAAACTGGTTCTTCCCAGTCAGTCATGGCCAACGAGGGAAACCAGAATGGACGCGAATTTGTAAAATGTGGGTGTACTGAAACGATAATCGGAATGGGAAAAATGACGAGTAGACGTCCTGCTAAAAACTCAGTCTCCCTCCTAGAAAACCAGGGCAGTGTGCACATTGCATAGCAACCAGATCTCTTGACTGACAGAGTTGGAAGCAGCGATGCCTGGCTCAAAAATGGTGGCCGACTGTATCGCGTTGAATGTGTGTTGCTCTCCATAGTCCTGGCAATAATCCAGTCTCCTGCATTAGGCTCTTGAAAGGGCTCACTACACCTCTTTTGAATCTTGCATTCCGGGACTCTGACCCCTAGTTTTTCCCGTTCTGGTTATTGTTTGGGTACACCCACATTTTTCCGTTCGGGTCTGTTTCAATTTTGCTGCCGTTAGCCATGACTGAACTGGTTCAAACCTGTTTGAAGCCCTGGTTTTAACAGATAGAAGGGCTGAGGAATTTTTACTTTTTGCTCATGTTGTTGTTATTGCTCCTGCAGTTGTTTTAATTACAAGAATGACCTGTTCAATTGTGTATTAAGAAAAAAAGTTGACATTTATGTGAAAAATGGATTGGAGGAAAAGAAATTTAACAATTTAAGCCAGTGTAATTGGTAATATTTTCTCCCTTAAGTTATAAAGAAAAGACAGTTTTTTTTTTTAATTTTCAAAGATAATTTGTTTTTTTAAAAGATTTTCTTTTCACATATATATTAGAAGATCTTTGTCTATTTAAATATATTTTTTGACAAGGCCATCATAGGTTAAATAGGTGTATTTTCCAGCATCAATCTAAGAGAATTTTAACCTTATATACTGTGACTGGAACATATAATTAATGCATATGTTAAAGGGAATTACATTTTAGGATGGATTCATAGTGATATTGCCATCAAATTTTATGGATCAATGGAGATGATTAGACTTTCTGGAACCATGCTTTTCTTATAAAGGCCTTAGGTGTAGAGTGAATATATTATTTCCTTTTGCTAACCACAAGAGTCTAGATAGTGGATGACATGCAATGCAAGCTTTCATTTTATATTACTCAGTGTGGAAATGAATCTTAGAAGCTTGCTGTATTCCTATATATGTTTGTTTCTTAATGAATGAATTAGAATGTGGTATTTCAACAGCCCTGAAAAATCGGTTTATTTATCAGCATTCAGCTGAGACACACACCAAATAAAATGCCATAGTGGTTTCCAACTAGGTAGATAATCACAATAACTGGAGAGTTATAAAACAAACAGACAAAAACCTTGAGTGGGGTCCTTCAAAAATTCTGAAGCAGTAGTTCCCTTGTGGGCCTTGGAATCGGTGCTTTTTAAATGCCAGGTTTGAGAACCGGTTATATTAGGTTATGTGGCAGTATAAAAAGAACAGACAAAATAGGGACTGCCCTTTCATGTTGCATCCTAGTTTGGCCAGTAGGAACCCTGGTGGCGCAGTGGTTAAATGCTTGGTTGCTAACTGAAACGTTGGCAGTTTGAACTCAGCAGCCACTCCATGGGAGAAAGATGTGACAGTCTGTTTCTGTAAAGATTACAGCCTTAGAAACCTTACGGGGCAGTTCTACCCTCTCCTGTAGGGTTGCTGTCTATGAGCTGTAACCAACTCGGTGGCAATGTGATTGTTTTTTTTTTGTTTTAGTTTGGCCAACAGAATACATGAAAAAATTAAGTGATATTTACAAAGCAAGTGAATGATGAAGGATAATTAATATAAGCAATAAAAAAAGAATATAAATTAGAAGAGTGAGCCAGGTATTGCTACCTCTCCAATAGCTTATGAACTCTTTGGCAGAAAGTATCTTCTATTTCTCTTGTATTTTTTTCTTCACCTAAAGCCCTTGTATGGTGTTTACTACACACAAAATGTATCACTGAAGCTGAAAACTAACAAGAAGTTTGCTTACCTTCACCAGGATGCAAAATGTTTATGTGATTGCAAACCCAGTGTAGTAATTTACTTGAGGGCATTATATGGAGGGTCTTAATTTGATTCTAGAACAATTAGAATTGTATTTATTCATCACTGTTAAAATATTTTTATCACCAATATGTTATGGTAGCATTTTGGTGTTAATACTGACTTCTTTTTTCTAAAAGCTTTTAAATACTATATATCATTAAATATTGTCTGTGTATATGTTTGGAAACCCTAGTAGCTTAGTGGTTAAGAGCTACAACTGCTAACCAAAAGGTCAGCAGTTCAAATCCACCAGGCGCTCCTTGGAAACCCTGTGGGGCAGTTCTACTCTGTCCTATAGGGTCACTATGAGTCAGAAGTGACTCGACAGCAATGTGTTTTTTTTTTAATGGGTTTGGGCGTGTATGTTTATGCGGTCCCCAATAACCATGAAAATGTTGTCATGTTTAAATAGTAAAAGAAATCTAAAAAATATTTCAGATTACAATGATAAGTTGAAAAGGTATTTTATGGCTGCATGGGATGCAGCATCATTGTCTGTTCCTTTTTCTGTTGGTTACCAGGAGTCTCGGAGGTAAATTTTGTGTTCAATCTCAGTAATTATTTCTTCATTTTAACAACCTGATTATGTGCATGCCTCTTAATATGCAGAATCATAGACCATTTTTGGTGGCAAATAGTATACCAAAAAACAAATTAATGTATTAATGAACCAATGAACAAATAAGCATAAATGAACTGAATCATATAAATATTTATTTCTAAAATCTGTATTTTCTCTTGGTTACCAATTTTGGATTAAACTGGAACATATAGACCTGAAAGCTTCAGGACCCACCTTACATGTTCGGCTTTTGGGTTTCGATTTTAGAATTTTCAGTTCCATGGAATGTATAATCCTGAAAAATGTTACTAGTTTACATTTTACGTAAATCTTTGTGTAACTCTTAATGACTGATACTTGTTACTACCTTAAATGTTAGGTCCTTAATTTAAGCATTATTCTTTCCTAATTCATCAATAAATGAAATGATATTCAAAATGCACCAAATGCACCCAAGACTAAATATGCCAAAGATATATATATATATATTCATTCCATACATATATGTATATATACACATATATATGGTATTTTATATATATATATATATAGTATATATCTCTATGGAGTATATATATATTCCATATATGTATGGAATGAACATATATATATATATAATATATATATATATCTTTGGTATGTTTACCAAATACAATTTAATCAAACAATGTTAAGGGGAAATATCAAAATAACTTATTAAAAGAAAAGATACAGAGGAGACAAGACATATAGATATTTTAACTAATTGTGTGTGTGTGTATTTGGATTTAGTTTACAAAATGAAATTCAAATTATCACTGTAAGTATGTACAAAACCAAACTCGATGCCGTCCAGTCAGTTCCAACTCATAGCGACCCTATAGGCCAGAGTAGAACTGCCCCGTAGGGTTTCCAAGGAGCAGCTGGTGGATTCAAACTGCTGACCTTTTGGTTGGCAGCCTAGCTCTTAACCACTGCACCACCAGGTCTGCATAAGCATGTACAGAAGGAAAAAAAAACAAAAACCTTAAATAGGAGATTAAAAAATGATTGTCTTTGTAATAAAACTACTCCCTTCAATTTTCGATTCAGTAAATAAATTGGAAGAAATTTATACCTTATGATGTAGTATATCTTACTTTATAATGATAATGAAACACATTTCAGTCACTGAATGCAGTCATCTTTATGGACTTTATCTCAACTCATAATTAATACTGCCTTCAAAGTGGACTCAAATCTTCAGAGATTATTTTTTCCAGTGACTACTATTTATATAGGGATCTCTGTCCACTGTCAGGCTTTTGGGAGTTTATTCATTCCTGAGGACAGTGAAAATCCATGGAGTATTGCTTGGAAAGAGTTTGAGACTTTGAGGCTGAAGAGACTTGGGATGTAATTGTGTCTCTGCTGTTTGTTTACAGGCTGGTGAGGCAGTGATTAAGTTAACTTTTCTTGAGTTTCATTTTCCTCATTTGCAAACTAGTGTTATATATCTCATACAGTTATGGTAATGACTCAGTGACATAATACCTGCTCAAGATAGGCACTCGATGGTTGGTTGTTAATATGGCTAATAAGGATAAAAATAACAATTAACTGTTTAACATTCCAATAGTGATATACTATAGCAAACTATGGGGAATATGAAAAGTACACATGCATATATGTGTATGTGTATATGAAAGAATATATTTGTATATATACATGTAAAAAATTATATACATGTAAAAATTAGCATAGCATGCTTATGAAAATACCTCGTGGTGGGAGGGTGCGGTTTGCAGAAAAACATACAGCATGTGTGTTATTTGCGTAAAAAACTGTGTGTGTATCTATCTGTATGTATACACACATACACATGCATATACATACATGTATATAAATCAGACATTGTTGAAGGTATGATTATGCTTGCCAAAGCTCCATGATGATCTAGAGAAAAAAAAAAGTATATGAGATTTGGGGTTATATGAAACTAAAGAGTTTACCCTAGCAATGAATTATGATAAAATTAATAAGGTCCATTAAGTAAGTAAGGTACCCCAGTGATGTTTATTTATTCAGTAATGAAAAAAAAATGTCCAAAGGGGAATCAATTCTTTTGCTTAGAGTATTTTTAATAGTATTTTTGCAGTAATAGATATATATAAATATATATTATAATAATATTAGATACTGAGAATTCAAATTTATATATATAAATATATATATAAATATATATATATATAAATATAAATACCCCCAAAGGAGTATTTGGCTGTAACAAAAGCAGTAACAATACAAAGTATAAAATACATTTGAAATGGAGACTTCTTTTAACCTAACATTTTAGGGAACAGAGTGATATTTAGATTCTCATTCCATAATTCTTTATAATAGAATAATTTTTAGTTGCTTCTTTTTTTAATAGCACTTTAATACTAAATGTGTTTAAAATTTATTAGTACTACTTTGTGCTGAAAGCAACTATTTCTTTTATAGATGAGCCAGGAATAATTAGGGAAAATATTTGTGTATCTTGCCTGCTCTGTATCTTTTCCTTTAATGAGCTTTTTTTGATATTTTCACCGTAACATTATATTGGATTAAATTACTTTAGCACAAATGGGTCAGACAAGAAGATCTTCAAATCTGATGACATGTGCTGTGCTTGCCTTCTGGTATTCACCAGCTTTTAAAGGTACATCTAAGTCACTGTTAACATTTGTGGTGTCTAATCCTACGTTTTAATCTAAAGATTTTAAACATTGTTTAGAAGTGTACTTTAAAGATATCACTTTCTTATTTATTGGAGCTTTAATAACAAAAATAACAATTTTCTCTCTCTGTCTCTGTCTCTAATATATGTAAGTGTAGTCTTTACCGTTTACAAACCCTTTTCGTACATAATCTCATTTATGTCACACAGTCACCCTGTGACGTGGGAGGAGATTACTTTCACTGTTTTATAGGTGATGAAATTGAGACTGTATGAGGATAAATTATGTGCTCAAGGTTGCATTGCTAATAGTTATTGAAGTTGAGGTTTGGACTCACTGTTAGAACTGGTTTATGCTTAGCAGAGGTTACAAAATCAGGTGCCTGCAGTGGCCCGTGAGTGAATGGAAATGGGTGATGCTTACTGGACACAAAACCTTGGGTAGTGCTTTTGGAAGCTGGAAAACACATGCCCTGTTGTCTTAGTTATCTAGTGCTGCTGTAGCAGAAATACCACAAGTGCGGAAGGCTTTAACAAGGAGGAATTTATTCTCTCACAGTTTAGGAGGCTAAAAGACTGAATTCAGGGTGCCAGCCCAAGGGGAAGTCTTTCTCTCTCTGTCGGGTCTGGGGAAAGGTCCTTGTCATCAATCTTCCCTGGTCGAGGAGCTTTGCAACGCAGGGACCCTGGGTCCAAAGGGCACGTGCTTCTGGCTCTTCTTGCTTGGTGGTGTGAGGTCCCCCTGTCTCTTTGCTCGCTTTTATCTTTTATACCTCAAAAGAGATTGGCTTAAAACATAACCTAATCTTGTAGACTGAGTCTCATCAATATAAGTGCCACTAATTCCATTTCATTAAAATCATAGAGATAGGATTTGTAATACAGGAAAATCACATCAGATGACAAAATAGTGGACAGTCACACGATACTGGGAATCTTGGCCTAGCCAAGTTGACAGATTTTTGGGGGGACATAGTTCAATCCATGACAATTGTCTAAAGGGAGTAGCAACAGTTTGGATGTACCTGCATCTTGCCTTGAGCTAGTTTGGGCTCAGAGTTGCCAGAACTTTTGATTTTTAAAGTGAAGCTCAAAAATCTAAATTTTATGTGAAAAGCTTTTGTCCTTAAATGTAGGCAACTAATTCAAAAATTGAAAACTAAAATGATCCAAACAAGACACGTCTGAGGGCTGATGCAGATTTCCAATTTACAGCCTGTGGTGTATCATTAATACGTAAGTGAAGTTGTCCTTAATTCTTAGGTGGATTATATGTGGGGAACCTGACAATTCATGTAGCTAGTGTGAAATGACAAAGATCTTACCCTAAATTCCATTCTTCATAATTGATGAGGTTCCTAGGATCTATGTCCTAAGAAGGTGTTGGTAACAGTGTTTGTCACTTGACTTACTTGGTAACTAAAACTGTTTATGCTTTCATTTGTTCAGTCAGAATGTATTGCATTCCAACCATCTCCCTGGCAATGTAATGCAAAGAAGAGTATTATGTAGTGTTTGTCCTCAAATCTCAGCCCCAACCATTCTAGTGGTCAAGAACGTTCTATAAATAAGAAGTGTTAGAAGCAAAATGAAAAGCTCATAGAGAAGGCAGAATTTGCATATACATGTTTCATATGCAAAACCATAGCCCTTTTACACAATGTTAAAGAATGCCATGAGAGTGTATACACCCACATACGTGAGTAAGACAAAAGTCTACTCTAAATTTATATTTCATGGTGGCATACAAGTCTTTCATGTAGGTAACCCTAAAAAGAAAAAAAAAAATGCTACCTTATTTTATAAAATGGTTTCTAGTATACTACTTCCTTGTTCTTGGTCTGTTAAAATAAAACTAGATTGATCATTTTATACTTAATCACAACCTGGATTTTCTGAATCCATTGAATATCTAACCATACTTTTAATAGTGTTTCATTGTTTGAATGCCACAAAAGACCTTTACATGTATACCTTTATCTACAGATACAGTTGTTCTTTGAAAACGTGGAAGTATGAAAAGTATAATAGATTAAAAATTGAAATTGTATATATTAATTCTTGCATGTTTGTATTTGTAGAGATAATACACACATATGTATGTATTTTGTGTGTGTGTTTGTGTGTATATGTGTGTGTGTAGAGAGAGAAGTTTATTTCCTTGGATAATTTTGACTGACGAGTGACAGCTTAGTATCACTGATTGCATTTCTCTTTTTGCCCTTATGTTAGAGAGTTCAGAGCCTAATTGGATATATAGTCTTAGAAACTTATATTGGCATACTTGTCACTTTCTTTTTTGGGGGGTTCTGATTTGCTACTTATATTTATACATATCCTTTCAATATATGGGGCCCTGGTGGCACAGTGGTTAAGAGCTACAGCTGCTAACCAAAAGGACGGCTGTTTGAATCCACCAGCCACTCCTTGGAAACACTATGGAGCAGCTCTACTCTGTGCTATATGGTCGTTATGAGTCAGAATTGACTTGACTGCAATGGGATTGGGGTTGTTTTTGTTTGTTTCAATATATGCTTATGCAGACCAGGCACATGGAACATCTTTGCTCTTCATAGTTTCTGGTTACTGAGTTTTATTTTCAGTACACTGAGAAGACATGTATATATTTTGTTATGAGCACTACCATCTGTAGGCTGGAGGGAGAGGAAAGAATAGCAGAGAAAAAGTTAGTACACTCTCCCCTACAACACACACACAGAAGGGTGAGTGGAGTATACACTACTTTGGTGTTTCCCAAGTGGCAGAGTGAGTTCACGTGGGAGTGAATGTCAGACCTTGAATTCCTATTTCTCTTATCTCTCTTGATATAAGCAGGACATTTTTAGACTGAATATCATGAGATTTTTGTTCTTCTCTGGAAGGACTTACCCATAACTATCTTGTACCAAAAAACCCCAAACCTCTTGCTATCAGTCAATTCCGACCCATTGAATATTCAACAAAATATGTTTTGCACATTTTTCTAAGAATTGGAGAGATATGTTATAAAGCAAATAGATCAAAAAAATTTACACATCCTCTGTGATAAAGCTGATCATGTTTCAATATAAACAAGTCAGTAATAATAGCTATAATACTGAGCATCTTTTAAAAATACTGTTTTTTCCCTTTATCCTGAACAATGAACAGAACCTTCTGATGTTGGTGGAATGTGGCCCAGGGATTGGAAAAGAGGATATAACATTAATTCAAAGGTACCTTCCTTTGATAAGAACCTCTTTGAGTGTGTACCCTTGTCTTTGTAATTACTCTGAGGGGGTTTGAATATTTATAGAACATTGTTTCTCAAATAATATTCTTGAAGATGTTCCTGAAAAAGGTGGCCAAATAAGCGTACAAAACACTGTATATTTGTTACTGTCTTTGGCAATTCATTGTTTATATAAGCACATTAAAGACTGCCAGGATGCCCGCCATTAAAAAGCCATTGCATTTTGCTTAATCCAGTGTTTCCCCATATTATTTGACCACAGACCCCCTTTCTCCTAATAGCTATGTTCACATCACTTAGAACTAGTTCAGGGGAGCACTCTAGTTAAAAATCAGTTTTGAAGGTGCAGTTTCTCTTAGGAAATTTTTTCTCCTCTTCAGTACTGTTGTAATAGCAATCACAGTAGGTATGGTCGTCATTACTCCCTTGTCTTATGTTGCTGAGAAATGAGTTCCTGCTATAGGGAACATGAGTAGAGAAAATCTGTTATTTGAATAGGAAATTAACAGTGCAAAAATTAGGATGCAAGACATGGAAAGATATAAACAGATGCCTTAACGTGAGGCTTATACAACATTGTTTTTCTCATTAGATATATTCATTTGTTGATTGTTTTATGATGCCCTTAAAAAGGTAACTCCATAGGAAAGTAATTTATTGTGTTCAGCCAAAAAAAATTCTTTTTTGTTGTCTTTTTTTTTTTTTTTTGGCTGCTTTTGTCCTCATTCATTATTTCTCCTTACTGGGAGAACAACTTACCAAGTTCTTTAAGAAAGTCTTTGGTGTTCCCTTTCCTTCTCCAAGAAAAAGCAAACAAACAGTAATCTCCTACCTTATATAACTTTTGCTCATGTGTTCTATTTTCTAGATTTTTATAACTTTGGAATTGTGCTATAATTTACAAATGATTTAAGAACCATTGTTCATGAAAGTTGATAATATGTCCATGTGGTATCATCATGGAACTGAAAATTCTCTGCTCCATTGTTATCAGTGCTTTATAATTAAGCTCCTTGGTAACGGCACAACAAATGCTGCTTAATGCTTGTTTAGCTCCATCCAGGCTATTGGCCTTTAGAAAGTTAATAATTGAAGAGGACAACTCAGTTTATTATGTAATCTAGCTGAAGGGCAAAGTAAACCCTTGGATGGATATATGCATCCTCTAATAAAGTCAGTACAGTGTATGAACAAACAATGATAGGAAAAGTCATTGGGAGAAAGTTGAAAAATAGTTTTTGAGTAGCTTATACTAATAGTACCTTGCATTTGTATCACAGTCTTTAAAGCTTGGCTACATAAATGCTTTTTTTTTTTTTTTTTTTAATTAAAGCAGTAAATTAGGTCTTCTTACTCTCATTGTTTGAAAGGAAATAACTGGGACATTGATTTGTTAAGTGATTTGCCAAATACCACTTGGCTAATAAAGGGACAGAGCTCAGATCTGAAACATTTTTCTAACCTCTTGTTTGTGCTTTTTCTAACGTTAGACTTTCATGACCTTTGATTCATACACTAAGAGCATGTTGTTTTCTTGTCTCTGCCTATACAAAATTTTTATTTAGTAGTTTCTTCTGCCCCCGTATTTTTAAAATGAAATTTTAAACAAAACTGATTTATTGAAGTAAAACATACGTATACATGAAAAGGAGTCCATAGATGGCTCAAACTGTTAAGCACTAGTCTATGAGCTAAAAGGTTGGCAGTTCGAACCCATCTAAAGGCACGTTGGAAGACAGGCCTGGCGATATGCCTCCAAAAGGTCACAGCTTTGAAAACACTATGGAGCAATCCTACTCCACACATGTGGTATCTTTATGAGTGGGATTGACTAGATGGCAACTAGCAGCAATAACATACATGGAAAAGTAAACAATTCGTATGTTTACAATTCAATAAAATTTCACAAAATGAGCACAACCAGGTAACCCAACACCCAAGTAAGGAAAGTGGCATTACCAGGGTCCCAGAAGCTCCTTGAGTACCCCTCCCACTCACTATCCCTTCCCTCCAAAGGTAACCACTATACTGACTTCTAACATCATAGAGTAATTTTGCATGTTCCTCAACTTTATAAAATACAATTGTATATGATCTCTTTTGTACTTGGTCTATTTTATTCACATTCTTTCATCCATATAGATGTGGGCAGTGAGTCCAGAAACACCCACATGTCTAAAGACACTTAATTTATGTGAAAGGTGACATAAAAGAGTGGTAGATAATGGATGGATTTTTCAATAAATAGTGCTGGGTTAATTGGATATCCATATGGAAAAAATAAATTTGACTCCTACCTTTAGGCACAAAAAATCAATTCCAGATAGATTACAGATCTAAATCTGAATGGTAAAACAATAAGGCTTCTAGATTATAGCTGTTTTACTCTGGGTCATCTGAGAAGCAGATACTAAAGGGCAATTAGAAGTGCAAAAATCTTAATTAGGGGAAAAACCTTTGAGGGAAATTGGAAAGGAAAACAGGGAAGCAGAAAGAGCCATCAGCTTATAATGATGGCCTGACTTCTCCAATGGAGGTAGGGAAGGAAAAGTTGGGTGGGAAAGTCTTAGACTGCAGTGCAGTACTAAGAATGTTCAGCAAGATTGATAAAGTCCTCCAGCCAAACCCACCCATCACAGGAGCCTCACACCTCCTAGGAGCAGGCCTGTCTTAGTATCCCTGCCACACTCAGGCATGGGCTGGGAGCAGATGGTAGAAAGTGTGGCCTCCCTGAATATAGTGATAGATTTCAGAGAGCAGCAGCTGGAGCTCTCAGTTAATTATGCTCCCCAGAGTTGGAGATTTGTAGCCACTACAATGCCATAGGGGGAATATCTTCATGATTTTGGGATTGATAACGATTTCTTAAAAAGGACAGAGAAAGCACCAGTCATTTAAAAAATAAGCTATATTGCATTAAATTATGAACTTCTGTAAATCAAAATACACCTTTAAGAGAGTGAGAAAGAAAACCACAGAATGAGAGAAGATATTTGCAATACACATATGCATATGTAGCAAATATAAAGACTTTCTGTAAATCAATAACAACCTAACTGAAAATGGGTAAGAGGCTTGAGTAGTCAGTTTACAAGAGAGAATATCCCATCTCTATGTTTTTGTTTGTTGGTTTCTTTTTAAGTCAGTAGAGCAGGTTTGGGGTCGAATAAATGCAAGGATTTCTGTCCTTTGGGTGTTTACAACTTAGTAAGAGAGAAAAACATATAAAAGAAATACTTTCATGCCAGGTGTAATGTGTTAGGAGACTCTCGGTGGTGCAATCGTTAATGCACTTGGCTGCTAACCAAAAAGATTGGCGGTTCGATTCCACTCAGAGGCACCTCAGAAGAAAGGCCTGGTGATCTGCTTCGAAAAAATCAGCCATTGAAAACCCTATGGAGCACAGTTCTACTCTAACACGCAAGAGGTCTCCATGAGTCTGAATCAACTCGACAGCAACTGGTTTGGTATAATGTATTAAGTGCCGAGAGAGGCTGGATCTATTTCTGTGTGATTTCAACACAGAAAGTAATTTTCTTACTGGGGACACTAGGCAACACTTCATAGGGGTGGTCGCGTTTGAACTGGTTCTTGAATTAATAGTAGCATTTATATGCATAGACGATAGCAGAGTAGCTAGAGTTTAGGGAAGTGTTCAACAAAAGCATTGATAACTATTTTGTGACCAGATATTGGGAGGTCTTAAACATCATCAGCCAAACAGTCACTAACTTATGTAAATTAAGTACTAATATTGAGAAGATATTGATTTATAACATTAAAGTCTATGAATAAAATCATGTTTTGTTCTTCCTTCCAGCTTCTTTTGCTTAATCTCATCGATTCCTTAGATTTCTGAGGTTCTGAAAAGTCTGAGAAATGCATTGATGACACAAATATTTTCCTCTGACTTATTTCCAGGAAAGCAGCTGGAGTTTTTCTCAGGTTTTATTTTATGTAGCCTTCCTCTCCTGTTGTATCACAGTATTTAGTAATGGGATGGTTGACTTTTTGTACATTACAACATTTATGTCCTTGGCTAAATTGCTCTTAGCATACAGAGAGGGGACAGTGGTCAGATCCTTTTATTTGCATTATTTTCTTCCATGCTTTTGGTAAACCATAAAACTCTGTCAAGATCTTAGTGTGTACTACAGTTCCTCTCAAGTTTTTATAGGACACATGGGTGCCCAATTTCAAATTATCATGAGGATTAGAAAATGTCACTAGCAGAAATAAAAATTTGTAAAGAACATTTAACTTTTCAAAGCCGCTTGTTATTTCCTGATTTGTTTAATCAAGATAAATAAGAGATTACGATAATAACATCAGTGACCATCCTGAAATTAAGAATCGTGTTGTCTGGTGGTGAATTGTAAAGGACTAACTTGGAATTTTAGAGAGTATTTTTCCCCCAAACACTGTAATTATTCCTGAGAAGTAGCCAATAGAAACCTGTGAGCTACATGAGATTTAGAAGGAAAAAGAAATCAGCCTGATATTTTAGTAAGCATGTTAGAAATATGCATCTATACAAAAGTTGTCCTTCAAAAAACTCGAATTGGGAAGTTCTTCCTATGTTCCACTATTGTTTCTGTGACTCAGATCATTTGGGGTTTGTTTCACATTGGAATTACTTCTGGTTTATGAGCCTTATAATAAAGTCACTTTTTATTTCATGGTTTTATCTTCACTTTATTTTTTGACCAACACTAATATTGCATTCAACAGTTTCTGTGTGTACAATTCAGTGACATTAATTTCATGCTTAAGTTGTGCTACCTCCTTTTATGAGCTGTTCCTCCCCCATTAACATAAACTCACAGCCCCCTAAGATTCCTGTCTAATCTTTCTAGTTGCTGTTGTCAATTTGATCTTATTATAGATAGATCTTAAAAGAGCATAGTGCTCAAGACAGACATTTTTTACTAGTTAAGCTATTCTTTTAAGAAGACTTCAGGAGATATTTTTGGTTTAAGGTTTAACACTTTAAAGGACAGAGTATCTGGGGCTGGGGGCCTGGGGACCATAATTTTTGGGGACATCCAGGTCAACTGACATAACAGTTTATTAAGAAGATCTTTACATCCCACTTTGGTGAGTGGCATCTGGGAGCTTAAAAGCTTGCGAGTGGCCATCTAAGATACATCAATTGGTCCTGTCCCACTTGGAGCAAAGGAGAATGAAGAACACCAAAGACACAAGGAAAATATTAGCCCAAAGGACTAAGGGACCGCATATACCAAAGACTCCACCAGCCTGAGACGAGAAGAACTAGATGGTGCCCAACAACCACCAGTGACCACCCTGACAGGGAACACAACAGAGAGTCCTAGACAGAGCAGGAGAAAAATGTAGAAGAGAACCCAAATTCACAAAGACCAGTCTTAATGGTCAGACAGATACTGGAGGAACCCCTGAAACTTTGGCCCCCAGATGCACTGTTAACCCAGTACTGAAACCATTCCTGAAGCCCACCCTTCAGACAAAGATTAGACAGAACTATAAAACAAAAAATAAAACGTGAGGAGTGTGCTTCTTAGTTCAGTCAGATATACCAGACCAAATGGGCAGCTCCTGTCCAAAAGCAGGATGAGAAGGCAGGAAGGGACAGGAACTGATCGAATGACAAGGGAACCCGGGGTGCAAAGGGGGAGCGTGCTGTCACATTGTGGGGATTGCAAGTAATGTCACAAAACAGTATGTGTATAAATTTTTGTATGAGAAATTAACTTGAGCTGTAAACTGTCACCTAGAGCATAATTTAAAAAAAAAAAGTGAAAAAAAAAATTCAGTAATGGTAGCCTGTCACTATCTAGGTCTTCTGGTCTCATGGCAAAGGTGGCAGTTATTCATGTAGGCAATTAGCTACACATTCCACATCCTCCTTCTATTCCTAACTTTCCTTCTTCCTCTGTTGCTCCAGATAAATAGAGACCAATGGTGCCTTGGATGGCCACTTGCAAACTTTTAAGACCCCAGGCACTAAACAACGAACTAGGAGGTAGAACAGAAGCACTAAACACATTATTAGTCCAGTTAACTGGGATGTCCCATAAAACCATGACCCTAAGCTTCCCAAACCAAGGAACGAAATCTCATGAGGTTTCTAATAGTACATAAGCAGCCACAGCAGCTACTCTGTTTTTGTTTCTTGTCATTGTTGTAAGTATATCACACAACTTTTGCCAGTTCATCATTTTACAGGTGTACAACTTACTGACAGCAATTACAATAATCAGCTGTGCAACCCTACCCTTACTCAATAAGATTTTTCCATCACTGTTATCCCACCTCTTTCCCTCTCCCTCCTGCCCCTGGTAACCTCTAATAATCTTTGGTCTCTATACATTTGCCTTTTTATATAAGTGAGGTCATACAATATTTGTCCTTTTGTGATTGACTTATTTCACTCAGCATAATGTCTTCGAGCTCCATCCATATTGTAGCATGTATCAAGACTTCATTTCTCCTCCTGGCCGATTAGTATTCCACTGTACGTATGTACCACATTTTGTGTATCCATTCATCTGTTGATGGATATTTAGGTTGTTTCTATCTTTTGGCCATTGTGAGTGCTGAAATGAACACTGATGTACAAGTCTCTGAGTCTCTGCTTTCAAGTCTTTTGGGTATATACCTAGTAGTGGAATTGCTGGGTCATATGGTAGTTCTACTTTTAGTTTTTTAAGGAACCGTCACACTGTTTTCCATAACTGCTGTTCCATTTTGCATTCCTCCCAACAATGGACAAGAGTTTAAATTTCCCCACATCCTTGCCAATATTTGTTATTTTCCGTTTTTATTTTTTATTTCTCTTAGGTATCCTAGTGGGAGTGCAATGGTATCTCATTATGGTTTTGATTTGCACCTCTCTAATGGCTAATGATATTGAACATCTTTTCATGGGTTTGGTGGCCACATTTGAATGTCCTCTTTGGTGAATGTATTATATTTTGTCACTATGATTTATACAAAAGGATGGTCCATCATGTCCAGAGAAATGAAACTGAAGCAAAGGGAAATTGCCAAATTCCTCAGAATAGATAAAAGAAATTTCAGAACACAGACAGTCTGGTATGACTGATTCATGCATTGAACAAGATGTTGAACTTATTTTAGCAAAGCTTTCTGTTGACTTTGAATAGAAGCTGCTTAACTTCCAGCAAGATGTGATTAAATTGAAAAAAAAAATTAAAAATATGAGTGCAGTTGAATAGCAAAACATCAGCATCAAAATTCACGTAATTGGTATCAACAGCTTGAAAGAAAATCTCAGAGACAGAAATGGAGCATCCTTTTAAACAATGCTGTATCACCTATTCTTTTGAGGGCAGAGAACATTATGTGGAAAATTAAGATGGGATTTGGAAGATTTGGAATCTGAAAGTGAAAAATTTTAGGAATACCTCAGCCAATTTACTTAGCTTATATTTTTCTCTTTCTGCACATGCAAGAATGTGTTATAAATATATGTGTAAGTAATAGTTTTTTTAATAAGTGTGAACTAAAAATTCTAAGCAATAAGAAAGTGTTGTGTTGTAGTTTAATTGGCGGTCGTTTTATGTTCTGGTACTACTACATAAAAATGTTGCATCTACAACTGATAGCATCTTGGAGTTGACGAAATCAAGTATTAAGAATAACCTAAAATTTTAGAGATCCAGTTATTGGGCTGAGTCTTATTGATAAATTATGTTGTTGTTGTTGTTGTTAGGTGCTATCAAATTGGTTCTGACTCATAGCGACCCCGCGTACAACAGAATGAAACACTGTCCTGCACCATGCTCGTGATCATTGCCATGCTTGAGCCCATTGTTGCAGCCACTGTGTCAGTCCGTCTCTTCCTCTTTCTCACTGATCCTCTGCTTTACCAAGCCTGATGTCCTTCTCCAGGGACTGGTCCCTCCTGATAACATATGCAAAGTATGTGAGATGAAGTCTTACTATCCACCTTTTAAGGAACATTCTGGCTGTACTTCTTCCCAGACAGATTCGTTCGTTCTTTTGGCAGTCCATGGTATATTCAATATTCAGTATTCTTCACCAACACCGTAATTCAAAGGCTTCAGTTCTCCATTATTATCTCTCATTATTTTATATTTTAATTTTCTGCCTTCTACTTGTGTTGAAGTTACAATAATTCATGATGTCCTCCTTTGCCTTTTATTCAAATTTTAGCATATGTAATTTTTAGTATATTATAGATTTCTCAAAAACTGTAGTTATAGATAGTGATTCATTCCAATATATTGCTTCTTAAAGTTCTTAATTTGCCCAAGCATGATCCATGCCTAAAAATGCATGCAATTTTTTTGTATATGTACACTTTTGTGGACAAAGTATCTGTAGTTTTAATCTGTTCTCAGAGATTTATTATGTAAAAAATGTTAAGCCTGGGTTGAGTGATATATGGAAAAAAGAATATGATCTTTAATTGAAATCTCTTCCTTAAGTTTTGTGTATTCAAATGTAATATTTGAAATAGATCCACTCTTCAAAATCTGAGCTATGGGTATAAAAATATTTAAAAAAAAAAAAAAGAGAGAGAGAGGAGAGCTGAACTGGGAGATTAGGAATAAAGAGAAGAGATAGTGGCTGGGAGATTCTTTCTGGCTTTTTGTTTAGACCTTTTCATTTTAGTGACGATATGCACTATAGTTTTTTAGGTCTACATTTTTTTATTATTGTAAGGTATATATCAGGTTAACTAATTTCTGCAAGATTGTTGCTTAGCAAATTTTGTTTTAATGCATTAATTTTCTACAGATGACATTTTCTGAATAGTTATGATATAGAAGAAAAAAGACCATTTCTTCATCCAAATTAATTATTTGTTGGCAATAAATCAAATTTTTAATTGAAACAAGCGACAATACAATTTGAAATGCTATCAACTTGAATTGTATTAAATATGTATTAATTTTTTGTTAATTTAACAAAGAAACAAAGATGAACATGAGCTTGTATTTTTCAATATGAATATATTGTGCATTCCTAAGTTTTTTTTTCCATTGAAGTTGAGATCTAGTGTATATTCACTACTGTATGCATTTGAAAGATAAATAGGAAAAGAAGTTGCAATAATGAATCCTGAAAGGGTAGGGGAAATAGCAGACTCATGTTTTATTCTCAGATCCCAGCTTAGTTGTTATCACAGAGTAAATGTGCTGATTATCTTCTGTTTGCCTCTAGAGATCCATTCTTCTCTGGGCTCTGCTCTGTGCCCAAGAAGGTTGATCTCAATGGACTGCAATATCCAAAACCAACAGCCTTTTAACCCATTGGGTTCAGCCAGTGGGAGACACAGGCAAGAGTCTGGGGGACAGGTGGAGAGAGAGGTCACAGTATTGATCCTTGAGCCTCCCGGGGCTAGGGTTTGGTTGAGAAAAACAAATCCATCTACCCTGGGCCATGTCTCCTGTCAGATTGTTCTTTTTTCACAAGTCCCACACTTAACTGACTAGTTCCAGTAACATTGCTCCCTCTCCTGTCCCTTCAAGAACTAGGGACATCCTTTTGTTGTTAGTCCCTATATGCTTCACTGTTGGTTCCCTCGACCCTGCCTTCACCTCACTTTGAGCACGCCATCTGTTTATTTCTGGATAATACCCACTGCCTGAAATAGTTGGTATTTAGTTTATGTCCTTTGGGACTAAATTTTGAAATGAATGTAAGTATCTGAATATACAGAATCCAAGAAACAATTTCATTAAAGAATAAAAAAGGTGATAAATACTTGATAGATACTTGAATGCATGCCATGCAGTAATGTCCATTAGCAGTTGAATATTTAGCTACTTTTCTAGAATATATTCCCATCTTATATTCACAAATGTACATTTATAATAGGAAACTATGTTTTTATTATTGTCAGAAAGATTAATAGAAGGAAAGTTTATTTAAATGATTACATTTGTGAATTTAGTTAAGCGAGTCAAGTGTCTCAGCTTCCTCAATGTTTTTTGCAATCATTTTGACTGACAAATGTAATTTTCACTGAATAAGGTTAACTTATTTTTTATCTTTATAGGATTTGGAGATATTATATGATTGGTCATCTTAGATTGGCAAACTATTATTGTTTGTATTCATTAGATATAGAAGGTTAAGTCACCTAGATATAAAATGATTTGTTCAAAATCATATTTGTTAAAAGTTGATAGGTTGGTTTTGAATCTCAGATACAAAAGATATTAATTCCCATTTTAGTATAATAACAATATGCTGCATCTCTGAGGATATGAAAGGCTGATTTATCAAAAATGTCATATATAATTTTAAAAGTTAATTCTTGGATATTTCTTAGTCTTTCTGCATTTATCATGAAAAATTTAGCATGAAATGAGTAGTTTTTTCCCTCTGAACAGTTCTATTTAAGAAAAAAAAATACATTGGATTGATGTAATAAACAAAGGAACATAATTCTTGTCTTACTATTAAAGTGATAAAAGTGCACTTGTTTTTTAGAGCAAGGGCAATAATATACTGTGTTAAAAAGCCATTGACCCAGAGACCCTTTTATAAATATAGTTTATCTTAAAAAAAAAGTCATGATTGAGCCTGTAATTTTTTTCAGGATTATTAATAGAAAAGCACTATTTAGATCTGTCAGGAAAATCAATATGGAAACACTTATGTACAGGGTAAAAATGGTCTACCGTTATTGATGGTTATTTGATAGGGAAAAATGTAGCTACTACATGTATAGAGGTCTCACTGTCAATTAAATATGCTTAAATTAAAAGATTCCGTTTCATTAAGATCTTTGGCACTTACATTGTTCATTTGTTTGTGGTTGGAACATACCTGTAATTATTTTCTGAGGAAAATCTTGGCCTTATCCACAGTTAATTTTTCAGGTGGCATCTATTCAGGATGGGTTTTGATTAAAGCTCTGTAATGTCAACCCCAGAGTTCACCTATTTGATTTTTCATCAATAACATAGAATTTTATATTCTATTCTTGGAAGATATTACAACTCAACTTATAACTGCTCAATTTTTGTGATTAGGTTAGTTTTTATAATTAATATTAAATGAGAATTATTTGAAGGATATTCAGTTTCTTAATAGTCATGGGTTATTATTGGTGCTTGTTTAAGCGTTTTCTTCCTTGACACACCTGAGGAATAGAACATTTTTGAATATAGCTTTTTGCTATAGTGACTTACAATGTGGAGGAAATCAGCCTAGAGAGGACATGTCTATATGTTGGGGGCATGTATAGTTCCTGCAAGTGAGTCTGATGCTTCTTGGTGTTATTTGCACTTCTCCCCCTAAAAAAACCCATTGCTATCAAGTCAATTCTGACTCATAGCAACCCTATAGGACAGAGCAGAACTGCCCCCTAGAGTTTCCAAGGAGCGCTTGGTGGATTCGAACTACCAGCCTTTTGGTTAGCACCCATAGCCCTTAACCACTGCACCACCAGGCGAATTAACCAGTAGACACAGTATGCCCGGGCTTATAGTTAGCAAGGTATGCACAGGCTTAATTATGCTTACTTACTAATCTGTAGTACACAGTTTCACCCAAAAAACAGGTGAAACTGTGCACTACAGATTAGTAAATAAGCACAAGTAAGCCTGTCCTTGCCTTACTTATTGAGTAATCCGTCTCTGCCCCCAAGTCAAGAAGGTGTAGTGATTAAGAAAGCAATTAGGCTGGCATAGGTTATGACTCAACCCTGGAGAAAACTTCAGTTTCCTAATCTTTAATATGGGCAAAATTTTCAGAGTTATATTGAGGATTAAAGAAGTTAATTTATATAATACTTTTACTCAACTCCTTGGTCTTATTATTTCAGCTTGAAATGAAGAATATAAGCAGTACGAAATTTGCTTTTGTATTTATTATTAAAAAGTTATTAAGGATATCATCAAAATCAGTTTTACATTTATGAGGAGTAATAAGAGAAACTTTGAACAACTTCATTATAAACTTCCTTTCCCAATTAGGCAGAAAACTTAAAACATAATTTAACCTTTTCTAGCTGACTCGTGGTTGTGACAAATATCAGTTATTTTACAGATCTGTGGTCGTGTCCTGGAGACTAGGGATATGAAGATAGTTACCCCAACAAGGAGCTAAGTGAGGCCTGATAACTTGACAGGAGTTTATAAAAGCTTTCCTGTTGAGAGAAAACTTAGGAATAGGCTAAACGAAATATGATGAGATGATCTGGAGAAAAACAAATTTTTATTATGGTTAAGTGTGAAGAAATTCCTTTCATGGAAAATTTATCCTGGCTATTTAATTCTTGTCACATTTGAGTTATTGGCTGTGGTCCTTATTTAGGGCCACTGCATATGGCCATGCACCGTGTGCTGTGCACTTCTACAGTTGGGACATTCATAAAACCAGGGAATAAGCGACATGCCTTGAAATTGTGAGGGCACAGTCTTCACAGCCATGTAAGCAGCTCTGAATTTATTATGTATTGGCATTTAGGACTTGGCTTATGTATGTTACATAGATGCCATTTATCTAACAAAGTAACAAAGGTTTTTGATATTGCCATTGCTATTCTATAACTACTTTTCTATAGCACACTTTAGTATTAGAATAATAACAATTGCTTACAAATTATTAATTTTTATGTAAATGAGACTAGCTTAAAAAACATATTCCCATGGTTTTTAGAAAAGAGGTAATAAAAATTTACTTCGAAATACTAAAAATTAAATGTCTTTTTAGATATAGCAGTGACTCATTGGAGACACCCCAGTTTTTCCATTGAAGTTGTCTCACTCCGTTTGAAAAGTGGGTGAAGTACAAATAATTGATGGAATGGGTTTAAATCTTTATAAGCATCTGTGTTTGAAGACGATTTTTATCCAGTTGTGGAAACAGTACTGAATAGTAATAGAGACTATCATTTGACATATACGGTGTATGTCTTGGCTAACTGCAATTTGGCCAACCCCTCTGAAAATGTGACAAGCAAGAACTACACCATTGCTGAGAAAATATCAGATTAAATATAGTTGTAATTAAATGGAAAAATTCATGTAAAACCTACATTTAAAATGATTAATAAAATGACATGACTTCTTTATAGTCTAAAATATTTTATTACAAAAAAAAATTAATGCCTTCCATTACATTTTCCATAGCCATCTGATATATCCTACATAAGATAGCCAGATTGTGGTTAAACAGATAGTGTGACTTTGACTGTAAGACTTTGATCAATATATAAATCATGAACTATGTGAGTCGTTTTATGGGTTTTTTAGAAGCACTGAGTCTCATACCAATAAGCAATTAATGATTTTTTAATGACTTGTTTCAAATACTAACATCAATTGGTGTTTCCATAAATATTTCATTCTTAGATATTGTGCCTTTTCTGGTAACATCAGTTAAATACTACCTGTGTTTTTAAATGTTTATACCTACATATGTTTACAGGTTATCCATTTGTGTTTCACACTGGGCACTTCAATGGTCTGAACATTTAGTTTCTGATGTTCTGGTTGGACGATAATTCTTTTTGGTGCTCTTATCTCTGGCAGGTGCTGTGCTTCTGTGCTTACTGCTTTGTCTCATAATTTAAGGGGAATATTGATTTACTATCTCACTGGGTTGAATGTGTCTGGCATTATACATGCCGAGTGATGCAAATTTTTCAGCCTTCCTGAAGTTACTTGATAGATCACTGGAACCAACCAAGTCCCTCAGGTCTTCATGCTGTCTTTCAAATCTTGAGACAGAAGAATTTATAGCATACCAAGCAACTTGTGCCATAGTGGAACATTCAGTTGCTGAACCACAAGGCTAGCTCGCTATTTTTCATTTTCTAAATATCAGCACCATTTTTCATTTCAAGGTAGACTCTAAACTCAGTCTTGTGGAAATTGTGTCCATGTCTTGAACATTTATGCAGCACTTCTCAGCAGGCTTGGAAAGACAGAGAAAATGAAACCTGGTTGATGCACAAATTAAGGGAAAGGCATTTTCCTCAGTATTATTATAAGATTTATGTAGAGATTTTCTGCCCACAGTAGGAAAAAAATATCAACAAAGTGCCCTGTGGTTATGAAAGGAAAATGCTGGATTTCCAAATTAGAAGGAAATCGTTAGATTTGGAGTCAGAAGACCTGGTTTCTGGGCTTGGCCCTGTATCTAGCTGTTGATAGACCGTAGGAGAGATATTTTGCTCCCTTGGGCCTCAGTTTCTTTCCGTTGTATCTTCTCCCAACCTCTACTCCTGGATTTGGGAAGATAATCTCATTGGCTCTTCTGACTCTAATATTCTGTATTTCTGTAAGCAAGGAGTTTAAATGTCTTTGTTAAACCCTATTGGGGGTTAGATAAAAAGGTACAGAAATAATTTTCTGGATTTCCACACGTTATTCTGATCTCATAGGCAGCAAATTAATGTGGTTTTTTTAAAAATTATTATTATTAAATAATTTAGTGAAGTATACATACAGAAAAGTTTACAAATCAAAAGTTTCCAGCTTGATGAACTGTTTTCAGGATGAAAATTGTATCCTTATATCTTCCACTCATCACAAAATAGTAGATTATCATTACTGCAGAAACTTTTCCTCCCCCACAAAGATATCCATTATCTTGACTTCTAACACTATATATTAGTTTTGCCTTTTATTGAACTTTATAAAAATGGAATCATACAGTATGTAGTTTTTTGTATCTTTTTTCCTTCAAATTATGTTTGTGATATCTATCCATATTTCTGCTGTAGCAGTAGTCCATTCATTTTCATTGCTATATATTTTTCTGTTGAAAGAATATACCAGTTTATTTATTCTATTGTTGATGGTCATTTGATTTTTTCTATGAATATTGCTGTGCTGAATATTGATACATATATCTTCTAAGTGCACATTTATATGTGTTTTGGGAGAAATATAACTAGATGTAAAATTTCTGGGTTATATGATATGCATATGTTTAGTTTTAGTAGATACTAGTGAGTTTTCCAAAATGGGTATCCTAATTAACATACCCAGCAACATTATATCATAGTTCTAAGTACTCCATTTCCTTAGTAACAGTTGGTATTGTCAGTGTTTTAAATTTTAGCCATTCTTGTGGGTGAGTAGTGATTTTCCATTGTTTTGATAACTAGTAAGATTGACAGACTCTTCGTATGTTTGTTGGACATCTGCATAATCTCTTTTGAACATTTACTTTTGAGTCAGGGAAGCCACATTTTATCAATAGTTTTTCTGAATGATGGTAGGTTCTATGAAAATTTATATTCCTTCAAGGTAGCCACAAAATAAGGTTAATTGCTTCCATCTAAAAAGTCATAAAATCATGGGACTCCAAAATTTCCCTAGCCCAACCATACAGTATCCCTGACAGATGATGATACAGTCTTTACATAAATATCTGTACTGTTTTGAGGCAGCTCATTCTATTTTGGGAGGGGCTTAAATTACAAAATTCTTTCTTGCATTGAGTCAAGATCTATCTTCATATAATTTTGGTCTGATGACCCAAATATTATTTTAACAACACAGAATAAAGTGACACCTTTTTCTACATGTTAATTCTTTAAATATTTGAATAGTGCTATCCTTCCTGTGCCTTTTAGGCTACTTATCTGAGGGCTTGAACAACAACAACAACAAAAAAACAGTTTTTTACAACCATTTCATATTTGTCTTGCTTGCTAAACCATTCACTCTTCTGTACTACTTTCTATGGATACGCTTGAATTTGTCATTGACTCTCCAAAACTGAGATGTCTAATTTGCTCTCAGTTTTTCAGGTATCATCTTAAAATGCTGAATTGCAACTTCAATATCTATAAACTCTTATGAACTTCCAAGGTCGAATTAAGTACTATAGTGGGAAGCTGTTCTGCCGTCACAGTAAAAAAAAAAAAAAAAAAAAAAAATCCTATAGAAATGTGAGGATTTAATAAAGAGCCAAGGACAGCGTCCATTTTTATAATACATAATATAACATGTAAGTGGGTAGGGAATGAATTTGGTCATTGAAAACACAAGTTATGTGTTGGCATATGCAATCATATACATTTTACATTAAACAGTTGGAAGTCTTAAAAATATGTAGCTTATGGATTTTAGGCCTCTGATTTCATTTTATGTTTCTTTTTCTTGAGAAAATAGTTGTAATATGTTTAGTTTAGTATGAAGGAAACATGAAGGTAAATGAAAGTGTTGACACCCAGGAGTATATTGTTTGCAATCTTGGCTGTAATGTCAAGTGTTATTACTTTATTATTTCTTGGACTCTTATCACAGGACAGGTTGTGTTCATTATATATTATTTCATTTAATCTTCACAATGAAATTACTGCTGTTTTAAAAGAGAAAATGGATGTCAGAGAGAATAAGTGACTCTCTCAGAATTAACTGCAAGTAATCAGTGGAGCAGGTTTGCATCCAAGTTTGTGAATCTCCAGTCCCCATGTTCCTTCATGCAAATTTTGTTCCCTCACACATACATACGATTGTGTGTATATAGAGGAAAATGTATAACACTAACACACTAATTTGCAGTTGGATGTAGTTAGGATGGAACAGCAGAATAGCATACAGATACCACATATTTTTATCAGCTAAAAAATAGATTTGAATAATTAACATTCTCATTAAATTGTATCTATGCGGTAATCATAGATGTACTGCAGTTGCCCAAGGTAAGAGCATGAACCAAAATTATTTTTCAGCTATTATAAGCCCAAAAAGTGGATTATAAGTGTGAAGCACTGTCAGTTTTAATTTGAATTATTACTTCTGAAACAGCTATAATGTCTCTTCTAATTTAAAAATAGCTATATTCCAGTGTAAAATTGGTTATAACTTTTAAGAAAGTCAGTTTCTTTATAGGTAATTATTCGTGAAGACTGACTTAAAATTGATGGCTTCCATGGCCATTAAGTGATTTTATTTGGGTATAGTATTTGCTTTCTTTAAATACACCAACATGGAAACAGATAATGCATTGAACCAGCTATTGAAATCACTAATATGGATGAGAGGATAAAAATTTGATTTATCTGCCAGTGAATAGCCAAAGTCACCCATGTCTGTCATAACTGCTTGATTCTTAAGAATGAGAGAATGAAGAAAATTGAATGTAGCTTGTTCTGAAGCTTTTAATCCTTTTCTTTTTTAGCTACATATTTAGAGTTGAGCTGAGAACGAGAAACACAGCAGTTTTCTTGTCGGCTTGCCTTTCCCTTTTGCTGGGATATATTAGTGTCTTTTCCTATTATTTACTTTTTCATCTATCTCTTTGTGGCTCTCATTTGTTTATTCTTTCCTCCCACACTGAACCCAACAAATTTTCTAAACACTAAATAGGTTGCTGACAGTGTTCCAAGTACTGCTCAGTAAGACTGAGAAGCATACGCCATTGTTCTATTTAGGAGGAGATCCTTAGTTATCTTCAAGTGTTTCCACTGTTGATTTTCTATAGACTGAACATATGACATTGCCAGTATATGATATTTAAAAATAACAATATCATACAATTTAACCTAATATCTTCTGCTTGCCTTAAAGGTCAGCTGGTCCCTCCTTCTACTAGTGAACTGATCCTTCTGACACTTGCTAATAAGCACTCACTCACTTACTGCTTGTATGACTTCAATGAGGGAAATGTTAGACATAACTGCTAGAAAGCTTTGTAACTTCTATTTAGTGAGAATCTGCCTCTCTGTATAGTCCATCGTTGGAGTCCTAGTTAATTCATTTTGACAAAAAATACTAATTACCTGTTGTTGTTGTTCAGTGCCGTTGAGTTGGTTCTGACGCATAACGACCCTGCGTACAACAGAATGAAACACTGCTTAGTCCTGCACCATCCTCACAGTCATTGTTACGCTTGAACCCATTGTTGTCGCTGACCCTCTCCTTTACCGAGCAGACTCTATCAATTATTCTCCTAGGCATTAGAAAGTCAGCCGTGAGCAAACAGACACAGACCCTGCTTCAGGGGGCTTCGGTAGGACCACAGGAGAATTGTGGTTGGGAGAGAACAAGAGAAGCTGTTTCTTTCCCTAACATATTTTCCCAAAGTTGTACCCTTTCAGTACTTTAGGTAGCATGTTGACGTGATGAATTTTAAGACCAGTGAGAAGATGTTAAGTAGCAATGTGAAAGGCAAACCGTGAAAACAGAGAGAGGATAGTTAAAAGTGAAACTTTTTAATGGAGTCACCTCCCCATCCATCAATATGAGTGCAACCATTTACCTCACCTGTTAACCCCAAGTTGATCAGTTAATGTTGGAAACTTTCTTTGCCTCTGAGCCAATGAAAATACATCTAAACACTTTCCAGTAAAGAAAATATCCACTGGATATTTTAAGATAGATTTCATATCCCTCGGCCCCCTTGCCTTCTCTTCAGGTGAAAACGTTTACAACTGCCGGAGGTTACTAGGACGGGCACTGGGGTTGTAGCACCCTGGGTCTGAAGCCCAGAATTATCACTTACTGGCACTGCAAATGTGAGCCTCAGTTTCCACTATGTAAAATGGAAAGCATAACAGTTCTGACCACATATGGTCTCTATGAGAGTCAAATGGGATAACTCATGTAAGGTGCTTAGTGAAGGCCTGGTACTTAGCTCAATAAATGTTAACATCTGTGGTGATGCTGCTGAAGACAATTGTCAAACAATCCTGAGTCTTTCTGAGCCATCTGATGTGTACATATGTACATGACCTATGTTCTAATCAGACATCCTGATTGATTAAGTTAAGCCAGGAGACAACTGTGATTCAACGTTCTCTCTTTGTGTGACTCTGCTGCCCCAGGGCAATACATTTCCAATGTTTATTTTTTCCTCTCTCCCATAATGACTAAACTTTCATTCTTTACCCTCAAGCCTTAGAATATATCCATTTCTATAAAAAACACAAACTTAAAAGTGGAACAGGGCTACAAATGCCTACAAAAATCTATTTACCTACTCAAAACACCGATTCAATCAACATTTCTTAAATATTTATTGAGGAGTGACTATGGACAAAGCTCTCTTCTAACCTTTGAAAACAGAATGGTGAGCAAATCATTACAAAAAAATGCTGCCCTCTGGAGCTTATGTTCCAGTGAGATAGAAGGGTAAGTGGATATAATATGTTAGGTAGAAATAAGTGCTAGTGTGGAAAAATAGAGCAGAGAAAGAGTACAGGAAGTGTCAGGGATGCAATTTTATATAAGGTAGCTAAGAGAGGTCTAAATATGATGACTTTTGACCTCTGAAGGAGGTCAAGGAATGAACCATGTGATTATCTAGGAGAAGAGCATCCCAGGCAGTGAGAGTTACAAGCGCAAAGGCCCTGAAGTGGAAGAAGCAAGTATGCTTGAGAAGAAGTGAGGAGTTCACCTTGCTTCAAATGGAAGGCTGAAGAACGGAGTGGAAACAAATAAGGTCAGAGAGGTCATGGGACTCATAGACCATTGTAAGAACTCTGCCTTAGAGAGAAATGGGGAACCACTGTGGGCTTGTGAGCAGAGGGGTGACACACTCTGATGTATGTTTTTATAAGATCACCCTGGCTGCTGTGTTCATTAGAGCCACCTTAAAGGGTGGTAAGTCTAGGATGATAATGCGAGGGTTATTTTTAAAAAATATGAAAGAAAAGGAGATATGTTATATTCAAGTATGATAATTAGGCCAACAGAATATTCTCTGCTGGAGGAATTGCAACATAGATCAACATGTACCTTTTACTAACCCACTTTGTGCAAGGCATCATGCAAGGTACTGGTGATTACAGATAGATGACATTCTTCTCTTTCTTTCCAGGAGCTCACAATTTAAGTATAATGCCAGTCTAGTTTTATAATAGAAGAACCAATCATGGAAGAAGAAACGTTTAATTTGGATTATGAGAATCTGGAATAGCTTCATAGGTGAAATGTATTTGGTATGGGCCTTGAAGGAATAATAGAAAATTGGCAGGTTAACAAAGGGATGAGAGGCATTTCAGACCAAGGCACAAAAATGCCTTGTTATTGTAGGTACTGAAAACCTACAAATAATGTGAAATTGAGCTTCTTGATTTCAAGGGAAAAAAGCCCACTTTTACCAACTACCTTCCCAGTTCTGTGCACTCCTCTGCCCCATGTCTTTATGTGGCCTTTTTAATTTTTAAAAGTTTTCACATTTTTGGTTTTTTTTTAATAAAATTTTTTTGGTGAAAATATACGCAACAAAACGTACACTAATTCAACAGTTTCTACATGTACAATTCATTTTCACATATAGTATGGAAAATATTTGTTGAATATTAAGTTTTTGTGGAAAAACTCAAAGAATTACCTTTAAATAATGTATCTGCCGTTCTCATGGGCCCAGAGCAGGTGTACAAAGCAGCTAATGATTGGAATCAAGGAAGGAAGAGGGTTTAGTTTTTAAACAATAATTTTCCTTCTCTCATTTCTCCTTTCAGTGGTTTTATTCATCCTAATATTTTGCCTGACTCTTTCTTTCCCATCCCAGAATTCATTCACTGATCTATGTGAATGCAATGCTCTGTGTTATTATTTATGTTTATAACTGACTTTATACCTTATTTTAATAAACTATTTTAGAACACTTCTAGGTTTACAGAAAAAATGCACAGAAAGTCCTGACGGTTCCCATGTAACCCCTCACTCACCTCACCCCCATACAGTTTCCAGTATTAATAAATATCTTGCACTAGTGTGGTTATAGTTGATTAACCAATTGATGCATTATTAGTCATTGAAGGTCATAGTTTACATTAGGGTTCACTTCTGTTTTGCACAGTACTATGGGCTTTTTTCAAATGCACAATGTTATGTATTCACCATTATAGTATCATGCAGAATAGTTTCATTGCCCTTAAAATGCCTTGTGCTCCACCTACTCATCTCTACTTCTCCTTCTCACTTGCCCCAGCTCCCTGGCAACCACTAATCTTTTCACTCTTTATAGTTTTGCCTTTTCTAGAATGTCATAGAGTTGGAATCACACAGTACATAGCTTTTTCAGACTGGCTTCTTTCACTTAGCAATATGTATTTAAGATGCCTCAATGTCTTTCTGTAGCTTGATAGGTCATTTGTTTTTATCAATGAATAACAGCCCATTATACAGATGTATCATTGTTTATCCATTCACCTATTGCTTTTAATATTGGGAAATTATGAATAAAGCTGCTATAAATGTTTGTGTGCAGGTTTTTGTGTGGACATAGGTTTCAACTCATTTGGATAAATACATAGATATGTGATTGCTGGATATTATTATAAGGGTATGTGTAACTTTGTTGGAAACTGCCAGACTGTCTTCCAAAGTGCTGTACCATTTTGCATTCCTACAAGCAATGAATGAAAGTCCCCGTTGCTCCACATCCTTGCCAATATTTGTTGTTGCTAATGTTTTGGATTTAGTCATCCTAATAGGCATGTAGTAGTATCTCATTATTGTTTTAATTTGTAATTCCCTAATAATACATGGTGTTGAGCATCTTTTTATATGCTTACTTGCCGTCTGTATATCTTCTTTGGTGAGATGTCTATTCAGATCTTTGCCCTTTTTTTAATTGGGTTTTTTGTTTTCTTATTGTTGAGTTTTGAGTGTTCTCTGTATATTTTGGATAAAAGTCCCTTATTAGATATGTGTTTTTAAATATTTTCTTCCAGTTTATAGTTTGTCTTTTCATTCTTTTAATATACATTCCCTTTGAACAAGGGAAACATTTTATAAACCTTCTTTACAAAAATTGTGCGTGTTCTCATTAATTTTTGTTTCCTGTGTGTTGGTAATCCTGGACAGGAAAACATTTCTTAATTTAGTTATGTATAGGCAGTGTTGTAGTTGTTAGATGCCGTCGAGTTGGTTCTGACTCATAGTGACCCTATAGGACAGAGTAGAACTGTCCCATAGAGTTTCCAAGGAGCAGCTTGTGGATTTGAACTGCTGACCTTTTGGTTAGCAGCCAAGCTCTTAACCACCACACCATCAGGGCTATATACCTTAATAATATTTGTCTGAATGCTATTGATTTTTAAGATCTGATTTAATGCATGGTGTACCCCTCCATATTTTAATGATTTCTGCTATGAATTCACAAAAGTGCTGTATATTTGCCTTAACTTTCTTCAACTGTAGTTCTTGAGAATATAAAGTGAACTTCAAGAGATGTTTTGTTCATTTAGGGACTTTTGGAAGTAAGTATTCTATTTTTTAATTTACCGGTTTAGGAGGGAAAACAAAACAAAATCGAAGGACGCATGGAGATTATTTCTGGCTATGAGAGAGACTGTTTAGGCTGACATTTGCACTTGAGAGCTGCTACAGAAATGGGTTCATCTAGTTAAGCTTCATCCAAATTGCCATCCTCTACTTTATCCTATGAAAGAACTGGTGAAGGAGAAAATGTTAATTAGGATGCTTTTCAAGATTAATTTTTTTCAATTTCAGAAAGTGAAGTGTTCACCACTTTCCATGTTAAATAAGGTTCCTCGCTTGACAACATAGGCTTTGCTGCAGTAATTGTGTGCTCACAGCAAATACTTGATGGTGGAAAAGACAAGTGCAAAAAGCAATTTTTGCAACAGCCAACCAGAACAGCCTGTTCTGTTCCCAATAAATTAATGGATTTAACCTTGCAGCTGTAGCAGTGTTATTATGCAAATAGTCTCTGAGTATTGTGAAAGCCAGCTGATTCTCTATAGAGAAAGTTGTTTCTTCCTGAGAATTCTAAGTGACTAGATAATTGACACATTGTATAACCATGTTAAGAGAAGGAAAAAAAAAATTTCAGTAAGTCTACTGAGTTTCAATTTATGTTCCAGTGTTTTCAGCAATTTGCTGAGCCTTTTACTTAGAACAGTATTATTTAGCACAGTAAATTCCAGTGTTCACAAACAACCTCCTAGAAAAGGAAGGCATGAGAAACATTCTACAGCTGTTTATTTTGTGTTATGTTTGTGTTATTTCAGGCAGAAGTAAAAATCCTTTAATTATTCAAATACAGTGGTGTGGCCATGTTGAATGGCTTAGAAGTAATACATTGGCATTCTGATTTATAATGGGCTAGGGAATTGTAAGCTAATTATTTGATCAAGTTGATAGCCACTTTGGTTTTTAAAGCTGATCTTAGATTTATACCACATATAAAACACTTACAGTTAAAGGTTCATTCTTGGTAATTGACCAATTGTGAAGATCACTCAAAGTGCTCTTCACTGGATTGAAATTCCTTGGCTAATGAAAACTTTGATGATTTAAAAATATTTAACCCACAGAGTAGAAGAGTGGGAACACTGGTGGTTCTATTGTGGTATGGCTTCTATTTAATCTATGGGAAAATGATCATCTTGGGAATTAGTTCAGTCATTCTATATGGACAATTTGCATATATTATTTTTGGTTTTGTCATTGACAGTTTTCACTTTTATGTGAGCTTTATATTACTAGGTCATAAAATTTAGCATCTTTAAAATGTGCCCTAAGGGGTTTTGTAAATGATTATATACATATACAGATTGTTGTTGTTGTTAGGTGCCTTCGGGTTGGTTCCGACTCATAGCAACCTTATGTACAACACAATGAAACACTGCCCCGTCATGCGCCATCCTCACAATTGTTGCTATGTTTGAGCCCACTGTTGCAGCCACTGTGTCAAGCCATCTTGTTAAGGGTCTTCCTCTTTTTCGCTGAAAAAGAGGAGGCATGCGGTCCTTCTCCAGGGACTGGTCCTTCCTGATAACATGTCCAAGTATATGAGATGAAGTCTCGCCATCCTCACTTCCAAGGAGCATTCTGGTTGTACTTCTTCCAGAACAAACTTGTTCATTCTTCTGGTAGTCCATGGTATGTTTAATATTCAGTATTCTTTGCCAAACATATACAAATATTAAGTATTATAATAACTGCAGCTGTATAATTTAAAGAGCACTAGATTTATTTTCTAAATTCCTAGATCTTTGTACTTTAATATTTATTAATCTCTTAAAGATCTTTTTTATCTATAAATACCAATATCTGAGAATAGATATAAATGAGACAATGCATGTAGAAGAGCTTTATAAACTTTAAATCATGATCATTATTTGTATTTAATAATATTGATATATATTTATGGTCTTTATATTTCAATGAATGGCTTTATAAACTTACATTTCACCTCAGATTAGTAATTCTCACATTTGCATTTCAAACAAACAATCTTGAAATTACTGTACTAATTCCAAATTTTTAAATTTTAACAAAAAGTAAGTCAATATAGGAAAATATTTATAGAAATGTGTAATGTATAAAGCTAACAATGAACCAGATTTAACAAGTATGACATTTCCAATGCTTTTTAAAAATTCCGGGTTACATAATTAGATTTAACAAAATTCCTGATTTGTGACAGAGTCATCATTTTTAACACATACTCTTTATTTATCTGTCTAGCTGATATTCATTCATTTATGCATTAATTCCTATGTATTAATAATATCCTGAATATTTCTGTATCCACTGATCAATTTGTATCTATGTAAATGCTTTTCCTCTATCTCATTTTCCTTCCCCAGTCCTGCAGTGATCTGTATCCTGAAATTAACATGTATCATTTCCTTGATCTTAGCCCTCATGGTTTGATATAGATCTTTGTGTCCTTGAGCAATATATTTAATTTTTTACATGCTTTTGGGCTTTATAAAAAATATCATGTAGAATATTCTCTCTTGTACTTATTTTTTTTTACTCAGCATTATATCACTAAGATCATATAATTGCATGTAGCTGTGATTAATTCATCTTCACAGTTGTATTATATTCCATCATGTGAATATACCACTATTGATTTACTTTTTCTTCTATCAATGGTTATTTGGTTTGTTTCCATTTTGTATATTTAATATAGGCAGTGTTTCTGTGAATACTGTATTGTATGCCTCTTAGAGCAGGGCTTCTGAAACACTAGCTTGCATAAGAACCACTTGGAGAACTTGGTGAAAATCAGATATTCCTAGACCTCAACCCTAGAGATTTTGATTTATTAGGTTTGGAGTAGGGTCCAAGAATTTGAATCTCTAGCTTCTAACGAGTGGAGAACTGTCTTAGTAAATAGGTATAAGAATGGGCTAAGGTATATACTTTCCCTGTAATTGTCAGTCAAAGGTTATGCTAATTTACCAGGTCATACATTATGCTTACCTTCAACTTTACAAGTCGGATGCCAAATTTTTTCCAAAGTGGTTATACAAATTTACATTCCACATCAGCAGTGTTCTGATTGATCCATGTCATCACCAATATTTGATATAATCAGATTTTCTAATTTTTGCCAATCATTTGCTTTTTATTTGCATTTCCCTAATCACTGAAAAGGTTGAACGCTTTTCCCTATGTTTAACACCTCATGCATTTTCTCTTGTACATAGTGACTGTGTGAATCTTTTGCTCACTTGTGAATGAGTTTTTGGTGGTGGACTAAGTCAAATTGTTGTCAGGTGCTTTTGAATCGGTTCTAACTCATAGAAATCCTGTGTACAACAGAACAAAACACTGCCCTGTCCTGTGCCATCCTCACAATCGTTGTTATGCTTGAGTCCTTTGTTGAAGCCACTGTGTCAGTCCATCTCCTTGAGGGTCTTCCTCTTTTTTGCTGACCCTCTACTTTACTCAGCATGATGTCCTTCTCCAGGGACTGATCCCTCCTGATAACATATCCAAACTATGCGGGACATAGTCTTGCCATCTTTGCTTCTAAGGAGCATTCCAGCATGCAAGTTTAGAATTGGTACATTTCCTTGGTGAATTGTACCGTTTGTCATTATGTATTGACCCTCTTTATCACTAGTAATTTTTTCTTGTCATATATTCTAAGTTGTCCGTTATTTTCTGTTAGCATATCACATTCATGATCAACTTTTGTTGCTCTTGGAAAGTCAGCTGTCACTTTAACTGTCATTTATTTGAAGGTGGTCTACTTTTCTCTTTGGCCTCTTGTAAGAGAAATTCTTTCCAATTGTTGTTCTGCAGTTTTAACGTGCTCTGTCTAGATATGGATTTCTTTTTATTTATACTGCTTAGACTCCATTAAACTTCCTAAATTTTTGGATTGATATCTTTGACCAGTTCTGAAAATTTTCATCCCTTATCTCTTCTAACATTGCCTATCTCCCATTCTCTCTCTCTTTGCCATCTGTCACTGAAGTAGAACTTTATTTGACTTTCTCCAACCTCAGTGTCTTCACTTGTCCTTCATATTTTCCATCTCCTTGTCTCTCTGTGCTGCACTATGTATAATTTCTTCTATTTTCTAGTTCACTGATTGTCTCTTCAGCCTGCCTAAACTGCTATTGAAACTCAAGAAGTATGAAATTTAATTATTATATTTTTAATTTTAGAATTTCTATTTGGTCCTTTTGCAAATATGCTGATTCACAATTGATTATTCCTTACTGATGTTTTAAATCCCCTCTTATTTATCTAGAAACATTAAACATACTTTATATACGATATATAATAATTCCAATTTTAAGGTACATTTGTGGCTCACATTTGTGGCTCACATTATACTTATCACTATTCTACAATAGTGTTCTAGCAATTGAACTACCATTCTGGACCATGAGGTAGAGAAACAAGATAGAAGGAGCCTGGGGACCAGTAACCAAGGACCTGGTCTGAATGAACTCCCTCAACTTCTGTTATATGGGACAGAATCTTCTCTCATGTAGGGACAAAGGAGATATAGGAGAGGAAATAGACAATAAACTGATAAATACATTTCCAACTAATATAATCTCAGGTCCTGGTAAATGCTAAGAAAAATAAATAAAGAAGGGTGAGGTTATAGAGAATAATTAGAGGAGTAGATCAATATTTATGATAAAATGATAAGGTAAGGTCTCTCTGGCGAGGGTAAATTTCAGCAGAAACCTGAGTAAAGTGAGGTTGAAGTCATGTTGCTATTGGGGCAGGCTGTTCTGGGAAGATGAACTAGTATGTGCAACGGAGAAGTGGGGAAAAGCATGCTGTCTTACAGCAGTACCAGAAATACTTATTAGAGATCTAGAAAATGCATTCTGGCAGCAGTTATTAAAGTTAAAAATACACAAACATATGCACCACAATCCCACCTCAGGGACTCTATCCCATAGGGAAAAGGTATAAATACATTAATATGTATTTTATATGTGTAAGGACAATCATTGTAGCAGTGTTTTTAGCGGCAAAAGATTGGGAACAGTAAATGTCAGTGGAAGTAAGTGCCAGAATAAATTAATACACTATCCCATGGAATATTGTGCAGCCATTAGAACATGAAATATAGCCATAATTATTGATATTGGAGAGGTCCATGTGGCATTTTTAGAGAATGTCAAGATGTAGAAAAAAATGTGTATATTATGATACTGTTTTTCTAAAATAGACACAAAATAAATCCATATAAGTGAGTAAGTATATAAATTTATAAATACATATGTACCCAATTTTATCAACATGTAGAAAAATATCAGATTTATTTATTGGCTTGTTGACATGAATCACTGGCACTAGGAAGAAAAAACTAACAACAGAAAAGAAAATATAATTTATTCAGCTTTGTAAAATTGTGCATACTACATTTGAATTTCTGGCTTCTAACTAGCAGAACACTGTCTTAGTAAACAAGTGTAAGAATGCTCTATGCTATATACTTTCCCTGTAATTGCCAGTCAAAGGTTATGCTGATTTGCCAGGCCATACATTATGCTTACCTTCAGCTTGATTTTTTATTTTTTTTAACACGTACGCTTCTCAACAGTTTTCCATTATGTCTTAGATGTTTACCTAACAGTGGTTCTGTACTTGGCCACAAAGAAAAAAAATACTGAAAATAAAGAGATTTGGCAGGTCACATTTGCACATTTGCTTATTGGAATATAATAAACTTAAAATGAACACTCAAAAAACAGACAAAAATTACTAAAGCAAAAAAACCAAACCCACTGCCGTCAAGTTGATTCTGACTCATAGTGACCCCATAGGGTTTCCAAGGCTGTAAATCCTTACAGAAGCTGACTGAGCCAATCAGCTTTAACCAGTGAACCACCAGGTCTCCTACAAAAACTACTACTACCACCACCAAAAAAAAAAAAAAAAAAATCTTAGCCACTTGAAGGGAAACAAAGAAACAAAACATTTTTCTAAGTAGCCCCTTGTCAAAAGAGGAATTTGGAACTAAAATTACAAGTTATCTAAAAAGTAATGAAAGGCAAAATATTTCATTGCAAAAAATATTTTGAAATGAATACAGCTAAAGCTATATGAGAGAAAATACAGTGTTAAGTATTCATTTTTAAAAGACTGAAAACAAGTAATCTAAGCATTCTAATGAATAATGAACCAAAACAACTATGCAAAATAAAACAAAAGAAAGTAGAAGATAATTGATAAAACTAAGACCAAAACCATTAAATAAAAAATTAAATGTATAGAAAGCATAAATCAAATCAAACTTGGTACTTTGAAATATTGAATCAGAAAATGTCTGATTTGGCTGATTAAAAAAATACACAAAATGAAAATATAAATTCAGGATATGAAAGGAGCCAAAAGCATAGTGCAAAAGATTTTTAAATAATTATGAGATTATTCTAAGTTTTTGTAACAATGAGTTTGAAATTCAAGGAAATAGCAAAAAAATTAAATTCTAAATAAAATTAACAAAACAAAAGTCATTGAACTAGTAACAGGCTTAGTAGGGTATGTTCCAGTGATAAAAAATTGGTTTACATTAGAAAATGCATCACTATAATCTACTATAACATCAAATTAACATAGGAAACATCTATGAATTTATGTATCAAGTTGGAAAGTATTTGATATAATCATGAATACTTTTGAATTTGAAAATATAAGAGCACTATGAATCAAGAAAAACTACCTAAGTATGATAAAAATTAACTAAAAATTAACATTAACGTGTTATAATAGCTAAATAAGAAAGCATTTGCCATTTTCAAAAGGAAGACTAAGGCAGGAAGGATAACCATCACCACATTTATTCAACAGACTTTTTAGGTTGTTGCTAATGCAGTCACCACACACACACACACACACACACATGCACTTTAAATTATATTAATACTGGAAAAGGAGATGGAATTGTTAATTGCAGATGATCCGATTACACGTCTGGAAAAATAAAAATCTGTTAGAACAAAGTAAACAAATAAGGTGAATAGATTTAAAAAATATTTAATGATCTAATCTTTTCTTCTGACTATCATGAACATTTAAAAATTGAAATGGAAAATAAACATCTATTTTTAATAATAAAAAAGTTATAATACACTTAAAATTTTCATATAAATGGCAAAAACCAAAAAACCATTGCCATCGAGTTGATTTCGACTCATAGCAACCCTGTAAGACAGAGTAGAACTGCTCCATAGGATTTCCAAGGAGCGGCTGAAGGATTTGAAAGGCTGACCTCTTGGTTAGTACCGTATAAATGGTATAGGATCACAAAATTCACATTAAAATATTGCTGAAGGATAAAAACATTATTTCAACAGTTGTAGATGCTTGATTGGTATGAAGACGTGCCATGTTTCTAGATGGAGTGATTTAACACTTAAAATAATTCCCAAATGGTTGTAATGATATATGATCCCATTTTGGAGTTTGAGGAAGACAGCAGATTGTTCAAATTGGTTACTGAAAAGTGGTGGGATTAGAAGGAATAGGAGAATGCCACTTTTGCTTTATACATCTCTACCTTGCTTGAGTTGTTTCAACAAGCTTTTCACTTTTGTGAAAATATACTCGAAATCTATGTTAAGAGTCTCTGGGCTTTGGAGAGAGATGACACCATACTGGCCCATGCTTGTTCTGTTATTTACTAGAGAGATTATCTTGGAAAATCAACCTATCTAAGCCTCTATTTCCTCATCTTTAAAGTGAGGGCAATATTGATTATTACCTCCATATGGTTGATGTGAGGATTAAATGAGCTCTATGAAAAGCTAAGATCATAAATTGTTTATCAGTATACAATATTTTTTACGCAAATAACGCATGTGTTGTAAGTTTTTTTTGCCAAATGTACCCTCCTTGCAAGGTATTTTTGTAAACATGATGTGATGGTTAAGATTGTGTGTCAGCTTGGCTGGGCCATGATTCTCCGTGTTTTAATGTTATCACTCCCACGATTGAATATACTGTGAGTAGCCAATCAGATGAAAGGGAGTCTCCTTGGGGGTGTGGCCTGAACCTGTATATAAGCAGACGTTCTGGCTTTCTGCTCTCTCTGGATCCTGCGGCTGCTTCCTGTCATCTCGTCTCCCGTTCTTGGGACTTGAGCTGTCAGCTTATCTGCCGAGCCTGGGATTCGTCAGTCTGCACAGCCTGTGAGTGGGAGCCCTGCTCTCCCACCTTCCGATCTTGGGCTTGCCAGCTTCTGCAGCTGTGTGACTTGGGAGACGCCTCTACCCTGATCCACGGACTTGGGACGTTCTAGCCTCTACAATCGTGTGAGCTGTTTCCTAGATATAATCTCCCTCTGTATATATATTTATACACTTTACTGGTTTTGCTTTTCTAGAGAAACCAGCCTAAGACATTTGGT
>NW_004444210.1:81877-82320 GCF_000243295.1 Trichechus manatus latirostris
CAAGTGGCTGCACTCAATCAGCAAAGACAAGGTGGGTGTGGTTACAGTAAGGGACAGAGGAGTCAAAGCAGTAATCAGAATATTCTGACTCGTATGGACTTATGGCATTGGCTACTTAGTCATGGTGTCCCTAGGAGTGAAATAGACAGGAAATGTACTAAATATTTACTTGATCTATACAAACAAATGAATTCTAGGTCAGGTGAACAGCAGTCTAACTCGAATCGCCAGAATAGAGAGTCACGGTCCCTCAATCAATTCCCATATTTGAGCGAGTTTAAAGACCCACAACCCCTTGAATGAAGGGGAGGCCAGATCCCTTTGAGGAAGGATTCCAATACACTGCCAAAAATTTTTACTGTTAATCTTTCTCCCAGCCTTCCCCAAAGGGATCTACGGCCTTTTACGAGAGTGACTGTTCACTGGGGAAAAGGAAATAATCA
>NW_004444210.1:83311-106020 GCF_000243295.1 Trichechus manatus latirostris
TTGGTGAATCACAGCACAGACCCTTAGGATTTTGGAGCAAAGCTGTGCCCATCCTCTGCAGATAACTACTCCGTTTTGAGAAACAACTTTTGGCTTGTTACTGGGCCTTAGTAGAGACTGAACGCTTAACCATGGGACAGCAAGTCACCATGAGGCCTGAGCTACCCATCATGAACTGGGTGTTGTCTGACAGAGTCATAAAGTTGGATGTGCAGAGCAGCATTCCATCACTAAATGGAAGTGGTATATTCGAGATCGGGCCCGAGTAGGACCCGAAGGCACAAGTAAGTTGCACGAGGAAGTGGCCCAAATGCCCATGGTCTCCACTCCTGTCACATTACCTTCCATCTCCCACTCTGCACCTATGACCTTATGGGGAGTTAATCAGTTGACTGAGGAAGAGAAAACTTGTGCCTGGTTCACAGATGGTTCTGCGTGATATGCAGGTGCCACTCGAAAGTGGACTGCAGGAGCACTACAGCCCCTTTCTGGGACCTCCCTGAAGGAAAATGGTGAAGGGAAATCCTCTCAATGGGCACAACTTCGAGCAGTGTACCTGGTTGTTCACTTTGCTTGGAAGGAGAAATGGCCAGATGTGCGATTATATACTGATTCATGGGCTGTGGCCAGTGGTTTGGCTGGATAGTCAGGGACTTGGAAGGAACATGATTGGAAAATTGGAGACAAGGATTTATGGGGAAGAGGTATATGGATAGACTTCTCCGAATGGGCTAAAGATGTGAAGATATTTGTGTTTCATGTGAATGCTCACCAAAGGGTGACCTCAGCAGAGGATGATTTTAACAATCAAATGGATAGGATGATGCGTTCTTTGGAAACCACTCATCCTCTTTCCCCAACTACTCCTGCTGTTGCTCAATGGGCTCATGAACAAAGTGGCCATGGTGGCAGGGATGGAGGTTATGCATGGGCCCAACAGCATGGACTTCCACTCACCAGGGCTGACATGGCCACAGCCTCTGCTGAGTGCCTAATCTGCCAGCCGCAGAGACCAACACTGAGGCCCCGATACGGCACCATCCCTCAAGGTGATCAGCCAGCAACCTGGTGGCAAGTTGATTACATTGGACCACTTCCATGATGGAAAGGGCAGTGTTTTGTCCTTAGTGGAATAGATACTTACTCTGGATATGGGTTTGCCTTCCCTGCACGCAATGCTTCTGCTAAAACTACCATCCATGGACTTACAGAATGCCTTATCCACCATCATGGTATCCCACACAGCATTGCCTCAGATCAGGGGACTCACTTCACAGCAAATGAAGTGCGGCAGTGGGCCCATGCTCATGGAATTCACTGGTCTTACCATGTTCCCCATCATCCTGAAGCAGCTGGCTTGATATAACAACGGAATGGCCTTCTAATGACACAATTACAGCGCCAGCTAGGTGGCAATACCTTGCAGGGTTGGGACAATGTTCTCCAGGAGGCTGTATATGCTTTAAACCAGCATCCAATGTATGGTGCTGTTTCTCCCATAGGCAGGATTCACAGGTCCAGGAATCAAGGGGTGGAAATGGGAGTGGCACCACTCACTATTACCCCTAGTGACCCACTTGCAAGATTTTTGCTTCCTGTCCCCTCCACCTTTATGGAGGTAAAGAAGAGTATGTCTGGAAGGCAAGAGATTCCTTGGGGCATCTCTTAGTACTACCATGCCCTGTGATTAAGTCAATGGAAAACTACAGCAACCTAATTCTGACATGACTACTAATGACACAGACCCTTCAGGAATGAAGGTTTGGGTCACCCCAACAGGCAAAGAATCACGACCAGCTGAGGTGCTTGCAGAGGGCAAAGGAAATACAGAATGGGTGGTGGAAGAAGGTAGTTCTAAATACCAGTTACGGCCACGTGACCAGTGCAGAAATGGGGACTGTAATTGTTATGAGTATTTGTACTTTGTGCATCAAATATTTTTGTTTCCTTCACTTATAAAATATAAGCTGTAAATGGGGCTAATGTGTTTTCGATTGTATACGTGTTAGGTTTATCATGTTAGGTGCAAGTATGACTTCCTCATTGTCTTTATTCAGAGATTATGTATGGTTTAAGGAGATGTGTACATGTGCCAAGCTGACAAGGGGGGGACTGTGATGGTTAAGATTGTGTGTCAACTTGGCTGGGCCATGATTCTCCTTGTTTTAATTTAATCACTCCCATGATTGAATATACTGTGAGCAGCCAATCAGATGAAAGGGAGTCTCCTTGGGGGTGTGGCCCGCATCTGTATATAAGCAGACGTTCTGGCTTTTTGCTGTCTCTGGATCCTGCGGCTGCTTCCTGTCGTCTCATCTCCCGTTCTTGGGACTTGAGCTGTCAGCTTATCTGCCGAACCTGGGATTCGTCAGTCTGCACAGCCTGTGAGTGGGAGCCCTGCTCTCCCACCTTCTGATCTTGGGCTTGCCAGCTTCTGAGGCCTTGGGAGAGGCCTCTACCCTGATCCAAGGACTTGGGATGTTCTAGCCTCCACAATCGCGTGAGCTGTTTCCTTGATATAATCTCTCTCTCTGTATATATTTATACACTTTACTGGTTTTGCTTCTCTAGAGAACCCAGTGTAAAACACATGCTATGCTAATTTTTTTACAGCAACATTAATAAGTGAAAGCCTTTGTCTCTTGGATAGAAAGGGGCCTCAACCTGTTGGTACTTTTTTCTCAACCTTCTCATGTTTGCTTAGCTGTTTCCCCCGAGGCAGTTGTAGTGTAGGAGGAAGGACATTGCGTCTTAAATGTGTGGAGCACTGAATTTGGTAAGGTTGAATACAGCCTTGTCACAATACTGCATAAATAATAAGATTTTAAAAATAGTTGATGACCAAGCTGTTACTTAGTTAATTTTTATATTTTTTATTATAGACAGTCTGATAAATTTGCATCTGTGACTACTTCTAACGTATCGTTAAACCAGTCAAGCTGCCAGGTTGAAATGTTGCTATTTCTTGACTTGCATGGGGTCCTTTATTTGGTTAATTTATACAAAATACATTATATTCCTGGCATATGAGTAGAATTTTCTTTAGAGAGAAAATACAATCTCTTAGTACTTCCTGGTTGTCCAGAATGGTTTGATGAAATCTGCCCTTAGAAGCATGATTCTTATCTTTGAAAAAACATGTATCTTTTGATGGTATAGGAGATACTCAATCGTCATAGCATGGACATTGGCCTGAGGAATATCATTTGACTTCATGATATTTACTGTGTTTTTGTTCCTTTCCAAAATGTCTCATTCTTGAAGCACACTAAAACTTCAGAAGATAAACAGTTATTTCCTACTGAGGAGTAATATCAAAATTGTTAATTAATAATGAAATACATTTTTAGAAGTTCTCTAATTTCTCAGTGTTAATAAAACTTTTTTTTGTTTTTTCTCAGTAGATTTAAATACACCTTTGATGATGGCATCTGTAATATGTATTTAGACTTAAAGTTAATTTCCATATTTGAAAGCACATCAACATTTGAAAGGAAATATTTTTCCTTTTTAATCCAAGCTCCCAAATCCTAGATAAATTCATGGATGTCCACTGCTCTCTGGCGGTTACCACTTGTGAGGATGTTTGCCCTGTGCCTGTCTTGATTCATTCCTCAGGTATGTCCCAGAGTCTGCTGTCACAGTAAAGCTCACTCCCATGCAGATGGGTGATATTTAAGTATACTTATTTTTGTTTTTTGATTGCTTATTGTTTGTTTGTTTTGACAGTGTCTGAAAAGAGAGATCCCAGAAAGAACTCTTGATTTTGACTGTAGTGTCATAGTTTTAAAAATTTCTTGAACAATGTTATATGAAGAAATCTGTCACATTAAAGCTTATTTCATTTTTCTTATTTTAAATTCGGAAGTTCAAACTCAACTGTCAGTTTCTGCTTTGGGATATTTTCTGTCAGGTTCAGAATTTCTACCCTGAAAACTTAAAATGGACACAGTGACATGCTACATAGAAAATAATATGATGACATTACATGAATTGTGGGCATGAGAGCAAAAGAAAGGTTGTGATGAACTGTGCAAAGAGATCATTCACTTATTGAAGCATTTTTTAAAATGCCAAAAGTAAGTGCCATAATTACACTTTGTGATAAAAATTATAGTTCCCACATACCAACCCTCATGGGTTCTCCATTCTAATGGGGATACTAATAATCGGTCAGGTATTCATGCATAAAAAATACAGGTATCGCTCACTTTTCAGAAGTTTACTTTATGCCACTTCGCTTTTACGAAAGACCTACATTAGAAGCTGTTTTCATTAACTGAAAGAAATCCAAAGAGGATTTTCAATTTCACAAAAAAAGGCAAAAAGGGAAACTAGTGTTCAGCTTTTGTTTTGCAGCTAGCCCTTAAAGAGGCAGGGCGCATCCGGAGCAGTAAGAGTGGCTTCAAGGTCCTTCCCTGGGAACTACACTCAGCATATCAGCCTCAAGCCACCATAGCTTTGAACTATGTCTGTGAACACTACGTGTTAGTGTTATTTTAGGTTTTACGTGCTATTTGATATGATTCGGTAGGTTGTTTTTTGGGTCTCGGAACAGACCAGAAAAAAATTTCCCATATAAATTAATGGTAATTGCTTCTTCACTTTACACCATTTCAGCTTATGAAAAGTTTCATAGGAACACTCCACTTTCTGATAGCAGGGGAAACCTGTTTATACAGGGAAGGGAGAAGTAAAGGATGCTTAAATCCAAAGGATAAAGAGGACTAAACTAGGTTAGAAGAAGCGGAAAGGGTATCCCAGGCAAAGGGAACAAAATGTTAAAATATCTTGGTGGAAGTAGGGGGCACTGAGTGACTGAGGGAACTGAGTTAACAGGTGCTGAGAGACTGAGGGGAAGGACAGAGAGAGAGATGAGAGAGGTAAGCAAGGGCCAGATCATCTTGCAGAAAATTAAAACTGTGATTCAAGGAGAAGCAGACTTTGTTTCTCCTTTCCCAGCCACTAACTGGTATGGACCTCAGGAGTTGTGATTAAGATTTGGAAACTGTCTTGAAGATCTAGGGTCTGTTTCCATAAGGAAGTGTAATGCCTTTCTACTTCATAGGGCTTGATGTGGTAGAGATCAAATGAAATAGTACGTGCCTAATATCCTAGCCCAGTACTTGGAACAAAGAACACAGTGACTATTCTATTCCTTTCCTTTGTCAACAGCATCTACTCACAACCACACGTTTCCATACACACACACACACACATAATATCTAGCTATATATGAAAGTTTTCAAGCTAACTTTTTAAATAATGCTGAGGATTTAAAAGGGTAGATTTATTTGGTGATGTGAAAATTTAGATGTCCTTTAATTCATCTCTTTTTCTCCTTTGGAAACCTAACAAGAATTTCATCAAGCCAGTTCAAGATAAACCCAAACACATTTTTTATATTAAAATTTAAGACAGTACCTCTCCATGCTGTTAACAACATGCCTATACCTCATGGTAGAATATTATATTAATTTCTCTCAGTTTTAAATTAATGACATTAATTTTTTAAGTGTTGTTGTTATTAAGTGCCATCGAGCTGGTTCAGACTCATGTACAACAGAACAAAACACTGTCCATTCCTGGCCCATCTTCACAATCATGGCTATGTTTGAGCCCATTGTTGTAGCCATTGTGTCAAGCCATCTTATTGAGGGTCTTCCTCTTTTTAACTGACCCTCCATTTTACTAAGCATGATGTCCTTCTCCAGGGACTGGTCCTTCCTGATAACATGTCCACAGCTTGTGAGACGAAGTCTTGCCATTGTCACTTCTAAGGAACATTCTGGCTGTACTTCTTCCAAAACAGAGTTGTTCATTCTTCTGGCAGTCCATGGTATATTCAGTATTCTTTACCAACACCATAATTCAAAGGCATCAGTTCTTCTTCTGTCTTCCTTATTCATTGTTCAGCATTCACATGCATATGAGCCAATTGAAAATATCATTGGGTCAGGTGCGCCTTAGTCTACAAAGTGACAACTTTACATTTTAACACTTTAAAGAGTTCTTTTGCAGCAAGTTTGCACAATTCAATATGTCTTTGATTTCTTGACTGCTAATTCCATGAGCGTTGATTGTGGAGCCGAGTAAAATGAAATCCTTGATAACTTCAATCTTTTCTCCATTTATCATAATGTTGCTTATTGGTCCAGTTGTGAGGATTTTTGTTTTCTTTCTGTTCAAGTGTAATCCATACTGAAGGCTGTAGTCTTTGATCGTCATCAGTAAGTAAGTGCTTCAAGTCCTCTTCACTTTCAGCAAGCAAGGTTGTGTCATTTGTGTATCACCAGCTGTTAATGAGTCTTCTGCCAATCCTGATGCAGCATTTTTCTTCATGTAGTCCAGTGTCTCAGATTATTTGCTCAGCGTACAGATTGAATAAGTGTGGTGAAACGATACAACCCTGACATATACTTTTCCTGACTTTAAATCACACAGTATCCCCTTTGTCTGTACGAATGACTCCCTTTTGGTCTATATACAGGTTCCACATGAGCAATTACAATTAAGTGTTCTGGAGTTCTCATTTTTCACAGTGTTCTCCATAATTTGTTATGATCCACACAGTCGAATGCCTTTGCATGGTCAATAAAACACAGATAAACATTGTTCTGATATTCTCTGCTTTTGGCCAAGATCCATCTGAAGTCAGTAATGCTATCTCGTCTTCTAATTCCTCTTCTGAATCTGGCTTGAATTTCTGGCAGTTCCCTGTCAATGTACTGCTGCAACAGCTTCTGAATGATGTTTAGCAAAATTTTACTTGTGTGTAATATTAATGATATTGTTCAATAATTTCTACATTCTGTTGGATCACCTTTCTTTGGAATGGTCACAAGTAAGGATCTTTTCCAGTCGGCTCACCAGGAAGCTGTCTTCCAAATTTCTTGGCATAGATGAGTGAGCGCTTCCAGCATTGCATCCATTTGTTGAAACATCTCAATTGGTATTCTGTCAGTTCCCGAAGCCGTGTTTTTCACCAATGCCTTCAGTGAAGCTTGGACTTCTTCCTTCAGTACCATCGGTTCTTGATCATATGCTGCCTCCTGAAATGGCTAAATGTCTACCAGTTCTTTTTGGTACAGTGACTTTGTCTATTTTTTCCATCTCCTTTTGATGCTTCCTGTGTCATCTGATATTTCGCCCATAGAATCCTTCAGTATTGCAACTTGAGACTTGAATTATTTCTTCAGTTCTTTCAGTGTGAGAAATGCTATGCTTGTTCTTCACGTTTGGTCTTCTAACTCCAGGTGTTTGCACATTTCATTATAATACTTTATCTTCTTGAGCTGCCCTTTGAAATCTGTTCAACTCTTTTACTTCATCATTTCTTCCATTCACTTTAGCTATTTTAAGTTCAAAAATAAGTCTCAGAATCTCTTCTGGCATCCATTTTGGTCTTTTCTTTCTTTCCTGTCTTTTTAATGACCTTTTGCTTTCTTCATGTATGATGTCCTTTCATGTCATACCACAGCTCCTCTGGTGTTCAGTCATTAGTGTTCAATGCATCAAATCTATTCTTGAGATGGTCTCTAAATTTAGGTGGGATATACGTAAGGTATCTACGTCCAACGCCCATAGAAACAGCGGTTAAGAGCTCAGCAACATATTGCATTGGGCAAATCTGCTGCAAAAGACCTATTAAAAGCGTTAAAAAGCAAAGATGTCACTTAAAGACTAAGATGCTCCTGACTGAAGCCATGGTATTTTCAGTCGCCTCATATACATTGAAAGCTGGACAGTGAATAAGGAAGACTAAGGAAGAATTTATGCATTTAATTTTGGTGTTGGCGAAGAATATTGAATATACCACGGACTGCCAGAAAAATGATCAAATCTGTCTTGGAAGAAGTACAGCCAGAATGCTTCTTAGAAGCAAGGATGGTGAGACTTCATCTCACATACTTTGGACATTATCAGATGGGACAGTCCTTGGAGAAGGACATCATGCTTGGTAAAGTAGATGGTCAGTGAAAATGAGGAATACCCTTAATGAGATGGATTGACACAGTGGCTGCAACAATGGGCTGAAAAAGCAACAATTGTGAGGATGCTCAGGACCAGGCAGTTTTTCTTTCTGTTGTTCATGGGATCGCTCTGAGTAGGAACTGACTTGATGGCAACAAAATATTCCAGGTCGTACTTTGGCTCTCGTGAATTTCTTTGAATTTTCTTCTGCTTTGACTTGAACTTGCATATGAGCAAATGATGGTCTATTCTGTAGTTGGCCACTGGCCTTGTTCTGACTAATGATATTGAGCTTCTCCATTGTGTCTTCCCACATATGTAGTCGATAATATTCCTGTGTATTCCATCTGTTTAGGTCCACATATATATTCACTGTTTAAGTTGTTGGAAAGAGGTACTTACAATGAATAAGTCTTTGGTCTTGCAAAATTCTGTCTTTCTGTCTCCTGCATCATTTCTATAACCAAGGGCATATTTTCCAACTACTGATCCTTCTTTGTTTCCAGCTTTTGCATTCTAATCACCAGTAATTATCAATGCATCTTGACTGTGTGTCTGATCAATTTCAGGCTGCAGAATTTGGTAAAAATCTTCAGTATCTTCATCTTTGGCATTAGTGGTTGGTGTGTAAATTTGAATAATAGTCATATTAACTGGTCTTCCTTGTATTTTAAATATAGACCATAATTAATTTTCATAGCCATAAAGAAGTGCTAGATGATTAACTAACCTGCATTTCAATAAGCTCTCCTGTTTCTGAGTACAAGAATCACGTGCACTAGGAGCAGAACTTAACAGACATTGGGGTTTCAGTATGCTTTCCATCTATCACGCAATGCTTTCTCAGCTGCTTTCTAAAATAGCTCCTCCCTGTTGTTTTCTTTATTATTAAATGTAGCCTATGTGTAGGATGTTTCAGTTCTAAAATTGCATACAATTATTATCTTGATAATTGGGTATACTCCTGTGTGAGGTTGTACATCATTTAATTTTCTCAGCATCAGTTTATTGATTTTGTTCTGGGTCACAATTAGAAGCACCATCAATAATCTCAATACAGCATAATGCTGTAATGATACAAAGTTTAAATATTTATTTACTGAGTTGAATCTTACAATGTCAGAGGGAAAGCACAGTTAATAGGGTTAATAAGTACCAATGGTGATATTAAAGCAGATTTAACTAGTAGTAAACTCATGATATTTACAAGTCTTAATCATTTTATTTATTTTCTTTATAATTTGCAGGAATGAGAAATCAACTTCTGTTTTAAATTCTGTATTTTTATCATTGTAAAAACAAATATTACATTTCAATTATCTTATATATTCAGTTTACTCTAGTATGCCTACTTGGCATTACACTTAGAAAGAAGCCAACATTTCCACTTAAGTAAAAAATTCAAGATAAATGGAATTTGTACCAGAGGTTTAAGAGTGCCAGAGTTGAACCTATTATAACCACATTATTTTCTCTAGTTTTAATGTGCTTTATTTCTAAACCGTATAAAATAAAAATATTGGAATAAGTCAGGAAGGAAAAAAAAAAAACCTGAAAAAACACAAAATACCAAGTACTATACAAACTTCAGTTCCTTTATATAGTTATTATTTATATATGTTGATAAATATAGATGGCTGGAGAGCTTCTAGAGTGTGTGTGTGTGTGTGTCTGTGTGTCTGTGTTTAAGTACACTTCTTAACATTTCTTTAACAATTTGAGATTTCCTAAACTTTGCCCTGCCCTGGTAATAGAAAAGAATGCAAGTAACTTCTACAAAAAAAAAAAAAAAAAAAGTTACTTCAACTTGACAATTTTTAATCTTACTTTAACACTACAGCCTAATATTTGTCACACTGTGCATGCAATTTAATGTGAAAATGAGAAAAATACATTTTTTTCAGAACTATGGACTGTACAATACTTGGTCTGTTTAAAATAGGTTAGGTTTTTTAAGATTTGTATTAGAGAGAATTTTTAAAGAAACATTTCTTATATTCCTTTCAGTTTTAACTTAATCTTTATTAGGTTTCAATGCATTACATTTAGAGAATATGTAGGCTTCGGTTTTTTTTCTTCTCTCATATGCAGGAGGCTTGCCATTTTAATCATTATTTTTACAGGTTAAAATCACCTGTACATAGCTTCTTTGTGGAATACACAAACTTCTTTGTATATGCTTGATTCACATTTTTCTCTCCAATATCTTGACATTAAAAAGGGTTTATTACTTACACAGTTACAGGACCTGTATACTTGGCCAACAACTAATACAGATGAACTGTTTAAACACAATTGAGTAGATATTCAAAATTCTTAAATAACTATCCTTAAGCCAGTGTAAAATATCAAGTTTACACACATTTATGTCATTTATAAATTAAGCTCATGCATTCATTGAAACTCTTCCTGCAGATGTTAGTCTTTTATTTTTAAAAAAATTGAATTTAAGTTTTAGTGCCATTTTGAATAACTGTGCTCAGTCATCATGAATACAATTGAATTTCTTTAAAATATTCAGATTTTTCAGTTACTCAAAACATTTTAGCCTATATTAGTGATTTTTTTTCCCCTGTACTTATTAACAGTAAACTCCAATCAGTATTTTATGTTTTCCTGCACTTTTTCTAGGACTAATATGGCAGCTTCTTGAAGAGGGGCTACCTTTCGTGATTGTGCTTTATCATTTATAGATGGCATGTGACAGGCATTTCTTGATTAAATGTGTGGTTATTTTAAAATTCAGTACACATTCGTGATCAAAATTCTCAGAAAACTATGAACAGAAGGTTACTTCCTTACCAGGGTAAAGAACCTGACTCAGTCCAACAAGCTATATCATATTTAACAGTGAAGCACTAGGTGAATTCTCATTAAAGTCAGAAAAAAGAAAAGTTGTTTAAATCCCCTGGCCACTGTGATAATCTTAAAATAGGAGTTTACTTTGCTTCCAGATTGGCACTCTTGGTATTCCTCTTCGTTTTTTCCCGTACTAAGTCTCTCAGTCTCTTCCTGGTTCCTATCAACTTTCCACATGAGAGTGAATCAGGGCTTATTTCCTGGCCTTTTCTCTGTGTACACTCACTCTCTTAATGAGACCACCCAATCTCATGGTCTTAAATACCAGTTATACCCTGAATGGTCCCAGATGTATATCTCTTCCCTAGATATTTCCCCTGACTTCCTTTGAACTCATATATCAATTAACTTAGATATCTAATAGGCATCTCATGTGTAACATGTCCAAAATGGAACACAAGATTTTCCCACCAAACCTGCTCTTCCTTCAGCCCTTCACCTCTCATCTGAGACCAAAAACTTTCTCCTCGTGATTATTCCTTTCCTCTCAAACCCACAACCAATCTGTCATTAAACCCTGACACTTTTATCTCAAAATATAGCCAGAATTCCACCAGTTCTCGCCAGCAACAGCTATCACCAGGTCTAAGCCACAATTGTTTCCTAACATGTCTCCTATCTTCTGCGTTTGCCCCTTTTCAGTTTTACCACAGAGCATCTGGACTGACTTTTGTAAAAATTAAGTCAGCTCATGTTTCTCCTTGGCTCCAATTTATCCAGTGGCTTCCCATGCTCCTCAGAGTAAAAGCCAAAAATCCTCACATTGGCCTACAAGGTCTCCACAATGGGGTACCTGCTACTCCTCTGATCTACTCCTAACGCTCTCCAATCACTTCTGTCACTTCTTTATCACCCACCTGATCTATTGCTCTTCTTAGAACTTGCCATCTCCCTCCTCAGAGCCTTTTGTGATTGTTAATCCTGCCTGCAGTGCCCTCCATCTTAGATCTTTATAGGTTGTTCCCTTAACTTCTTCATGTGTCTATGCTTCCCTTACCACCCTGCTTCAAAAACAACCCACAGACTTACCCAATATACCCTATCCACCTTACCCTAACCTTTTTTTTCCTCATAGCACTCAACACATTGGCATATCACGTTTACTAGTTTATTTTTTAATATATGTGGCACCCTATTACATGTAAAGGCAGTGTCCTTACAAAATTCAAGAGAATTGGCTGCAAAATGTATATAACCAATAAGAGAATTAGGTAGCCATACACAGTGGTGTCCTGGTAAATGCTAACAACTGGCTTTCTGGGGGGAATGCCTGATTTGTAGCATTTGCTGATTTCCATGGAGAAAATACCTCCACCTTATTAGATTTCAAGCTACCAACCTTGTGTTTCTAAATGAGGAACTGGAAAAAGATGCAGAGTAGCACACTACTGTATAGATTTCCACCAGGCAAATATAATAGACATAAATAGCCTCAAGAGCACAGATAATAGTGAAATACAATAAAATAATTAGGAAGTGATGAGTATTGAGTATTCATTTCCTTAGTTTTCAATATAATTTCTTTAATTGTAAGTTTATATGATTTTAATAATGGATATGTTTAACAACTGGTTTGCACAATTCCTGAAAATTTAACAATCATCTTTCTCAAGCCTTTATGAGTCGGCCACAGCATACAACTGAGTCTTAGTGGTACTATTTATGAACTCTCTGAACTTGGGTAAGCTATTTAGCTTCCCTTACTCAGTTTATTCATTTTTAAAATAGACCTAATAGCAGTCATTACCTCATAGTAAATTAAAGAATACATGCAAAGCTCTCAGACCTGATACATAAGTAAAGCAGTTAGTAAACAGTTAACTCTCATTATTATTATTAGTAGTAGTAGTATTAGAATTATTATAAACAATTAACATTAAAATTAATACAGAAAATAATGTATCAGTCACATAAGCAAAAGCAAATATAAGAGGCAGTGTGAAGAATGGATCCACATACCTACAGGTTGTTATGAACATCAAATGGGGGCATATACACAAACTGCTTAGAGTGTTATCTGGCACATAGAAAGCTATCTCTGAGTTTTGGCAATTATTATTATTGTTCCCAATAAATAATACAAAAAACTGACTAATTGGGAAAATTATAATAAGAATATGAATAAATGAATTGGCATTTTATATTTCTATGTGGGAGGACTAGATATTATACTGATGCAAATTTATAAATTAATTTAAGAATTTAAATAAAAATAGCAACAGTATTGTTTTTGAGAAAGAATAAATGAATACACATATTACAAAAATAGTTCTTTTAAGACAAAGCAATGATGATGAGAGACTTGCCTTAGTAGATGCTAAAATATGTTTTTTCTGCTCTGTTATGGTCACTGAAAATAGTGTTTTGTGGATCAAAAATTAACTTTGGAGTCTGGATTGACCACTGACTGGCTGTTTGACTTTAGCCAAGAAAGTTAACTTGTTATCTTTAGAATCTTCATTTTTAAACTGGTTATACCACCACCACCAAAAAGATCTACATCCCAGAGTAGTTACAAGAACACACTGAGGATAACAGATAAGACAACACTTTATAAGTGGCAAGGCAAACAGATTTACTGTGATTACTCACATGAATAATGAAAACAATAAACATGATGTTTATTTTTTTGTTATTGTCCTATTTTATTTTCCCCTGGTAAATGGGATTTTCTGCCTTCCAGAGTATTTCCTACTCTCTCCAAACGTGCTGCATTTCCTGCCCATCTTGCCTTGATATTGTTAGTCTTTTCCCCTTGCCTGGATTGTCCTTTGTTATCTCTGTTCAGCGAAATAGTTCTCAGTCTTCAAGATCCATAAGGATGTTAGTTGTTCAGTGAACCAGTTGCCATTGAATCAGTTTTGACTCATGGCAACTCCATGTGTTACAGAGTAGATCTGCTCCATAAGGTTTTCTTGGCTGTAATCTTCACAGAAGCAGATCACCAGGCCTTTCTTCCACAGCACTGCTGGTAGGTTACTAGTCCAGCACAAACTGTTTGTGCCACCCATCCCCACTCTCATGTCCTTCACCTATTGGAACAATGTTTCCTTCTTCTGCATGTCATGGACCTTCTTCCATTTTCCTAATCGACTATCCCTTTCCGTCTATGAATTCCCTGCATCTGTGAGTAGTCTGTGAATCTTCTACATGGACATCACCACAGAGCTTATTAGAAATGCACAGTCTGAGGCCACATCCCAGACCAAGATTTCCAGATGAATCTTTGCATATTACACTTTGAGCAACACTGTCCTGACTAGTCATAAACTCTTTGTAGGGATGTATATTTATGAGGGGATGCTGTGTCTTTTCTTGGTACCCTCTACAATCCCAGCATAATGTAATACTCTGAACATATAGGTCCTCGGTAAGTGGGTTTTGAATTGAACTGAACTTTACTTTTAATATTTGGAAGCCAAGAAAATCCAGTTTAGGAGAACTCAAATGCTGAGGAAAGAATGTTCTAAAATCAGAGCTGGAAGAAAAATATTCATTATTGATGCTACTCACATCAGCTAATCAATATTTCTTGGTCATCAGCTACTACTGTACTTTTTCATGCATAAAATATTAGTATGGATCCTTGATCTTGTGAGAAAAAAAAAGATCTTCAGTCTAACCTTCACCTTCAAAGAATTCATTTAGATAACTGAATCAAAATGTGGTTGCTTTGTCATCCTTGTAAATATTTAATGTATGCCATTAAAAGTCATAAAAGAACTTTAAGATATTGTGCATCCAAAAATGACTAGTAAATATCCAGATGTGATTTTATTAAATTATTTAAACAAATCAATTCATTATTTGTCTTGATTTTCTAAAAAAATGGTGACTGAAATAGTAAACAAAAATTTCTCACTTATAATTAAAGTAAGAAGATTTTATACTGTAAAATATGTCCTTTTTCAGTGTATGATATTAAATTGATTGTGGTATTTTCCCATTACATACTTAATTCTTAAGGTTTTTCTCTCTTGAATTCCATTAAAAATTTAGAAGAGAGGTAGGTGGTTATGAGAACTGTTAATTCACATTTACCTGTATGTGTACACTATTAATGTGGATTAAATGAAGCATATCATTATTTGTGGGTTCTTTCTTTCCATTGCCTAGAAAGTTGCAGGTCTGCTTCTCCCTGCTATCAGTTGATACATGCTTAGGGAACGGAAACTAATTTTAACATTAGCCTAAGCAAAATATGATTTGGAAGGCTCATCTGCTGAAAAATGCCCCCAGTAAAATCGCTTTTGTATGTAATGCCATTTTAAAGGAAATGGCATTTTTGTGAAATGCACATGACAAAGACCTGAATGATGATGCTGGAGAACCTTTTATTTAATTGTGTATGTTCCCTAATTTGTCAATAAAGGCAGAGGGTAGGAAGATTCACTCCTACCATTTTAGATGTAGAATAGATTTTTAAAGTAGAATTCTTAATGTAAATGTTCAATTTTACCTAAACTCATTTTTTAAAATAACAAATCTAGGCCCTACTTGGTTTTGTAAAAGGGAAATCTGTCCGTGTGCATGTGTGTGCTGTGCGTGTGTGTGTATGTGGCATGGCAACCGTAAGTAGAAGACCTTCGGGAATCGTTTCATGCTTCTTGTCACTGCCCCTTTCCATTAGTGTGGATAATTGAAATTGACTTGCCTGTGTGATTTTCCTTTCCTTTTAAGAACAAATATTCTGAATTTAGGATTTGAATACTAAAGGCAACTTGGATTAATAATTATCCTTAAAATAGCAACCTTTATTACTACCGCAAGTTACAAGTTTTTTGTTTATTCCAGGCACTATTCTAAAGTGTTTTAATTTTTTCTTATTTGATGCTGTAACAGCCTTATGAAAGCAAAACTATTATGCCCATCACATAGTTTATGAGACTCAGTTTAAACCCAGGGAAGTTTAAGATGATTTAATTTTAAATGGATAAACTGGAGTGTCATTCCACATCAGCCCAAAGCCAATCCCAGTATTCTTAACCAATAGGCTATAATGCCTCAGTTAAATTTCATTTCTTAATGCTGTGTTAGAAACCACAGAGACAGAGTAACATGTACACATGTGATAGCTTATCTTGAGTTGTGTCTGCAAATGAATTTTGGACTTTAATTTTGTTATCACTGCAATGTGATTTCAGTTTGAGATACCTACTCTGTAATCCAAAATTATATAAATGACCAAAGCCTTCTGTGAAATATGTGAAGTGCACCTGTGCTTTTCACCAACAGACTTGTGCTTAGATGAGAACAGGTATTTGTTTTAGTAAATGGCCCTCAGAAAGGAAATGCTAATAATTTACCCCAATCCTTTACTGAAACTCAAGTTCTTTCTGAAATGATTCCTGTTTCTAAATGTAACCACTGTGTCTTCATTTTGCCAGCCCAGGGTGATTTTACCCTTTGACTTTAATTTGAATATGATAAAAGTTATAATATCTTGAATTTTGATGATGTTGTGACGTATTTTGGAGATTAAATCACTTTGATTAAGGTATCAGCACTTTGGTTTTATAAGCTAGGTGGATAATTAGTATTTACAAGATTAGGCATGTGAATCCATGTTCTGCTGCTTACCAGGTGTATCTACTAGGAAGATTATTTCTCAATAGTTGATTGCCACAACAAACTCATGGCAGGGATACAGAGGAGTGCCACCGGATGTTTGAATTTTTCAAGTGAAACAGAGATAGCGACATCTGTAAGACATCTGTTGGACACCATGGGAAACTACTAGTTCAAAGTAGTTAACAGTTGAAAAGTTAGATTGTAGTTAAACATACATTCCTGTCAATGATACCATACCACATATTTACAAAGTAGGTTTTTAAAATTTACTGTGATAAAAAGTGAACAGCAATGTGAAGCAGGAAATGAGGGTGGTAGTCTCCAATATGATTTCAAGGCTTAAGAAGGTGTTAGTGCTCAACAGGAGCATGCACCCCACTAGAAAGTAATTGTGGTTATTTAGGAATAAAGTACATATATTACTTTTTCTTTAAATTTATGTGTATTTTTTTTCAAACAGCTACTAAGATTATTAAGACATAAATATTAAGTTGTTTGGTTCTAACTACTTAAAATATGGAACTGTTATCTATTTATAGATACATGCGATAAGCTTTATTGAGATATAATTCACGTGGTATTAATTCATTGTTTAAAGTATCAATGGTTTTTAGTATATTCAAAGAGTACAACCATTACCAAATTCAATTTTAGAACATTTTTATCACTCTCTTCGCACAAAAAGAACCTTTATGATCGGTCCCTCCCTATTTCCTTGATACCCTAGCCTTAGGTAACTACTAATATACTTTCTGTCTCTGTATAGATTTGCCAAGTCTGGACATTTCATGCAAATGGAAACACAAAATATGTCGTCTTTCGTGACTAGCTTCTTCCACTTAGCATAACGTTTTCAGGGTTCATTCATGTTGTAGCATCTATCAAGATTTCATTGTTTTTTTATTGCTGAATAATATTCCATTGTTGTTAAGTACATTTAATTTATCCATTTCTCAGCTGATGGACATTTGAATTGTTTCTACTTTTTGGCTATTATGAATAAAGCTGCTATGAACATTTATGTAAAAGGTTTTGTGGGAACATATGTTTTCAGTACTCTTAGGTATATACCTAGGAGTGGAATTGATGGGTTATATTATAACTGTATGTTTACCATTTTGAGGAGCTGCCAACTGTTTTCCAAAGCTGTACCATTTTACAATCCCACCAGCAATGTATGAGAGTTCCAGTTTCTCCATATCCTTGCCAATGCATTATCTATGTTTCTTTGATTATAGCCATCTTAGTGGGTATGAAATAGTATTTCATTGTGGTTTTAATTTTCATTTCCCTAAGGGTTAATTATGTAGAGCATCTTTTAATGTGTTTATTGGCCATTTGTATGCCTTATTTCAAGAAATGTCTTTTCAGATCATTTGCTCATTTGTTAACTGGGTTATTTGTCTTTTTATTATTGAGCTGTAAGTTATTTGTATTTATTACCATGTATATGATTTTTAATATTTTCTCCCATTCTCTGGGTTGTCTTTTTACTGTCTTGATGGTGTCCTTGAAGCACAAAAGTTTTTAATTGTAATGAAGCCCAGTTGTGCTTTTGGTGTCATATCTAAGAAGGCTTTGACTAATTCAACTTCAGATATTTGCTTCTCTATTTTCTTCTAAGAGTTTTATTATTTAAGTTCTTACAGTTAGGTCTATGATAAGTTTAGAATTAATTTTTGAGTATGGTTTGAAGTAGGGGTACAACTTCATTCTTTTACATAGAACTGCATGGATATCCAGTTTTCCCAACACTATTTGTTAAAAAGAATAGTCTTTTCCCATTGAACCATCTTGGCTTTTTTGTCAAAAATCAATAGACTGTAAATGTGAGGATTTACTTCTCTATTGTCAAACTTATTCCATTGATCTGTATGTCTATTCTTATGCCAATATCTAATGGTCTTTATTACTGCAGCTTTGGAGTAAGTTTTGAAATTAGGGAGTGTGAGTCCTCCAAATTTGCTCTTCTTTCTCTAGACTGTTTTGACTATTCTGGGTCCCTTGAATATCAATATGAATGTTATAATCAGTTTGTCATTTTGTGTAAAGAAGGCAACTGGGATTTTGATAGGAATTTCACTGAATCTGTAGATTAATTTGAGTAGTATTGCGATCTTAACAATATTAAGAATTACGATCCATGAATATGGGATGTCTATTCATTTATTTATGTCTTCTTTAATTTCTTTCAGTGTTTTGTAGTTTTCAGAGTATAAGTTTGTACTGCTTTTTAAAAATATTTCCTAAGGTTTTCTTCTGTATTTTGATGCAATTGTAAATGGAATTGTTTTCTTAATTCCATCTTCAGATGTTCGATGCTAGAGTGTAGAAATACAATTGTTTTTTATATATTGATATTGTACCCTACAATCTTGCTGAACTTGTTTATTAGTTCTAATACTTTTAAAAAATGGATTACTTAAGATTTTCTCTATATAAGATCATGTCATCTGCATATAGAGATAAGTTTACTTCTTTCTTTCAAATCTGGACATCTTTTATTCCATTTTCTTATCCAATTGCTCAGTCTAGAACTCCAGTACAATGTTGTACAAAGTGGTGATAGCAGACAAATTTGTCTTTTTTTTTTTAATCTTAGGGGAAGATCATTTATCATTAAAAATGATGTGAGCTGTGGGTTTTTCATATATGTTATTTATCCAGTTGAGAAAGTTTCCTTCTATTTGTAGTTTCTTGAGTGTTCTTATCATAAAAGGATGTTACATTTTTCAAATGTTTTATTCTGTGTTGATTGAGATGATCATGTGGCTTTTGTCCTTTATGCGAATGATAGGGTATATTATATTAATTGATTTTGGATGTTAAACCAACTTTGCATTTCTGGAGTAAATCCCACTTGGTTTGGTTTGGTGGTATTTTACTGAATATTGTTGTGTCCATGTTCATACAGTATCATTTTCTGTAGTTTTAGTTTCTTGTGATTGTTTTTCTCTGGTTTTGATATTAAAGTAATACTGGTGTCATAGAATGAGTTGGAAAGGGTTCCTATTCTATTTTTGGAGGAGTTTGTGAAAACTTGGTATTAATTTTTCTTTAAACATTTGCTAGAATTCAGCAGCAAAGCCATCCAGGCCCAGGTTCTTCATTGAGGAGAAGCAAAGTTGGTTTAACATCCAAAAATCTCTCTCTTTACTTGTTATAGGTATATTTGGTATTTACTATAGATATATTCTGATTCTCTATTTCTTCTTAAGTTAGTGTTGGTAGTTTGTGTATTTCTAGGAATTTGTCCATTATATTTGTCTAAGTTTTAAACATACAGTTATTCATAGAATTCCCTTATAATTCTTTTCATTTCTGTAGGATTGTTAGTAATGATCGTCTTTCACTCATGATTTTAGTAATTTTTATCTTCTCTCTTACTTTTTTTGTTTTGGTCAGCCTCGCTAATGGTTTTTCTGTTTTGTTAATCTTTTTAAAGAACCAATTTTTATTTTCATTAATGTTCTCTATTTTTTAAAAATTCTTGATTTAATTGATTTCCACTCTAATTTTTCCTATTTTATTCCTTCTGCTTGCTTTAGGTTTAGTTTGCTCTCCCCCACCCCTGCCCCAGTATCTTAAATGGAAGGTTAGTTTATTGATTTAAGAGATTTCTTCTTTTTAAATTATAGGTGTTTATTTCTATAAATTTCCATCTAAGCACTACTTTAGTTGCATCCCATAAGTTTTGATTTATTGTGTCTTCGTTTTCATTTATCAAGGTATTTTCTAATTTCCCTTAGGATTTCTTCTTAGAACCATTGGTTATTTAGGAGGGTGTTACTTAATTTCTACATATTTTTGAATTTTCCAAATTTATTTCTGTTATTGATTTCTAATTTAATTTCATTGTGGTTGGAGAATATAATCTGTATGATTTCAATCATCTTAAATTTATTGAGGCCGGTTTTATGCCCTAGCATTTTGTCTACCGTTGAGAGTGTTCCAGGTGAACTTAAAAAGAATAGGTATTTTGCTGTTGTTTATTAGAGTATTCTGTTGATGCTTGTTGGGTCTAGTTCATTCTTCAAACCTTCTATTTCCTTGTTGAACTTCTGTCTAGTTGTCTTGTGCATTTTAGAAAGTAGGGGTATTGAAATCTCCAACTTTAACTGTTGAATAGTCTAGTTCTTGCGATCTTGTCAGTTTTCACTTCATGTTTTTTGGGACGCTGTTGTTAGACACATATATGTTTATAATTGTTGTGTCTTCCTGATGGTTTGACTCTTTTATCAATATGAAATATCCCTTCTTGTCGCTAGTAACATTGTTGTTTTAAAGTCTGTGTTGTCGGATATTAATGTAACCACTCCAGATGTCTTATGGTTGCTGTTTGAACAATATGAATTGTTTCATCCTCTTACTTTCATACAATTTGTATTTTTAAATCTAATTGTGTATCTTATAGATAAGCATATAGTTGGATCTTATTTGTTTATCCAGTCTGACAATCTCTGTTCTTTGATTGGAATGTTTAATCCATTTGCATTTAATGTTTCTATTGATATAGTTGGATTTCTGTTTGCATTTTACTTTTGATTTTGTATATCCCTCATGGGTTTTTTTGTTGCTTTATTCCTCCTTTGCTCCATTTGTTTACAGTAAGTGAACATTATCTGATATAACATTTTTATTTCTTCAATGAGTTTTTCACTTTATTTTTTTTTTAGTTATTAGGGTTGCTCTATGACTTAACATATTCATCTTAACTTGCAGAATCTACTTCAGATTTAAACAAAATTCCAATGAGATATAGAAACATTACTGCTTTATAGCTCAATTCCCTTTTCTACCTTTTTAACGTTATTTTTGTTGCATATTGCATGTATGTATGCTTAAAAAACAAACAAACAAACCCATTGCCATCATGTCAATTCTGACTCATAGCGACCCTGTAGGACAGAGTAGAACTCCCCCATAGGGTTTCCAAGGAGCGCCTGAAGGATTCGAACTGCTGACCTTTTGGTTAGCAGCCATAGCACCTAACCACTACACCACAAGGGTTTCCATATGTATGTTATACACCCAATACTATATTGTTGTAATTATTATTTTATATATTTTTTAGGAAAGCTAAGAGAAGAAAGAAAGTATATATTTCTGGAGTTTGTTGTATTAACCTTCTTATTTACCATTTCTTGTTCTTTTCATTTATTCTCGTGATTTACAGTTACCTCTGGTATCATTTTGTTATTGCAATACAGCTTTTCTCCCACACATTTCTTTTGTGCTGTTATTATCATATATATTAAATTTCTATATGTTATAGGACTAATAATATGGTTATATACATATTGTTTTATGTAATTGCTTTTTAAATCAGTAAGACAGGAGAAAATGAATTTAGACTGTCTTTTTTAATTACATGATCACCTTCAAATATGGTATTTATTATTATTATTAATTCAATCTTATGATAGGGTTAATGGTATACAGTGTACTGTTTGTAGGTACACATGTGAAATCATGCCTTTCTTGAAATTCAACATATAAACTTTAAGTACAAATGAGAAAAGCATAAGTGAAAATCAGTGCCTCTGCATCCCTTTAAGTCATTGATCAAAGTAGCAGCCTCAGTTCACAGTATCTCTTGGCAGTTAAGACTCAGTAGGCACTAATGGTCTAGCACTGCCCTTAGGACCATCAGGTCTTCACATCTGGTCATTACTCACCAGGAAATCTCCTCATTTTGATCATTATTGCCTTATTTGTGTCAATTTATAACTGAATGCCAAAGCTCACACAGCTTGAAAATATGAAAACCTGCTGATTTTATGACACGGAGAGCTTATTGCATTTCATTTTCTTAATTCACATCAACCTTTCAGATGCTTTACTTGATGGAAGTAGACTCTAGGTCCCTGGATCTTTCTTAAAACACATTTCATCTGGAAGCACCCAGAAGAAATATTTTCTTAAGGGTTGTTTGGGAATAAAGTGTTCATCTTTTAGTCTTTATTTCACTATCAATTATTTCCCAACTCTAGTATTCAGAATCTATGACAAGAAAGTTCAAATGCCTTTTTTTTTTTTTTTTTTTTTCTTACTGACAAAAGTATGGCCAAACAATTCCATTGTAATTATGTTGGAAAGCTTGATGTTATGTTACATCTTTGAATTGCCTTCAAGCACTGTAAAAATACTTAACTACTGTTAGAAATTGGGGGTGTAATTAAAGAAGTAAGAAAGGGAACTGAGGCTTCTGTTTTGATCAAAGATGTAAGGGATGCAGAGGCATTGATTTTTCACTTATTTCATTTGTACTTAAAGTCTATATGTTGAATTTTTTTTTTTTTTTT
>NW_004444210.1:109777-132780 GCF_000243295.1 Trichechus manatus latirostris
ATTTGATGTTCTAGGGTTTCAGGATTGTTGATTCTCTGTTTGGCTTAGTTTTTCGGATCTTTGTTGTGGAGGGACGGCGTGGTGCTTCTGCCTAGACCGCCATCTTGCCGGAGTCCCTATATGTTGAATTTTAAGAAAGGCATGATTTCACATGTATAAAGAAGCAAGAAAGAAGTATTGATGAAAGTGATCATCAGTAGTATGGCGGAGAGAGGCGTAGGAAGCAAGGGGTACAATGAAAGATAATGGGGAAAGTTTAAAGGTCAGTATAGCATAGCATAATAATAACACCTAACACTCGCGTGGATTACAGAGAACTAGGTACAGTGAAACCTGTGAAAGCCACAACTCAACGGGACTATCTTGTTTTTCCTAATTGCGTAAGTTTTCCGCCTTTGACGGGGTGCAGTCTTACCACTTTTCTACTGCTTGTTTTAGTGGAAAATATTTTAGTTTTCCTTCTCTGACAGGTTTATGCCTTACACAAGTTCTGGCTTTCACAGGTTTTACTGTATATTGTTTGCCCGTCAGTATCCTTCTCCTTGTCAGTGATCCTTCGATTGAAGAAAGAGTAACCCAAACCCACTCTAACTACAATGAAAATGGAGTTAACATTATAAGGATGCTGGAAATTTTTTTTTTTTTACTGTCTTTTTTTTTTTATTGTACTGTAGGTGAAGTTTTATAGAACAAATAGTTTCTCATTAATCAGTCAGTACACATATTGTTTTATGACATGGGTTAACAACCCCACAACATGTTAACACTCTTCCTTCTCGACCTTTTATTTATTTATTTATTTTTTGATAAAAATATACATAGCCAAAGATACACCATTAGGGTGCTGGAAAATTTCATAGGCTCCATTTGCCAGAAATATCACTGGGCCTCATGGGACTGGAAAGCTGTGGTTTCTTGTCTTTGGGGATATATATTCTCTTCCCTTTGTTTCTTTCTTTGCACATTCTTCCCATTTACCTCTGTAAACTGGTTATCTTAGCAAGGCTCTCAGTCTCTGCTTCTTCATAATTTCAGTTTCCACGTGGCTTTATCTTGCCCAAGTGCACGCTCCAATGCTCTTTTGTGGCACATTTCCCCTTGACTCCGAATCAAATTCTAGAAAGAGAGATTATAATTGGCTGAATTTGTATTAGTTGTTTGCTCTTAATTACTATGGCTGAAACAATCCAAGTATGTATTGTGTTGGACTGTTCCTGTGAGGGCTGTGGGTGGTACTGACTCTCTAAGAACAGGAAAGACATATTTGCATATCTATTATGTAATGTCTAGTAAACTCCTTGAGGGAGATATTGCATCTTATTAATTTCTTTTCCCCACCACCTTGCACAGTTTTAAGATGAACATTAAGTAGTCTTCATCATTTGAAGGGCAGTTTGCATTTCTACCTCCGGGGACGTTGCTGTTGTCACAAAAGGAGAAAGGATTCTAGTCTCTCATTTTCTAGTGAATATAATCAAGAACATTTTATATTGAAAGAATAGTTCTTAACCTTCTTTTGAAAGTGGGCTTCTTTGAACAAACTTTGAAGACATTTTCCATACCTGGGAATGGAGTAACAATGATAGCTACACCTGCTCGTTTTTGTAGACCATGATTCTCAAATTATTTTTAGCAGTGTGTTTATGCTAACATATTATCCAGAACCCAAATAAATAAAATATATAAAAATGGAAGGCAATAGTTAGGGCAGAGGTAAAAGGCCAGGCTCTGCCAATTAACCTCCTTCACTGTATTCATCCTCTGACAAACTCTCTCCCAACCCTTGAGATACCTGTATAGAACCCCAGTGGTTCTAGAGACCTTGGTTTTAGGCCACTGCTTTTAGATTAGAAGCAAGGAAGTTATTGTCATCTTGCTCAGTATTTGAATAATTTTGTACTTTTAATTACATAAGAATGTGATATAAAATATTTTATTAAGACACAGAAAGGGGTTATATTGTTTATTTCTTCCCATTGCTGCAAATTTCTTAGCTATAATATTCAAAGGCAGAGATTCATTTATTCAATAAACCTTTATTGAACGTTATTTGCTACATTCTGTTCTTGGCATAAAAAGGTGAGTAAGACAGGCTTCTGTTTTCACATGTCCAGAGTCTATAAAAAATGTATAGCATGGGAACATTTTTATTTCATTAGACTTACTGCAAAATAGACACCATACTAAGAACCATCGTTGGAAAGGAACTAGTAAATATTTCAGGAGACAGAGGACGTTGAAGAGTTCAGATTCTTCCATTCTTATCTTGCTTAGGAACCATCGACATAAGACTATTGTTGGCATAACCTCTGACTCTTCTGTTTCTGTTGTGCCTTTGATTTCTTTCCCATTCCCCAATACGACATGAGACATTGATTGCCTAACAAAAATATAAAAATGTTTGGAATTTTTACAATTTGCATCGCTGGACTAGTGTAGTTGTGCTGTACTAAAACTAAAAGAATAAATATATCTGCTTGTATTAAAAAAGTATAGGATTTTTTTTTGGTTGTGAGAATACAGTGTTAGAATAGTAAAATGTTTCATAAGAAAATGAGTTTGTCTAAACCTAATGCATCTTCATAAAATTGTAGACATTAGAACTGAAAAGGAACTTAGAATTCATTGCAGGCACTGTGATTGCTTACAAAATATCCATTCAGAGCATCTTAATTTGCAACAGAATTTCAGCTTTGTTCAGAGGAGGAATGTGCTTAACTCCAGGTAATTGATTTTAGGCAGAGGAAGTTTCATTCCTCTAAGTAGAATTTAGAAATATTTGAAAATGTTTTGCGGTACCAAAAGGAGTTAAGAGATGCTACTGACATTCAGTGCTCTTAGGCTGTGGCTGCTAAGTGTCCTGAAATATACGGAACTGTTGTGCATAACAAAGATGTTTCCAGCCTAAAATTCCCCTAGTATCCCGTTTGAAGAACAAAATCTGCCAGCCTACTTTGTAATGAGTGTAGAACTGAGTTGTGTACAGTGAGATGTAAGGAGAAGTACTCTGGAAGGTGAGTGTGGTGTGGGGGCTTCAGGAAAACAATAAATTTTTGCTCTGGGAGAAAAAGGACAAACATGGCTTGCTATTTACTTGAGTATATGTAATACATGGAGCTATGGCAGCCATCTTTCAATCAGTAACACCAAAGGCCACCAGCCAAATTTGGAAGAGTAAACAAATTGTAGCACTTGTGTGTCTTGAACAGTTTAACTAACAGTCCTTTTTGTGTGGTAGCCAGATTTCTTGTTATATGGGAAAGAAGTCCAAAAACCCTTGATTGTTAAGCTATTTTAGTTGGGTTTTCTGTTGCCTACAGCTGACAATATTTTTGACTGACACAGCTGTCATCTAACTAAACACACTACCTTTTCCCCACCTCCAACTCCTTTATTTTGTTGAAAAAAAAAATAGGGGCCAGGTAGGTGTAGTTACCTGAAAAATAACTCCTTAGTTATTTAATGCAGACTTGAAATACACATATGTATCTCTACAGTACTAATTTGGGGTTTTTAGACTATGGTATGTGTGTACGTGTGTGTGTATTTTCCATTTTCTGGAAGAATTGTGCATTTTATAATTTTTTACATTTGACGTGTTGATATACCTGATGAAAAATAATAAATGAACCTGATTAAATATAATAAACATACCCTAGCATTACAAAACAATATTCTGAACGTGTTTTAAAATCTAATTGTTCCACACGGTTCATCCCAATATTATGAGACTGATAAAAATAGTTTTTCTTAGCGACATTTGCTAAATTCTCCCTTAGCCAGTACAAGAGAATTCAAAGCAGCTGGTTTTAAACAGAAAAGAAATGGGGTAGCTAATCAAGTAATCAAATTCTTACAAAAGGAAATATTGTAAAATGTGAAAATTTTAGAATATAAAGCCATTGCTCATATTCAAATTGTCTACAAACTTAGAAAATACTTTGTGTAATTTTGCATTTGCAGTAAAAAAAAAAAAAATACATGTAGAAGCATAAAGTTTCTAGATGACAGAAAAGCTATTATTAAAGAGTTCATCCTTACAGAGCAGTGGTTACGTCTTCTAGGGAGCCAATAGGTCTGAAAGAAAAGTCAGAACGTGGTATTTCTGTAGGAAGATAATCCAACAAACATACACTTATATAGAACTTTCAACCTTGTCTACAGCATAAAAGGTGCAATTATTTAAACGTTTCTGTGACTAGAATTCTGTTAAAAGTAAAATGCTGTGTGCTATGTTTGCAGAAGTGTCGTATCTATTAGAAGATCTAATGGAGATAAATTTGAAGGCTTCTAAATAAGACACATTAGCAGAGACTCTTGAATGGTTGAAAGATGCTTCTTTTCGTACACCCAATAAACAGACTCAGTGATAGCCACGTTCAAGAGTATGTTGAAGCTGACAAAGTATTTCTGAAGTGACACTTAACATGGTAGATACAGTAATGGAATCATACAATTTGAGAGCTGAAGGAGACATTAGGTATTATCCAGTTCAGTGTTTCTCACACTGAAATAGCTTCATAGATGCCTACAAATGCAACCAATATATCATGAACCACTGGATTTGACTTACATTATTATCATTAAACATACCTTAAATATGAACAAACATAAAACTACATATACATTTCCTAAGCTTATAGCTTTAATGTAACTAAAAAACCAAACTAAAAGAAATGTAAATATAAAACCAATAACATTAAAATTAAATTTATTTATTTCGTATCATGTTTAATGTGATTTTCTAGAAAAAATCGTTAATATTGAATTTAATAGAAGAAAGATACAGTCTCAAGTAGGGTTCTTAATTTAATCTGTTTCTATGATTTTTACCTTAAATGATTTTGTTTACAATCACATGGTGGTAAACTCTTATAGTTTTTGTTTATCTGACAATGTTTTAATTTTACCCCCATTCTTGAAATACAATTTTACTGGTCTTATAATTTTAGGTAGAGAGTCATTTCCTGCAAGGAACTTAGAGGGATTATTCTACTGTCTTCTGGCTTTCATAGTTGCCATTGAGAAGTCTGCTATATAACTATTGGTCTGCTGTCTTCTCTCTTTGAAGGTTTTAAAATAATCTTTTTGTTTTGGGGATTGTGGTTTCCTTGGTGACGCTATGGTTAAGTGCTCAGCTGCTAACCAAAAGAAAGGTCTGTGGTTCAAAGCCACCAGCCACTCCATGGGAGAAAGATGTTGCAGTCTGCTTTCATAAAGAGTTACAGCCTTGGAAACCCTACGGGACAGCTCTACTCTGTCCTGTAGGGTTGCTGTGAACCTGAATTGACTCGACGGCACTGGGTTTGATTTTGGTGGTTTCCCTATTGTGTTTCTAGGCTTTTATTTCTTTTTATCTTGCTGAAAATCCGTTGTACTTCCTGTATATGTAAATTTTTTTCTTTGCATCCAAAACCTGTTGCCATCCAGTCATTTCCGACTCATCGCTACCCTATAGGACAGAGTAGAACTGCCCCAAAATGTTTCCAGGGAGCGGCTTGCGAATTTGAACTGCCAACGTTTCTGTTAGCAGCCGAACACTTAACCACTGCGCCACCAGGGCTCCTTCTTTGCATCAGTTATGGAAAATTCAAAGCTGAATAGCTCTTTAAATATTGCTTTTTCTACATTCTCTTCTCCTGTGACTCAACTTAGATAAATTTTAGGTATTTTCATTTGACCCTGCAGATATTTAAAATTTATTAAGCTCCTCCATAACCTTTACTGTCTTTGATGCATTGTGGGTAATTTCTTTAGATTTATTGTCCACTTCTATTCTGTATTCGTTTTAGTCTAAGCTGGTGTTTAGCCATATATTTCTAATTTGAACAATTATATTTTATTTCTAAGGTATAATTTCAGTTCTTCCTGGTAATTTTGATAATAAATTCTTTCTGGTTCTTTTTCATGATACCATAAATTATTACTGTGAATATAGTATACAGTTATTCTATTGTCTCTAGCCGTAAATTCTAACATATGATTTCCCTGCTGGTATAAATCTGAATTTATGTATAAAGAAGACTGAAGAAGAATTGATGCCTTTGAATTATGGTGTTGGTGAAGAATATTGAATATACAATATACCATGGACTCCCAGAAGAATGAACAAATCTATCTTGGAAAAAGTGCAGCCAGCATGTTCCTTAGAAGCAGGGATGGCGGGACATTGTCTTGTGTACGTTGGACATGTTATCAGGAGGGACCAGTCCCTGGAGAAGGACATCATGATTGGTAAAGTAGAGGGTCAGTGAAAAAGAAGAAGACCCTCAATGAGATGGATTGACACAGTGACTGCAATAGTGGACTCGAGCATAACAATGATTGTGAGGATGGCGCAGGACCAGGCAGTGTTTTGTTCTGTTGTACCTAAGGTTGTTAAGAGTCGGAACCCACTTGACAGCACTTAACAACAACACCATAAATCTTTTGTTGTTGTTGTTGTTTCTGCCAAATCTCACTCATGGGGTTTTGTTTTCTGCAAGTTTATGAGCTTTAATTTTGAGTTCATATTCTTGTGAAAAATGTTGGGCCATAATTTCAAGGTACCTTTTTTTTAAAAAGAATTACATTTGCTTCTGAGAATCTTGGGGAGTTACTGACCTTGGAAAAACTCAGTCCCCCGCTAGGGTCCCAAGAATAATCTGGGAGTATCAAGTATAATTTTCTCCCTTGCCTTTTGTGAGGTCTTACTGTGTTTATTTATGTGAAGATTTCTCTCACTTCTTCTGAGACCATGGATGTAACAAAGATTATATTTGGTGCAAGATCTAGTTGTGCTGCTATGGGCATGTCCCAACGTCATTTAGTTCACTAAATGCATGAAAACAGAAGTTCTCTGAGTTTATATAGTTTTTGCCACAAATTTTTAACTAATAACTAACTATAAGATTGTTTAAGTAAATCAGTAAAGATTTACATTTAAAAAAAATAGCAATATTTTGGAAATAATTTGACTAAAATTCATTTTATCAAACTTTATATTCCCCTTGGAATATGTTCATCTCTAGTCATTATAATCTTAGAGTCAATCTATTTAAATAGCCAAACCTATCATCAAGATATGCTTCCAAATATAACCATTTAAAAAAACATATTGCTTTCCTGGGACAGCTATGAGAAAGGCAACGTACTGACTGACAGTCAGCCTTGCTGGCACACTGAAATCATGCTGTAGTATTTAGCCTTTCATTTATTTGAAAAAAAAAAAAAACTTACTGAATGCCTTCCTCTGTGCCAGGTATGGTCTAAGCTCTAGGGTTACAAAGGTTAACGAAATAAAGCCCGTGGCCACAAGTTACTTACATTCTAGTGATGAAAGACACGCAATAAGCAGTAGGGGGAAAAAACCAGAACAAATTCAGAGATAAGTGCAAGGAAGAAAATAAAACAGGGTACAGGATAATGTGCTAGAGAGTGACTGAGAAAGGGTAGAACTGACTATGTGATTTGAATAATGAGAGATGGTTTTCCCTAGGAGGTAGGAGTTGAGATGATGGCCTGGGGGAAAGTATTCTTAACAAAGTCTTTAGCAAGTGCAATGGCCCTGAGGGAGAATGGAGTTTAGCATGTTGAAGAAACAAAAAGAATGTTCCTATGACTGCAGCATGGTGATGTATTATTAGAGTGTTATTGTATTAAAGAGAGAGACAGAAAGGGAGTCTCGAATGCTGTGGTGAAGTGTATGGGTTATATTTTAAGAGCAGTATGAAGATTTTAGATAGTTTAAACCAGTTGGGTAAATACTTAAGTATTTATATATGTTATTTTTGGAATAAATATATTTATATTATAATTCATAATTATTATTGCATTTTAAATAAATATTATAATCAGTAATCAGATTACTATGATTATAATACATTGCTGTTTCAAAATTATACAATAATAATCCTTAATATTTTACAAATTATATATTTGCATATATGAATGTATGTTACTGTGTGTGTGTATGTGATATATATCATAAACAAACTTGAGAACAACAGCTACAAAAATGCAATTACTCTTGAGTCAATCCCAACTCATGGCAACCCCATGTTTTGCAGAGTAGGACTGTACTCTGTAGAGTTTTCAAGGCTGTGACCTTTTGGAAGCAGATAGCTTCCAGACCTTTCAGTTAGTAGTCAAGCACTTAACTGTTTATGCTACCCAGGGGCTCTGGACTTAAGAATAATCACTGAAAATTGTTGAGCAGGTACCAGAAAAGGGAAGGGATGCTATGAGCTAGTCCGAACCCTTTACCTGTTGCCGTCAAGTCGATTTCAACTCATGGCAACCCTATGTGAGCTAGCCAGACACTTGAAATGATATCTTCTTACTGATTTTCATTATTGAACTAAATGTATAGATATTTTATTCTTAGAATCCATTTGACTTTTATTTTGAAAAGTTTCATGAGATATGAAGCCCTGGTGGCGGAGTGGTTAAGAACTCAGTTGCTAACCAAAAGGTTGGCAGTTGGAATCCACCAGCCACTCCTTGGAACCCTATGGGGCAGTTCTCCTCTGTCCTGTAGCAGTGCTAAGAGTCAGAATGGACTGTATGGCAATGGGTTTGTTTGTTTTTTTTAGTGAGATAAAGTTGGCATACAATAATGTACACATATTTAAAGTATACAATTTGAAAGTCTGACGTATATGTACACTTATGAACCCATTAGCACAGTCACAAAAATAATCATGTCCATTATCCACAAAATTATGATAATGGCCTTTTTTTATTATTATTGTGCTTTAAGTGAAAGTTTACAATTCAAGTTAGTCTCTCATACAAAAATTTATACACACATTGTTTTGTGACCCTACTTGCTCTCCCTATACTGTGACAGCACACTCTTCCTTTCCACCCTGGATTTCCTGTGTCCATTCAATCAGATCCTGACCTTCTCTGCCTTCTCATCTCACCTCTGGACAAGAGCTGCTCATTTAATCTCATGTATCTACTTGAGCTAAGAAGCACACTCTTCATGAGTATCATGTTCTGTCCCATAGTCCAGTCTAATCTTTGTCTGAAGAGTTGGCCTCGGGAATGGTTTTAGTTTTGGGCTAATAGAGAGCCTGGGGGCCACGTCTTCCAGGGTCCCTCCAGTTTCAATCAGATCATTAAGTCTAGTCTTTTTACTAGAATTTGAATTCTGCACCCCACTTTTCTCGTGCTCCATCAGGGACTCTCTGTTGTGTTCAATGTTAAGGTGGTCATTGTGGTAGTCAGAGTAGTCACTGTGGTCGCAGGCTGATGAAGTCTCTGGTTTATGTGGCATAATGGCCGTTTTTAATACCTCTGTCCCACTCCCCTCCCCGATCCCAGGCCAACACTGCTTTGCTTACTGTCACTATTGATTAGTTCTGTCACTGTAGATTAGAATTTTATGTAAATGGAATTACTCGGTATGTACTCTTCTTTGGTCTGTCCGGTTTTACTCAGTATAATTATTTTTAGATTGATATATGTTGTAGCAAATATCTAATAGAGATGCATTTTGTTGCTGAGTAGCATGCCATTGTGTTTGTACACCACAATTTGTTTATCCACTCATCTGTTGATGCGCATTTGGGTTGGTTTCAGTTTTGAGCAGTTTTAAATAACCAGTTGTTGAGACAGTTCCAACTCATGGTGACCCCATGTGTGTCATAGTAGAACTGTGCTTCACAGAGTTTTTAGTGGCTGATTTTTCAGAAGAAGATTGCCAAGCTTTCTTCCAATATACCTCTGGATGGACTTGAACCTCCACGTTTTTGGTTAGCAGCCTAGCACATTAACCATTTGTACCAACTAGGGACTGTGTTACAATAAAGGTCCCTCTGAACATTTGTGCATAGTCTATGTATGGACATATGTTTTCATTTATCTCAGGTAAATACCTAGGAGTGAAATGACTCTATCATAACTTTTTAAGAAACTACCAAACTGTTTTTCAAACTGTTTTCTAGTTGTACCATTTTTCAGGTGGCACAGGGGTTAAGAGCTTGGCTGCTAACTAAGAGGTTGGCAGTTCGAATCCACCAGCTGCTCCTTGGAAACCCTATGGGGTGGTTCTACTCTGTCCTGTAGAGTCGCTATTAGAATCGGTGCAATGGCAACTTTTTTTTTTTTAAACCAGCAGTGTATGATATTTCAAATTCCTCCACATTCTCGCCGACACTTGGTATGGACTGTCTTTTTAATTTTAGCCGATTAGTAGGTTTGTAGTGGTATTTCATTGTCATTTTGATTTTCATTTTCCTATTGACTAATGATGTACATTAGCTTTTCATGTGCTTATGTGATCTCCATGTATCTCCATATATACTTCTGAAATAACTGTTCAAATATTTTTATTGCTGTATGTTAAAATATTTTTGTTGTTGTTGTTTTAAACAATATGCAGTGTTATCCTAGTAACAGACATCACAGAAAAATAATACTTATTTTTATTTTTCTCTTTTTTAAGAAATTTGTTTATTCATCCATTCATCATTCAACATCCATTAAATGAGCTTCTACCAAATCCCAAGCACTGAATATACAATGAAGAACACCTTGTATCTGTTTTCAATCAGCAGATAATAATATTGCCAATTAAAATCCAATGCAGTTATAATGTATTCACATTGCTTAATATTTTGCAGCTTATGATTCATTATGTGCATGCTTTCTCTAAAAGACAAAGCTAAAGGAAAAGTATGATATTAGGGTACAATACATTCTGCCTTAGTTTTGAAACAGCTGACATACCTTTGGAGAAGCAGACAGAAAGCTGAAAAGTATGGTACTGAAAGTAAATTCCAGATATTTAAAAAAAGAAAACTTGCTGTCAAGTTAATTCTGACTCATGGCAACCCCATGGGTATAGAGTAGAACTGTGCTCCATAGGGTTTTCATGGCTGTGACCTTTTGGAAGCAGATCACCAGGCCTTTCTTCTGAAGCACCTCTGAGTAGACTCAAACTGCCAATCTTTTGGTTAGTAGTTGAGTACTTAACAATTTGCACCACCCAGGGACTCCAATTCCAAATAAGAAAGATTTATAATAAATGTCTCTGTAAATAGAGAGGGTTTCCTAGAGGAAGTGGGACTTAGCTTGCAGGAACTGATACAATTTCAGTGAGAAAATAATATGAAGTGGTGAGATTAATGAGATGGTAAGCAGCAATATTCTTGAAGCTTTTGAAGAGCAAAAGATATGCTGAGTCAATGGGATTAGTTTCCGGGGACTCATGGGAGTAAAGAATACAGTGTTATTCCGACCACAGGTATTTGGTAGTTGAGCAGTTGTCTCATTTCAGATGACATATGCCTTTGAAAGACTTCTTAGTGAACTTTACATTTAGAAAGTCTTAATCTTGTTAGCCACTACCTGTCTGTCAGGTTGTTGTACTGTAGTGGTTTGAGTGTTGCTGTGATGCTGGAAGCTATGCCACGGGTATTGCAAATACCAGCACAGTTGCCAATGATGCACAAGTTTCAGCAGAGCTTCCAGACTAAGACAGACTAGGAAGAAAGACCTGGTGATATACATCTGAAAATTAGCCAATGAAGGATCACCCTGTGGATCACAATGGAACGTTGTCCGGCTTGGTTACTTTGGACACATCATCAGGGAGAGATCAATTGCTGCAGGAGGACATTGCAGTTGGTGAAGTAGAGGGCCAATGAGGGTATGGGAGACCCGAAGTGAGATGGATTGGCACAATAGCCACAACGATGGATTCAAACTTGCTGGCGATTGTCAAGATGACACAGGAGTGGACAATATTTCATTCTTTCGTATGTAAGGTCACCATGAGTGAGAGTTGACTCAATGGCTGCTAACAAGTCTTAGAAATCCTTCTTAGAAATCAGAAATGCCTATAAAGGCATGACCTATTAATTTTTTAGTAGCTTAATAGGATTTTTAGTTACACAAGATTATTCTATAGATCCCAGACAAAATGAGAGAAAAATGTAGAACAGAATTCAAACTCAAGAAAAGAAAAACAACAGACTTACTGATCTGACAAAGACTGGAGGAACCCCCGAGACTATGGCCCTGGACTCTGCTAACTCAGAGCTGAAACCATTCCTGAAGCCCACTTTTCAGACAAAGATTAGACAGACCTATAAATCAAACAATAACAAGTGAGGAACATGCTTCTTAGTTCAATCAAATATATGAGACTAAATGGACAGCTCCTGTCCAAAGGCCAGACGAAAAGGCAGGAAGGGACAGGAACTGGACAAATGGATACAGGGAAGCCAGGTGGACAACCAGTGTTACCAAGCAATATGTATATATGTTTTTGAATAAGAAATTAACTTGAGCTGTAAACTTTCACCTAAAGCACAGTAAAATTAAAAAAAAAAAGATTATTCTATAGAATTTATAACCTCAATTAAGGTGCAGTGTTCAGCATAGAAAGTAGACTGAGGATCCCACTAGAAGGTTTACTTACTTATTTTTATACCTAGAAACGTCTTAAAAATGCACTCTACTTTGCTCTGAGAGTTTTACTTTTTGATTCACTTCCGCCTGTAACAGCTAAAACAACATTCTGAAATCCTGGGGAAGGGTGATCTCTGGCCTCCTAGGGTAGGAAAATTTTCTAAGTCTGTGCATGTTCTATGCTGGATTGAATGCTAAGTGCTTTAAATTGGAAACTCACTGAAAAAGAAGAGTCTGCTTTATGTATCTATCAGCTCAGAAAGTCAGAGGACGTGGGGTATGAGACACTGATAATATTCATTCTGATGGAATGGGCTACGAGGTATATGGAGGCTCCAAGCTGGAGGTCCTTCACTCACAAATACATAGTTGTTTTTTATTTTATTTTACTTTTTCCTCTTTTTCATGATATGATAAAGCTTTTCAGTGCTATCCACTTACAATAAAAGTGGGACCTTGGAAGAACAAACTACAGAAATGAAAAATTGCCTTTTATGAATTCCTCATTTCTATAATTTCAAATACAGATTTTAAAAATATAGTTAAACAATATTATACAGTATATTAATATAATGTGGAGACTACTGTAATTGAGTGAAGAATATTCACTTGAAGCAAATAAGAATGTTTATAAGAAGTGACATACTTTTAATGTTTTGAATTAGTATTGACAATTGTTGAATTACTATGTATAAATTCACAGAAATAGATTTGTTTATAATACTAAAAGGAGCAATGCAAAATGATAAGGCAAGAATTATGACACAAACGAACATACATACAGTGTGATGAAAACTAGGTCAAAACTTTGAAATACAGGGAAGAAGTCATCAATACGAGCACTGTGGGTTAACTGGATAATATCAGACCCATTCAGTTTATAACAGTTATCTTTTGAAGACCAAAATTCTGTGATAATATCTGAGTCCATATATGTAACTGATTGTTACAGAGCTCTACAGGTATTCCCCACTTTTTGAAAGTTCACTTTAGCCACTTCACTTTTAGGAAAGACCTACATTAGCACCTGTTTTCCAAAGAGGATCTTCACTTTTACGAAAAAGGTGAAAAGCAGAACTAGCGGTAATGGTCAGCGTTGGTTCTGCAGCAAGCATTGAAGAGGCAGGGAGGGCACAGCCTGAGCAGAGAGTGGTATTGACAGTGTGTCATCCCCACCCCCCTCAGAGGCTTCCAAGCTCCCTGAGAGTGGGAAAAGGGCAGCGCCACGTGTCTCCAGCCAGCCCTCCATGCCTGGTGACCCCTTCCTTTCTTCTAGCACACCCCTTCCCCACCACATTTCTTTTCTCCGCCCACTCTCTCCAGGTTCTCGGCGGCCATGATCCAGTGTCCAGCCCCCCAGACAGCCTGAGCAGGCATGCCTGGGGCTGGGCTCGTGCCTTCCCCTAGGAGAGGGAGCCTGCAGCGGGGGCACTCCAGCAGAGGCCAACTGCCCCCCTCCCCCAGCGTGTGCCGTCTACCACCTGTCAGCCTCTCTACAAAGGCCTTGATCCCAGGCACCAGTGAGGGTGGAGGGAAGCGGCAGATTCGGCCCTTCCTTCCTGGCTTCTTCCCAGGCATCTCACAGCCTCTGCCTTTGCCTTGCCCCCGCGGCGCCTAGCCCCAGCCATCCCTGGGCTGTGGAGGACAGGCAGTCCTCAGTCCCTCCTGGAAGGCTGAGATGCTGGACACTCTAGGATGCATGAGCTGCAGAGGGTGGTGTCCTGGGAGGTGGCAGCTCTAACCTGGGAAGGGGGTGGCCCTCGGGGTCTGTGTCCCAGTTAGAGGATGTGTCTGTCCTGGCCAGCCTCCTTCCCTGGGAACTACTCTCAGCATCAAGCCTCCATTGCTTTGAACTGTGTCTGTGAGCATCGGTGCTTTACCTCGGTTTATGTACCATGTATCATGTCATTCCTGCTTTTACTATATGTTAGTGTTGTTTTAGGTTTTATTTGTTATTTGGTATGATTTGGTAGGTTATTTTTGGGGGTCCGGGAATGTTCGAAAAGATTTCCCATATAACTTAATGGTAATTGCTTCTTCACTTTACATCATTTTGGCTTACAAAAGGTTTCATAGGTACTCTCTACTTTTGGATTGGGGATGGGGGAACCTGTAATATGTTTGTGACTAAATCCCCCATGAAAGAAGGATTCATTTAAAAATTCTAATTCTGGGTCTATTAAGTTGTCTCAGTGTTGGATGAGCTGAGAGGTGTGGATGGAGAGGTGTGGGTGTGGAAGAAAGGCCATTCTTTCTTATACTTCAGACACAGGGATGTGAATTTCTCAAGGTCATCGTATAGCTATGGCAAAAACAGTTCTAGAATTCAGATCTCATGATTCCTAATTTGGAGTTCTTTTTATTACAGTATTCTGCTTTTCAATTCTTACTTAACCCATACTTCCACTTCTATACGTTTCTCTACTTGTTCAACAAATAAATTTATTTTAATGTAAAATTTAGCCAAAGGAAGTGCTTGTAATCTGAGAATAATTGGTACTAGAAAAAGGCCATTAAAATAAACACATGTAAAACAGCAATAAAAATATTGTTATAAAACCCTCTTATTTATGTTGAGTTTATTTTTAGCAAAGATGTCTAAACAAACAAGTCAATAGAGAAAGAACAGTCTTTTCAACAAATGGTGCTAGAAAAACTGAATATTCACATACAGACAACAAGAATTATACCAGTATGTCACACAATATAAAAAAAATGAAAAAGAATCCAAGACTTAAACGTAAGAATTTAAACAATAAAACTATTAGAAAAAACATAGGGGTAAAATCTTCATGACTTTCAATTTGGCAATGGTTTCTTAGATTCCAACTCATAGTGACCCTATAGTACAAAGCAGAACTGCCCCATAGGGTTTCCAAGGAGCAGCTGGTGGGTTCCAACTGCCAACCTTTTGGTTAGCAGCTGTGCTGTTAGCCACTGCACCACCAGAGCTATATAGATGGCCATAATGTATGACTATATATATTCCCTGGATGCACTTTTGGTATTAATCATCTTTGTCAAATATCTTTTCTTTTATTATTAACTGTTTAATTCTACCAGATCCTTATTGGCCAGTAACTTTGGACATGATTTGAACCATTTTTGATCATCATTTTCACTGACTTTATGGAATTCCTCAACTTCTGAAAGACTCTCAATTTCAATTTGCAATTTATTTACATATATCTGCATTGTGTACAATATCTGACAGTCATTGAGAGACGGATCTGATAAGGGCAACAGAAATGTTGATGTGACCTGTGGAAGACAGACGCAATTGTTAAGTGAGGAAGAATGTTTAAGAGTGGACTAATTTTATATGTATCTCTGAAGGAAACTCCTTATAGCAGCTAATTACCTCTTCTCTTCCTCTCTCCTCTCTTGTTAAGCTCCCAAACTTCTTACAGTCTGTTTGTTTTTATCCTAATTCTCTCATCCTCTCACTGGACAGTATCTTTCACCGTTCTCCCCACTCCCAGGATAATTTCCCCCCACAACGAGTAACTCCTGCTTATAATGTGGATCAGTTTAGCTTCTCTAGGATTCTTCATATTTATACTTGCATTCATTATTCTCTTTCAAGTCAAAAGAGACCCATACTGTAAAAGTACATCACTGCCTTTTACCATCAATACAAAAATTCTGTATCTTTACCTTTTAGGAACTTAAAAATATCCATAACATAACCAGCCATAGGAAATTTACCAACAGTTGCCATCTGAATGTGTCTAAATAAATCAGACCTTAAGAGCAAGGAATGGATATGTTTTATATTATTTGACTCAAGTTATTTCCTGTTTATATGATTTAACTCAAGTTATTTCCTGTTTCGTTTCTATCCACCTTTTCATCTCACTTTTCTGTTTATGTGAAGTTCTGGATATAAGAAATAGAAGGGAGAAGATGGAAAGTTGGCTCATTTTAGCAAAGTAAAAGCACTTTCCACTGGGAAACTCCCCTCAGTGACACAGGAAATTATTTGAGCTGCTACCATCCACACAGTTTATTGCTTGCCAATATGTTTGTTTCTTTGAAGTATACGTTCTTGTTCTACTGACGGAATAAAGCCTTAATGGAATACCATATCACCTGTTCTACTTTTTCAATCAAACTTTGATGCAAGATGGGCCAAATTTAAATCTGTAAATCTAGTCTCATGAGAAATTTAAATCCTCCTAATCTCACCCCAACTTTGGCAATAATCCCTTAGTGACCATTATGTTTATAACACATAATTATAAATGAATGCCATTTTGTAAATGATGACAGTGAAGTTGTAAACTTTATGAAACAAATGATGAAAAGACATTTTTTGTTTGTAAATTTATTCTTCAAATATACCTGTGTTGCTCATGGGAAGCAGGGTTTGACTTAACTCACATATGAATCCTTTTCTTAAATGACCTTTTCAGCTTTGCTTGAATTAATTAGCATTTTATGCAGTTCTGTTGTGTTTAGGACTATGAATTTAAAGGATTCAGAATTTGAACTTTAAAGGTGGCATCTTAGAAATACTGCAGTGAAAAAAGAATTTTCCATGTTTGCTTTTTCAATCCAATATTTTTTCCATAAAAATGATTTTATTTCTTAAATAAAGAGGTAATGTTATTTAAATCAGATATTTTTCGATATTTTTCTCATTATAGGGAAAACCTATCCCTTAATCTTAACATCTCAGTCCAACATAATCCAAATTTCTCTTATGTTCTTCGAACAAAATACAGACATTCATGATACAGATACAAAATTATGCATGCTTTATATATGTAATATATTCATTTCTGTAAACACACTCTCATTTTCTACAAAATTACACATATCTTGGACAGAGCATCAAGAACAAGGAATAACAGTAGTGTGGAAAATTAAGACAGGATAAAAGAAGAATACAAACTTGCCATACCAAGGTTATACATATTCATTATAGTTGATGGCCAATTTTGGCTCTAAAATTTCTGACGGTCAAATTAAGAAAGGAGACCTAGTCTCTTCCATCGTATTCATTGTTATAATGAAAAAAAAAAGTATTTGCATTCCTAGCTCTTAATTCTCAAAAGAATTTCTCATTGAGAACTTTATAGAGGGAATGCCAGATTATCTGGTAATGTATTTTCTGCAGTGACAAATTTCTTTGATTACAGAAGAGCTAACACTGAAACATAACTTCAGGAAGATGATTCTGGGTTTCTTCATTTTTTTCTTCCTGGGGAAAAACTGGCTACATCAGCTGCAGCTTCAAATCCATACATGGCATATTCCAAAAGCAAAGAGATAGCCTCTTCACATATTCAGCACATACCATTCTTCAAGCTACCATGATGATTCAGATTGGGCCAATCAAAAGGAAACATGGCACTGGATTAACGAAGCAACTATGAAAACTAAATTTAGAAAATGCTACCTGAGTGAGATTATGTAAAATTGTATGCAATAATTCTCATTCCCCTTCCCTACCTTAAATACAGATAAAACCACTTATGAGAAGAGCCGGATTTTTCTATTAATTCCGTAACAACAGTAGAATTATACCTTTCATCTACAATTCCTCTTGTATTATGGTTAACTATAAAAAAAAGTACAATACTCAGTTTTTGTACCTCCAGGAAAGTACAGGGATTTTTCCAGTACTTGGCTCTGGTCTTTGCCAGTTTGTTGATCCTTTAAGGGTAAACTTCTAAAGGAAGCTTATTTTTTATTAAAATCAGACTGTAGTCGGTTCCATTTTTCAAAGACAACCCTTATTCTCCCCAAATTATAGACCATTTAGCTTACTAACTATTCTATCCCAACTATATCTTTGTTTCTTTCTTGGTTTATCATAAGCCTGGCCTTCTCAGGCCAATATTCTGCATGAGTTTGCTATATCACTCTTACTGATTGTTATATTCTGTCACATTGTGGCACAGTGGTTAAGAGCTTGGATGCTAACCAAAAGGTCAGCAGTTGGAATTCACCAGCCATTCCTTGGAAACTCTATGGGGAAGTTCTACTCTGTCCTGTAGGATTGCCGTGAGTTGTAATGGACTCGGTAACAATGGGTTTGGCTTTTCTTTTTTGATCACGTTGTAGTCTATTCCAGATAAATATAACAATTTCTTTCACAGTTTTGATAAATTTTTTTGTTATCCTTTCCTTAGACAGCAATTTGTTATTAGCTAGTCTGTATCAGTTGTTTGTTAGGTGCCCTCGAGTCCTTCCTATTCACAGCGACCTTGTGTATAACAGAACCTAATGTTGCCAGTTCCGCCCCATCCTCATAATTGTTGCTATGTTTGAGCTCATTTTGGCAGCCACTGTGTCATTCCATCTCATTGAGGGTCTTCCCCCTTTTTGCTGACCCTCTACTTAAGAAGCTTAGGGTGGCGCAGGTGGTGCTAGGCTGTTAACCAAAAGGTTGGCAATTTGAACCCACCATCAGCCGAACCCAGTGGCCACTTGGCAGGAGAAAGATGTGGTAGTCTGCATCTGTGAAAATGACAGCCTTGAAAACCCTATGGGGCAGTTCTACTCTGTCCGATAGGGTCAACGTGAGCTGGGATCCACTCCACAGGAACAAGTCTGTTAATATGAGTTATTGATTCTCAATACAACCTTAAAAATACTTTGAGAATCTGGACTGGTCACAAGTGTCTTAATGGATTGTTTGATCATTTCTAATGGGATAAACAACGGTATATTCTGATCCTGCTTCTTTTTAACATATCATAATGTCATGATAATACTTTTAAATGAGGTCTATCCACATGGCCCCTATTAAAAGTCTCACTCCTACCTCAACCTGATAGAAGTCTACAGAAAAGAGAAAGATACATTTGCCTTCTTACTGGTGACAGTTATTTAAGTTCAGAAGTTGGAAATGGCTCTTGCTAGTCAATTAACTCAGCTATCTGATTACTTTCCAGAAAGAATGATTTAAGATAGACCTATTCAAAGTCCAAATTATTTTCAGAAGCTGTTCTTCAGTGGTTCACTAAATTATATCTACAGAGTACTCTAGAAACCTAGGCATGCATTTAAACCAGTTTGTCTTAGAGGATTCATCAATAGTTATGTTGCATAAAATCAAAAGTCATATGGGTGCATTGTTGAGGTTATTTTATATATTTGTTAACTATATATGATTTAAGTATTTTCCAGGTTAGATGAAAATTAGGACTACACGTGCATTGATAGAACAAGTCCAGGGTTTTCTTTAAGAAAATTCTGGTTATGTTCTTACATATTTTCTTAACTTATCCCTGTGCTTGGAGTCCTGGTGGTGAAGTGGTTAAGAGACTGGCTGCTAACCAAAAGGTTGGCAGTTCAAATCCACCAGCAGCTCCTCGGAAACTCAATGAGGTACTTCTACTCTGTCTTATAGGGTTGCTATGAGTCAGAATCGACTTGATGGCAGTGGGTTTCGTTGTTTTTGTTTTTCCTATCCCTGTGCTGTGGTAGTTGTTGCTGTTGTTAGATGCCGTCGAGTAGATTCCGACTCATAGTGACCATCCGTACAACAGAATAAAACACTACCTAGTCCTGCGCCATCCTCACAATTGTTGCTATGCTTGAGCCCATTGTTGCAGCCACTGTGTCAGTCCATCTCGTTGAAGCTCTTCCTCTTTTTCACTGACCCTGCATTTTTCCAAGCATGATGTCTTTCTCCAGGGACTGATCCCTCCTGATAACATGTCCAAAGTACATGAGACGTAGTTTTGCCATCCTTGTCTCTAAGGAGCTGAGGTAGAGGAGCCTAATATTTAAGTATGGGTAGCCATTCTCAAATTTCAATAGGGAGTAGATTTCCTACTCTCAGTCTGGCTGACAGTGGAACATATTAAATCTGTCTATCATTTATACTCAATAATCAGCAAAAGCTGAGTTTCAAGAAATACTGTGTAATTCAGGATTAAGCCAGATGGTTACAGAAGGCACATTTGCGTTGTATTGTTTTGGCTTCTCCCGAGTACTTTACTGATGGCTGTGTTAGAATAAGAGATTTGTAAAACATGTTACTTTGGGTATTTTCTTTGCATCTGTGGTGGTGGTGGGATGGGGAGGGCATGTTATGGATAAGGCTTACAACACCACAGTGGCTTCTCTTGTTATTGTTAGGTGCTGTCGAGTCGATTTTCCACTCCTAGCGACCTCTTGTGACAGAACTTCCCCCTAGGGTTTCCTAGGCTGTAATCTTACAGGAGCAGATCTTCAGGTCTTTCTCCTGCAGAGCCGCTTGATGGGTTCAAACAGCCAGACTTTTGGTCAGCAGCTGAACACTTAACCATTGCACCACCAGTGCTTTTTGTGACCTCTTTGCAAGGCCTATTAGAGATATTTCTCCTACTTTTCAGTTCCAGTAGGATCTGCGATTTTCCCAAGCAAGTAGTCTGTTTTATTTTTTTCAGAATATAAATGGCATAATCGTGTTTCTTTGTTTCCTTTGATTGCTAAAACTCTCAGAGTCTAATTTTTGGTTCTTCTCTTGCATGCATACATATTATTCCAAATATTTTGTTTGCCAGTCTTCTTCCTAGCACTTGACTTTTCTACCCTTATTCTCCTTTTGACCCTATTTCCTCATTCACTTTTTATCTCATTATGTAGAATATCCTTAACCAATAAATAGTCCTCCTCTATTTGAAAAGAATATTCTCTCTGATGGATGGCCAAGCTCTAGGAAGACTACCCATAGACAGGTGAGCTATAAAGGAATACCTGATAGACAGTCAGATGAGCTGACACTGGTGGTGAGTGACTGAGCAGTTATTTATGGCCCACTGGTCTCACATCCATTGTTTCTTACATTTATTCATTTGTCCCTCCACCCCCACGGGGCACTAGTCTCAAACCCTTTAAGTAATGAGGCCTTTACACAGAGTTCCAGATGTGATGATATAGAAAGACTGGTGTTTTAAATCAATACAGTCTGTATCAGTTTAAGAAAACTCCATATTTGTATTACATTTCTTGATACATATAATAAAAACATATAGCAATTAAATAACAATATAGGGGCATACATTATTCATTGCATCATAATAATGGGTAATATGTTACTAGAGTGATTCCCTACTTTTGGGCTTAAAAAAAGAAATACCTGTCTAAGGTGCATCTAATAAGAAAAATAGATGCCTGGCCCAGGTCCAGAATCTTATGAGTAGAGCTGGATATATACATTTATATATATAAAAAAATCTCCAGGGGTGACTCTGATGTGCAGCTACGTTTGAGAATTGCTGTGTTTATAATGTATTATCAAGGCAGAGAATACAAATGTTACTGAAAACCTAGCTCTAGAAGATAACTCCATCTGTGAATTAAAGGACAAATGTTGGTAGCTCTATACATATTTGAGACATTTTTTGGTAAGACACAAAATGAGAGTGAGATTTTAGAATTTTTTTTCAAAGTCTTTGTTTTATATAAAAACAGAGATGAACGTGGTACATTAGGTTTTGTAATGTAAGAGTAGAAAATGCCCTTTCTTCCTCAGTGGTCTGAAAACCTAGACTGTTTGAAATAGAGATCATCTTTAGAAGCAATTTTTTACTTCCTGAATACTAATCTGAAGAATTTAATGGTAGAAATGGAAGGAAAAAAAAAAAACAGGCCTTAGAGCAGCCTCTTCTCCTGTCTTACTGGTGACTCTATTTTTTTAATTGTGCCAGTTCCCAGAGAGACTCATTATAAAGCTGAGTTTGAAGGAAGTAATTAATTCAGGAAGGTTGATATTGGTTTTGATGCACCAGAGACTTTTGGTTCATCTGCTGAAGTGTGAAAATAATGCTGTGGACTGCAAGATAGGAGGAGGGAGAAATGACATGCCAATCTTTTTGTACACATCTAACAATATACAACTTAAAAAATACCTTACATTTCTAAGAAAATCTATGTCAATTAGAAGAAGGCTGGAAAAAATCAACTGTTTAATCTTTCAATTTAGTAAGCTAAATGTATGCTTTTCAGACCCATCATATAAAGTGATGGAGGATAAGGAAGGATACTATATAATGACTAAAGGGTCAGTATACCGGGAGGACATAACTGTAATAAATATTTATGCACCTAACAATAGGGCTCCAAAATACATAAAACAAACTCTAAAACACTTAAAAGAGAGATAGACAGCTCCACAATAATAGTAGGAGACTTCAACACACCACTTTTGGTGAAGGACAGAACATCAAGAAAGAAGCTCAACAAAGACACAGAAGAGCTAAATGCTACAATCAACCAACTTGATCTCATAGAAATATACTGAACACTTCACCCAACAGCAGCCTAGTATACTTTCTTTTCCAATGCACATGGAACATTCTCCAGAATAGACCACATATTAGGCCATAAAACAAGCCTTAACAAAATTCAAAACACTGAAATATTACAAAGCATCTTTTCTGACCATAAAGCCATAAAAGTAGAAATGAACAACAGAAAAAGCAAGGAAAAGAATCAAACACATGGAAACTGAACAACACCTTGCTCAAAAACTACTGGGTTATAGAAGAAATTAACGACGGAATAAAGAAATTTATAGAATCAAATGAGAATGAAAACACATCCTACCAGAACCTTTGGGACACAGCAAAAGCAGTGCTCAGAGGTCAGTTTATAGCAAT
>NW_004444210.1:134591-155380 GCF_000243295.1 Trichechus manatus latirostris
GCTAATATTTGACAAAGCCCCAAAGCCCATTAATTGGGGAAAAGACAGTCTCTTTAACAAATGGTGCTGGCATAACTGTATATCCATCTGCAAAAAACTGAAACAAGACCCATACCTCACACCATGCACAAAAACTAACTCAAAATGGATCAAATACTTAAATATAAAATGGAAAATGATAAAGATCATGGAAGAAAGAATAGGAACAATGCTAGGAGCCCTAATACATGGCATAAGCACAATATGGACCATAAGTAACAATGCACAAGCACTGGAAGAGAGACTAGATAAATGGGAGCTCCTAAAAATCAACCACTTATGCTTATCAAAAGACTTCACCAAAAGAGTCAAAAGACAACCTATAGACTGGGAAAAAATTTTTGGCCACGACAAATCTGATCAGCGTCTAATCTCTAAAATCTACAAGATACTGCAAAACCTCAACAACAAAAAGACAAATAACCCAATTAAAAAATGGGCAAAGAATATGAACATGCACTTCAACAAAAAAGATACTCAGGTGGCTAACAGACATATGAAGAAATGCTCATGATCATTAGCCATTAGAGAAATGCAGATCAAAACTACAATGAGATATCATCTCACTCCCACAAGGCTAGCACTAATCCAAAAAACACAAAACAGTAAATGCTGGAGAGGTTGTGGAGAGACTGGAACACTTATACACTGTTGGTAGGAATGTAAAATTGTACAACCACTTTGGAAATCAATTTGGCGCTTCCTTGAAAAGCTAGAAATAGAAGTACCATACGATCCAGCTATCCTGCTCCTTGGAATATATCCTTGAGAAATAAGAGCCATCACACGAATAGATATATGCGCACCCATGTTCATTGCAGCCCTGTTCACAGTAGCAAAAAGATGGAAACTACCTAGGTGCTCATCAATGGATGAATGGATAAACAAATTATGATATATCCACACAATGGAATACTATGCAAGGATAAAGAATGATGAAGCTGTGAAACATAATGTGGAGGAAGCTGGAGGTCATTATGCTGAGAGAATTTAGTCAGTCACAGAAGGACAAATATTGTATAAGACCACTATTAGAAGAACTCAAGAAAAAGTTTAAACACAGAAGAAAACATTCTTTGATGGTTACGAGGGTGGGGAGGGAGGGTGAGAGTTATTTACTAACTAGACAGTAGATAAGAATTATCTTAGGTGAAGGGAAGGACAGCACACAGTACCGGGGAAGTCAGCACAAGGGGACTAAATCAAAGCTAAGAAGTTTCCTGAATACAGTCAAACACTCTGAGGGACAGAGTAGCAGGGGTGGGGGTATGGGGACCATGCTTTCAGGGGACATCTAGGTCAATTGGCATAACAAAGCTTACTAAGAAAATGTTCTGCATCCTACTTTGGTGAGTGGCATCTGGGGTCTTCAAAGCTTGCAAGCGGCCATCTAAGAGGCATCAATTGGTCCCAACCACCTGGAGTAAAGGAGACTAAAGAACACCAAAGACACAAGGAAAGTATTAGCCCAAGAGACAGAAAGGGCTACATAAAGCGGAGACTTCATCAGCCTGAGATCAGAAGAACTAGATGGTGCCCAGCTACCACCAATGACTGCCCTGACAGGGAACACAACAGAGAGTCTCTGATGGAACAGGACAAAGGTATGGTGCAGAACTCAAATTTAAGTAAGAAGACCAGACACACTTAATGGTCTGACTGAGACTGGAGGAACCCCGGAAAGCATGGCCCCTGGATTCTCTTATCAGCCCAGAGCTAAAACAATTTCCGAGGCCGACTCTTCAGATGGGGATTCTATTGGACTGTGAGACATAGGGTGATGCTCATGGGGAGTGTGCCTCTTGGCTCAAGTGAATGCGGGAGACTAGACAGGCGGCTTCTGTCTGGAGGTGGGCTGGGAGGGCAGGGAGGGTTAGGAGCTGGTTGAATGGACATGGGGAATCGGGGGTGTGGGGTGAGCGTGCTGTCACAATATGGGGAGAGCAGTTAGAGTCACATAACAATGTAGTTATAAATTTTTGTGTGGGAAAAAAAAGTTATTGAGATTTTTTTTCCCACGCTTCTAAAATATATTCTCAGTGTGGTAATTACATTTTAAGGATCTATATTTCATGTATCATTAGCAACTTACCCCTTCCAGCTGAGTCCAGATGCTCATGACTTTCTTGTGGAGTATTAAATCATTAATAAGAAATAATGCTGTAGAACATTTCTTTCAAAATTTAGAAATTTTAGGGTATTTTTCTTTCTCCTTGGTCCTTTGATGTGCACGCAATTGAGGTTTTTTTTTTTTTTTTTTTTTTTTAACAATAACTCTCCTTTAGTTATAAAATATGTCATTGAAAAAAATCTGCAATGAAGCATTCTACTTTTCAGTTTTATTTAACTTTTCCATTGCCTATCTGTATTTGAGGTCACATGTTGTTTAAACGATTATAATTATTTAGTAATTTATATCATTAACTCCAAGTCAAGACCATTCTGCCATTAAGTTCTTTAAAGCTATTTACAGAGAATGACTAGCTGAAAGAAGAAGCTAAAGCCCTGTTCTGTGAAGTCAAAATGGATTTTTGAAATAAGTAGAATCTTTAAAAGTTAGAGCCAAAGAGTCCCTACCCTCATTATTTTATTAATAAAGACACTTATGATCAGAGAGCTGGAAAGCTGGTAACAGAGCACTTAATAGCAGAACAAGAATAAGAAACCATCTTCCAAAAAGTAGAGGAAAGGGATCTGACTTGCACTGAGTGTCCAATTTTTGCCCTGTGAGACTGGTGGTGTTATCTCTGTTCAACAAGATATGGAAGCTGAGGTTCAGAGAGGTAAAGCAATTTAACCAAGGGTCCCAGGGTGGTGAATTTCAGAATTCGGACTAGATTCCATGTCTAAATCCAGATCTGTATGTGCCCAAAGCCTGTAGAATAGCAATCCTCTTTCAATCACAGGTCCTCTAGGATCCTGCAGTCAACACAAATCTAAGTAGAAGAACATCAGTGATATTCATGTAGGCAATAGTATCTAAATAAGTGAGCAGGGTCATAAAGTAAGATCCACTGAAAGCAGTAAGAAGTAATAGGAGGGGAAAGAATTGAAAATAAGATTTATTTATATATATTTTTTTAGTTTTCGTTCTTCTTGGTTGTTCAGCCAAACCCTTGAAAAGCCATTCTGTGTAGGGAAAAATAGCCATGTACACCTGGAAAATCTCTGATGTTATCACTGTGTAGAACGTTGTACTTGAAGATATTGAATCATTTAGAAAGGTAGTTTATAGTCAGCATGTTCTATTTAATGTAGCATACACATTTCATTTAAACATTTTTTTTTTAAAAAATAAAACATATACTAAAAATATTCAGGTTGCTTTAGAAATTAACATTTGTGCAACTTCTCATGCCAGTGACACTAGATAACACTTACAGGCCATGACATGTATCAACTTTCTCTTGAAAATCCTCATCTCTTTACACTTTGATGTTGAAAATGCAGAGATCAAAACCACATATTCTGTTGAGAAAATGTCCTATGTAGTGTTTTTTTAAATTTTTTCTTTAAGTTGTAAGTTTGTTACAATTGTGATTGTAAATATCATTAATTTTCTACTCACTGCTTAGGAGACACTGAACTTTTTGTTAAAGGATACAGAAAAGTTTGGAAACAAATAATGGTGATGGTCGCACAGCGTGATGAACACAATTAATGTCACTAAATTGTACTTTTAAGAATGTTGAAATGGCAAATGTTTTGCTACATGTACATTCACCACAATAAAAAAAAAAAAAGTATATAGCTTTAATGCCTAAATGCTACCTATTCATTAATTCTTATGTTTTTTCTGTTTTGTAAGTGAAGGAATTAGAAACCAAAGAGGTCAAGAAAGACTTCACAAAAAGCTATAACATTTATAAGTTTCCTCCCTAATTCTAGCTTGCAGCTGTTATCACTGTATATCATGATTGTTTTTTAAATCTTTAGATTATTTTCAACCTTCAGTTTTAACCCAAAACATAGTTGAGAAATAGAGTGAGAGAGAAGCAACAATATCCTCCTGAATTTGAGATGTTGGAAGCAATATTACATTTAGGCAGTGGAGTGCTGTGCTAATACAGTCTGTCAGGAAAGCTGACTGAATTTGACAGTAATCTTATTAAAAAATCCAGAAATAATTTGCTTTATGAAAGTCAATGCAATTTTCATTTTACTTTAAACAAGGGACTGCAGAGAATTCATTTTGATGTAAACTTTCATAAAGTAACATTTGAAATGTATTGTTACTTTTTTTTTAAGGTATGACATGGGTTTAATCATCTTTTTGAAAAGTGGATTTCAGTGTATTTGTGAATTTTAGGAGAAAGATACTGACATGCCTATTAGTAAAATATTTCTGAAGCCTCATAAGTTAGAATTAATTTTTTGCAAAGTGATAAGGAATCATATGTGATAGCTATATATATAAAACCAAACTAGTTGCCATCAAGTCAATTACGACTCATGGTAACCCCATGTGTTGCAGAGTAGAACTGTGCTCCACAGGGTTTTCAATGACTGTGATCATTCAAAATTAGATCGCCAGACTTTTCTTTTGAGGCACGTCTAGGTGGATTCAAACTGCCAAACCCCTTGGTTGGTAGCTGAATGACTTAACTGTGCCACCCAGGGACTCCATACATATATAGCTATAGGTGTATATACTATATGTATACCGAAAACCAAACCCATTGCTGCTGACTTGATTCTGACAAATAGCGACCCTATAGGACAGAGTAGAACTGCCCCACAGGGTTTCCAAGGAGTGGTTGGTAGATTTGAACTGCCAACCTTTTGGTTTGCGGCTGTTGCTGTTAACCACTGCGCCACCAGGTCTCCACCGTAGGTATACCAAAACCAAACCTATTGCTATCGAGTTGATTCTGATTGGAGCCCTGGTGGTGCAGTGGTTAATAGCTACAGCTGCTAACCAAAAGGTCAGCAGTTCGAACCCACCAGCCGCTCCTTGGAAGACCATATGGGGCAGTTCTACTCTGCCCTGTAGGGTCTCTCTGAGACTGTATGTATAGAGGGGTATATGTAGAGATACAGGTATGGATATAAATAAAAACAGATATAAATACAGATATAGATAGAAATGAAAAAATGTTTTGTTATAATATAGACCCTTGTTAATTTAAATTTATATGACACCACATATTTTAAAGCTTGTAACATAATAATGAGGAGCCCTGGTGGTGCAGTGGTTCTGCACTTGGCTACTAACTGAAAGATCAGTGGTTCAAACCACCAGCTGCTCCATGGGAGAAAGATGGGGCAGTCTGCTTCCGTAAAGATTTACAGCCTTGGAAACCCTAGGGGCAGTTCTACTCTGTCCTATAGGATCACTGTGAGTCGGAATTGACTAGATGGCAATGAGTTTGGTTTGGGGAATATAATAATACGTTGTGCAATTAAAGCTATGGAACTAACGTTTTGGAACTCCACCGTGAGATTGGAACTAACGTTTTGGAACTCCACCGTGAGATGTTTGTTTATCAGCAGTGTGTAAATGAAAAAAAAAAAATCATCATCATTACAAAAGTGGGCATTGGGGATACAGATGGGACAGCTGTTGTTCTTTAATTGTGACTAGATTAATAAATTGCAGTTTTTACAACCCATTTAAAACTTATCACTGGGGAATACATTTTAGTACCACTTTGGGTATCTTTTGGTTAATAAATTCTTGCCTTTTGAGTGTAAGTATTTGGCTTCATATCCCAGAAACAAGTTTATTAAAAATTGTAATAGTTCTTAGAGACTATAAAATGAAATGAAGTGCACAAAATGTGTGTTTCTGGTGCTTGACTTTAAAATGATTTTTTACATGACTAATTTTAATATTTTCAACTGAAGCAGACTGTTGTTGAATTTAAATGATTATTAAATATTTAACCAGGGAGAGAGAGAGAAAGAGAGAGATGATATATCATTTTTGAGCAAAGTTTTCTTTCAGTTTCTTAGTAGTTTTTAAAATAATAAAATAAGATGTATGCTCAATATTAACATGTTATGCTAATAACTGTGCATCCAATAATATTTATGTGAAACAGGTTGTAACTTTAGATATGAGGTGTAATAAACATGGTTTATATAGTTAATAAGAAAAGCTTTGTGGAATAATATGTCAGATTTTTAAGAGGTGATAAAAAATACACTTTTTGTTTTAACCAGAGCATTTGGAACATGACATGAGTATTCCTACTTTTTTGCGTTACTCTACTAAATGTTGTCCTTCATCAAACTAACAGATGAAATAGACTGTTTAAAATTCACGTTAATGAACACTCCCACTTCTGAAAATTCTGTGTTTATAGACCTTGAGGTGAAGTCCATAAGACAAGAGCACAGTGGGCAAAGACTCTGAATTCTAGAACTTTTTATGAAAACTGGCCTAAAGAGAAAACATGGCTCTTCATTGGCAATTCTCTCACCTTAATAGAATAACCTTTTTGTCTGGATAAAATAAATTCGATGGTATGGAGCAGAGCTAGATGAAGCAGACCACCCACTGAAATAACCATAAAAGCTAACATGTGAGATACCACAGTTCCATAAATATTGATGGAAGACACAAGACTCCTGGAGTTACTTACAGCAGAAGCCGAAGCCAGAGTAGTTGTACTGATTCCCCAAGCTCAAAATACCACAGGGTGATGCAGGGCACCTGCTGGGGTCTGCATGTACAGTGGGTACACCACTCGAGAAGAAACCTGAGCTTAGAGAAACCACCACTTTTATGGCAATCAGTAAGCAAGGGAGACTAGGTGCATCTCAGACTACATGATGCATTCCTATGATATGTCACCTCACCACTTAAGAATGCCAGTTTCATAAACAATCCTGAAAAGTGGCTCTGGTGAAAGAACAGCCAAAGCCAAGGGCTCAGCAAGTGAGTATGCGTACCAGAGGCCTATCTATGGTAGACTGTCTCCCCACACTTCAGTCCTTCTTCAGTTATCTAGTGGTCTTCCTCACTTTTTACCTGTAAAAATCTCCACTCCATCCCTCATTTCAGTCACACCCCAGGCCTCCTCAAAGGCAGAATCCTCCTCTGAGTCTTCTATCACCCCAGGAATGCCATGGTCCTTAACATACATTGCAGTCCTTCTCTTTGGAGGTATGGTGGTAGGGTTAAGTTGAGGAACCCTTAACATTTTCAGAGGAGCTCAGTACATTGATAAGATACCTGTAACATTTCCCTTCTCTTCTTTCCAAGGAACCCTAATTTTTCAAGAATTTTCAGAGGCTTTAACCTCATATTTCACTTATTTAAAAAGTGGTTAACAAAATAGAATGGAAGTACAAATTTTTATTTATTGACAAAGATCTTTTCTAACAGTTCAGTTACAAATGTTAATAGAATCAGTCAGAACGTGCAAACGTAGTGTGACAAAATTTAGTTAAAATTATTGTTGGGTTTAATTAAAAAGAAACATTTAATTCACTTTTAAAATAAAAGAGCAAAGGGCATTAATTTAGTAAATCATAATGGAAAGGTTCTTGGCTTTGGGTCATCTGTGCACTCTAATGGCAAAGTTAACTGGTTTAGCTGGCTAGTAGATATCTTCTTTTTATCTTATTAACTTATATGTATGTGTTCTGTGTAAAGTCTGTATCTTGTTGAAAAACTTTCTAAATAACAAAGTACTTCCTTTAGTTTACATATATATTTAATCCTTTTTTCATGAAGAAGAAAATGGAAAATAAATTCCGTATTATAGCCAGAGAAAGAGAGAGTAAGCCGGAGAGAGGAGCTAAGAGAGATTGACTCTTTGTCCTCTGATTTTCTTAAGGGCACTGAGTAAGTTGGATGAGCATAATACTTGAAGTTTTGTCTCCTATTAATTGTGTCATCTTTGTTAAGTTAATGTACCTTTCTGGGCCTCTTTCCTAACCTTTAAAATTGGGATGATAATAAATACTTTACAGGATTGTGATAAGGATTATTTGAGAATTGGTTGTGGTTTCTATCAAGTGCCTAACACTTGTCGCCAACTTGGTATTTCATAAACGGTCACTGTTAATTTGTCAGTTTGTCATACTGTGGTGGCTTTTGTGTTGCTGTGATGCTCAAAATAACCTCATATTCACATGAAAGCTGGACAGTGAATAAGGAAGACCAAAGAAGAGTTGATGCCTTTGAATTATGGCGTTGGTGAAGAATATTGAATATACCATGGACTGCCAGAAGAACAAACAAATCTGTCATGGAAGAAGTATAGCCAGAACGCTCCTTAGAAACAAGGATGGTGAGACATTGTCTCACATACTTTGAACATGTTATCAGAAGGGACCAGACCCTGGAGAAGGACATCATGCTTGATAAAATAGAGGGTCAGCGAAAAAAGAGGAAGACCCTCAACAAGATGGATTGATAGAGTGGCTGCAACGCTGAGCTCTAATGTAGTGACGCTTGTGAGCATGGTGCAGGACTGGGCAGTGTTTTGTTCTGTCATGCATGGGGGCGCTAAGAGTCAGAACCGACTCCATGGCACCTAACAACAACAACAACAACGACATGATGTTGGAGACTATGCCGCCAGTTATTTCAAATACCAACAGGGTCACCCATGGTCGACAGGTTTTAGCAGAGCTTTCAAATTAAGTCAGACTAGAAATAAAGGCATAGCCATGTACTTCCAAAAATTAGCCAGCGAAAATCTTATGGATCATAACAGAATATTGCCCGGTATAGTGCTGGAAGATGAGCCCCTACACACACAATAGCCACAACAAGGGACTCAAACAGACCAACAGTCATGAAGATGATGCAGGACGTGACAGTGTTTCATTTCGTTACACATACGGTCACCACAGGTCGGAGCTGACTCGATTGCAACTGACAACAACAGTAACAACAGTATTGTTATTGATGGTACTGGATTGTACTTTGAAAGTAAGGTCCTGAATACAGTAAAAGTTCCTGTGGCCCAACAAATCAGAAGACACTAAAGGGAAGAGAAACACTCATGTAGAAATATAACTCATTACATACTGAGGTTCTCAGGATCTATAGTAAAATTAACAGTTGGAAAAATATTTAATTTTATAAGAGTTAGTTTAACATAAATTAAAGGGTTGACTGCTATTAGTGTGCATGCCCATCGTATAAAAATGCCAACATTTTATGTGCTCTTTGAGTAAATATCGATATGTTTATTTAAACTTTTTTGAGTGTTAGAAGAAATTCCTTTAAAGCAACGGGAAACCTATGTGGAGATAACTATTTCCATGTGACAGTCTTTTTCCCCGGGGTCCTTTTGCTTCTCTGAGGCTGGCTGTGTAGCTTGTGACCCTAACGCTGATTCTTAGAGAGTATGATACAACACACATTAAAATAAAATACGAAAGTCTTGCTCAAATAAAAGTAATTAGATGTGCAGTTTTAATAAGAGCTAATAATTAAGAATTACCCTTTTGGAAATTCACCTCCCTCATAGCTGTAGGGAATGGTTGCATTTTTCACAGTGTGGTCGTAAATGATGTGTTTCTAAAGATATGCTGTATGCTGTCAATTGCTTATGTGCTTTTATATTTTGAAACAGACTGTATGATAAGCAATTGGGTAATTTTGAGATAATCCTTAAAAACTATGTAAGCACTTATGAATATTTTAGAATACAAATATTGATATACTGATGGTAATGCTATGTCTATATTTAAATATATTTTTCCCTTTCAGGAGAATATTACTATTTTAGGGAAAAGTAAATAAGAGACTGAAAAATATTTGAGTTCTGAAAGATTAGAAAGGGACTTCGGAAAATCACATTTAATGCATATGTTGTAAGTTCTCTAGGGATAGGGATATTTTATATTAGATAAATTCATTACATATAGTAAATATTCAACAAATATTTATTGTCTATATTTTATTTGACACATCCACAGATCTAATGTGCTTTGTTATAAGTAATTTCCACCACTTGTGTGTGATGTTTTTGATGGAATGATTGAATATTTTGCACTAAATTTCCACTATTAACTCTATCATATATAAATGGTAAACAGAAACAGTGAGCCTTAAGTATACCCGCATGTCATTTTCAGTGTTTTAAAAAATTTGTCACCCTTGACAATTACCTGAGAAAGTTTGTTAGAAATGTAGATTCTAGGCCCAACCTCCTGGACTCTGATTTTGGTAGGACCAAATCCAAAACCAAACCCGTTGCCTTCGAGTTGATTCTGACTCATAGTGACCCTACAGGACAGAGGAGAATTGCCCCATAGGCTTTCCAAGTACCGGCTGGTGGATTCGAGCTTCCGACCTTTTGGTTAGCAGCTTAGCAGCCAAACTCTTATCCATTGTGCCACCAGGGCTCCAAGGAATCTGTATATTCAAAAAACCCAGAGGTGATTGATGGAGGTAGGTTTAGACTACTTTGAGAAGCACTACCTGCCAATATTTGAAGAGAAATTCATTTGCTAACTTGCAATACATTTTTCTTGAAGAACCACGCAATGTGTTAACTCCATCTGTTAGACATGTCCCTCATGAGTGCTTGTCCACAGAACATGTCTTCTCTACTTTTTCTCATTTAGCCACTGGTAAAAAATATAAGTCTTAGGGGGATCCTATTGGCTTGGCAAATCTATAACCTAGTTCATCTGACTTTAGCCTTTAGAGATTAGTACCACATAATAATTAAAAACGTGGTTTTCTGCTTGAAGTGTTTAATTCTGTTTTAATTAGATACCTTCCCACTTTTATTTACTTAGTACTCCTTCACCTTTCATTGACTTTGGAGACTGTTTTCAGTGGGTCATCATGACTATATCTGCATTTGCATATTCATGCTGGAAAATTCTAAGGGTAAAGACGTAGTTAAGTTTCAAGGATCATGCTGTATCTGAAATTACGTTTATAATTTGGAATTTCTCCTGTGAGATATCTATGAATCTAAAAGTTTAACAAGTAAAGATCTATTTCATGTTTCAAACTAAATATAAATATTGTTGCAAAATCATGGCTTTTATTTATTTTTTTAGTTGCAATCATTCAGGTTTAGAGAGAACTATTCTTTGTAGATTCCTGGGATGTAGTGTATTTTTGAGAAAATACATATTACCAGAAACATTTCAGAAATATTCTGACTGAAGCCACAGTGATATCGATCAGTTGACATAGAGCCTCCTACGAAAATAAACAATGCGATGTCACAGTGAAGATGTTTGTCCCTAAGGCAGCACAGTTGGGATGACCAGTGATTTTCTTTATTTTTGTTTAAACTATATTTTGTCTCCCTGTAGACAGATTTGCAGAGATCAGTTTGGATGAAAGAGCAGTTTAAAACTGGTATCGTCTCATGAATTATCTACCTTTATTCTCAAGTATCTCTTTTTCTAACTCTTTGCCTTCAATTTATTCTCTCTTCAGCCAACTGTGGTCTGGCCTCCCCCTTCACTAGCACATTGAAAGTACTCCCACTAAGTCGTCAATGGCTTTCTAATCGCTAATCCCGAAGGAAAATTTCCAAGTCTTAGTTCTGGTCCAAGCCACATCAGAACCTGTGGCAAAATAAAAATGTGTGTCCCTTTATAAGCTTACCAAAATATCCTCCTATATTTTGAACCAAGTGGTAGAAGTTAATAAAAGCTCCACAATCAAAATATATGACTATATACAAAGCCCATGTCACCCAATCTGTTGGCACACTATTATCAGTCCTCATAAATCTTTCCAGTGTGGGAAGCAAAGGTTATGCATGTCCAGGCACCGCAGGCTGTGCATGGCAAAATAACACAGGATCACAAAACAAACAACTGTCTTTATTTAAAATTTTGATATTTTGTTCACCATGGGTTTTTTTGCATTCATTTTTGTACTTAAAATATTGCATTAAAATAGTATTCACCTTGAATATTGAGTTTTTTATGCCCCCTTGAATCTTTTCACCCACTGTGACTGCTTCATTCTCCTCCCCCTAATCTCAGCCATGCTCACAGTACTTGGCTTCTTTATAGCACTCGATGCTATTCTTTCTGTCTCTTAAATCTGTCTTCTCTGAGTTCTGTGACACTGTTGTCTTATGATGCGCTCCTCACCAGATAATCCTTATGAATATCTGTTCTGGCCTCTTTTCCTGCCTGTCCATTTTCGGTGCTCCTCATTGCTCTAAGTGTGCTATTGTTTTCACTCTTCCTGGTCGCATCTACTTATTTCCACTGCCATTATTTATTCTACATTCTCATTATTTCATGACTGCACAGTTGCAATAGGCTGCTAACAAGTTCCTCTTTTCTCCATGCTGGCCTCTCTCTTCCAAAGAGCAGAACGATTTTTCCAAAAAGGAAAAGATGATTCGTTTATTTATTTGCCATATGTTCATTTAATTTTTTTTCTGTATCAGGCACTGTTTCAGATTCTGAGGATACATTAGTAGGTAAAAGAAAGTATACCCTTCTGAAGCTTTTATCTTAATGCTATATAAATATTGCTATGACTTGATTCTAGGTGCTGTATGTAATTTTTGTCTAAATATATGTTTTCATGATAGATTTGGATGAAATAGGGGCCAGTTCCTCCTTTTCTCATATTTTACCTCCAAAAAATTTAGATGTTGTTACCTTTTAATTAGCTGTATTTGAAGTGCTGAGAGCCTTGTATCAGCTTTCTAAAAAATCACCTTTTCATTAAGGTTATGGATATGATTTCACTAAGGATATGGACCCCACATGTCTATCTGTCTGTTGTACTGTGGTGGCTTGCATGTTGCTGTGATGCTGGACCTCTGGCAATGGTATTTCAGATACTAACAGGGTCACCGATGGTGAACAGGTTTCAGCGGAGCTTCCAGACTAAGACAGACTACGAAGAAGGATCTGGTCGTCTACTTCTTAAATAACTGGCCAGTGAAAACCTTATGAATAGCAGAGGGACATTGATATAGTGCTGGAAGATGAACCTCTCAGGTTGGAAGTTTCTCAAGATATGACTGAGGAACAGCTGCCTCTTAAAAACAGTCAAACTTAATGACGTGGATGGAGTAAAATTTTCAGGACCTTCATCTGCTGAGGTGGTACGACTGAAACTGAGAAGAAACAATTGCAAACATCCATTAATAATCAGAACATGGAATGTACGAAATGTGAATCGAGGAAAATTAGAAATCATTAAAAATGAAATGGGATGCATAAAGATCTTTATCTTAGGCATTAGTGAGCTGAAATGACTGGTATCGGCCATTTTGAATTGGACAGTCACTTGGTCTACTGTGTTGGCAATGACAAATTGAAAGGGAATGACATCACATTCATCATCAAAAAGAACATTTCAAGATATATCCTGAAGTACAGTGCTGTCAGTGATAGGATAGTATCTATAAGTCTGCAAGGAAGACCAGTTAATACAACTATTATTCAAATTTACACATAAACCACTAAAGCCAAAGAAGAAGTAATTGAAGATTTTTACCAACTTATGCAGTCTGAAATTGATCAAACGTGCAATCAAGATGTACTGATAATTAATGGTGATTGGAATGCGGAAATTGGAAATAAAGAAGGATCAGTAGTTGGAAAAGATAGTCTTCATGATAAAAACGATGCAGGAGATTGCATGATAGAATTTTGCAAGACCAATGACTTCTTCATTGAAAATACCTTTTTTCAACAACATAAATGGCAATTATACATGTGGACCTCACCAGATGGAATACACAGGAATCAAACTGACTCCATCTGTGGAGAGAAGCTCCATATCATCAGTCAGAACAAGGCCAGATGCCGACTGTGGAAAAGACCATCAGTTGCTCACATGGAAGTTCAAGTTGTAGCTGAAGAAAATTAGAACAAGTCCACGAGAGCCAAAATACGACCTTGATATATCCCACCTGAATTTAGAGACCATCTCAAGAGATTTGATTATCGAACACTAATGACTGAAGACCGGACGAGTTGTGGAATGACATCAAGAACATCATACACGAAGAAAGCAGAAGGTCATTAAAAAGACAGGAAAGAAAGGACCAAAATGGATGTCAAAAGAGACTTTGAAACTTGTTCTTGAAGGTAGAGTAGCTAAAGCAAGTGAAAGAAATGATGAAGTAAAAGAGCTGAACAGAAGATTTCAAAGGGCAGCTCAAGAAGACAAAGTAAAGTATTATAATGTCATGCATAAAGACTTAGAAAACCAAAGAGAAGAACACACTTGGCATTTCTCAAGCTGAAAGAAATGAAGAGAACATTCAAGCCTCGAGTTGCAATTTTGAAGGATTTTATGGGGAAAATATTAAATGATGCAGGAAGCATCAAAAGAAGATGGAAGGTATACACAAAGTCACTGTACCAAAAAGAATTGGTCTATGTTCAACCATTTTAGGAGGTATGATCAAGCACATGATCAAGAACCGACGGTACTGAAGGGAGAAGTCCAGGCTTCACTGAAGGGAATGGTGAAAAATAAGGCTTCAAGAAGTGACAGAATACCAATTGAGATGTTTCAACTTGACCCCTCCATGTCAAGAAATATGGAAGACAGCTTCCTGGCCACCCAACCAGAAGAGATCCATATTTGTGCCCATTCCAGAGAAAGGTGATCCAACAGAATGTGGTAACTATTGAACAATATCATTAATATTACACACGGTAAAATTTTGCAGCAATACATTGACAGGGAACTGCCAGAAATTCAAGACAGTTTGGAAGAGGACACAGAATGAGGGATATCATTGCTGATGTCAGATGGATCCTGGCTGAAAGTAGAGAATACCAGAAAGATGTTTACCTGTGCTTTATTGACTATGCAAAGGCATTTGACTGTGTGGCTCAAATTATGGATAACATTGCGAAGAATGGGAATTCCAGAACACTTAATTGTGCTCATTAGGAACCTGTACGTAGACCAAGAGACAATGTTTCAAATGGAACAGGGGAATACTGCATGGTTTAAAGTCAGGAAAGGTGTGCATCAGGGTTGTATCCTTTCACCATATTTATTAAATTTGTATGCTGAGCAAATAATCCGAGAAGCTGGACTATATGAAGAAAAACACAGCATCAGGATTGGAGGAAGACTCATTAACAACCTGTTATACAGATGACACAACCTTGCTTGCTGAAAGTGAAGAGGATTTGAAGAACTTGCTGATGAAAATCAAAGACTACAGCCTTTAGTACGTATTGCACTTCAGCATAACGAAAACAAAAATCCTCACAACTGGACCAATAAGCAACATCATAATAAACGGAGAAGAGATTGAAGTTGTCAAAGATTTCATTTTACTTGGATCCACAACCCTTGGAAGCCACAGTCAATAAATCAAATGACTTATTGCATTGGGCAAATCTGCTGCAGAAGACCTCTTTAAAGTGTTAAAAACAAAGATGTTGCTTTGAGGACTAAGGTGCGCCGGACCCAAGCCATGATATTTTCAATCGCCTCATATGCATGTGAAAGCTGGACAATGAATAAGGAAGTCCAAAGAAGAACTGACGTGTTTGAATTATGGTGTTGGCAAAAAATACTGAATATACCATGCGCTACCAGAAGAACAAGCAAATCTGTCTTGGAAGAAGTACAGTCAGTATGCTCATTAGCAGTAAGGATGGCGAGACTTTGTTTCATGTACTTTGGACATGTTATCAGGAGGGACCAGTCCCTGGAGAAGGACGTCATAATTGGTAAGGTAAGGGGACAGTGAAAAAGAGGAAGACCATCAACTAGATAGATTGACACAGTGGCTGTAACAATAGGCTCAAGCATAACAAGGATTGTGAGGATGGCACAGAACCAGGCAGTGTTTCATTCTGTTGTATATAGGGTCTCTAGGAGTCGGAACTGACACAACGACACGTAACACAACATGGATATGGATCTGATAACCGGCTGGCTTGCTAGTACTTAGGATTTCCCTCGAGTCTAGTGGTAGAAGATAATGTCATGATCACCTTTTCTCTTTCCCTTTTATCTCTGAGTGAATATGTTTTTACACGTATTACTAATTCTGTCCCCAAGTCTTGGAGCATGTGTGCTGCCATAGTCTTTAAACAGAAAGTTTAACCTAGTGACTGATAGGTAGAATCCAGCCTGGTGACATGCTCTATTTGACTCACATAGTGTGTGTTTTTTTTTGAGTTGATTTGTTGCAAACATTTAAAAACTGAGAAATTATACATCAACTTTTTTTCCAGTGTCTTTCAATAAAAAGAACTGGCCTCACTGGATTATCCCACATGGCAACAATCTGCTGGAGCTGAGTCCTTGCACAGTCTTTGCAAATTTTTATTGCTTTGTGTCTGGTGGCTTCATTCACTTACATTGTCTGTCTCAAAGAATCTCAAGCAGATTCCTGTCTTGGAGCCAATGAACATTTCTCAGTCCTGGTTTTGTTTGACCTTTCTGCTACCTAAGCCCTTGAACATTGTTGAGACTCTCCAGGGTTTTGCATCCATGACCTTATTCTCTTCTGAGTTTCTTCTTACTTCTCTTATTTGCCTCCCGTTGACCCCTCTTCTTCCAACTCTTTAAATATTGATGTTCCTCAGAATCCTATGTTTAGCTCTTCTCCCTCTATATTCTGATTAGGTAATTTACCACTCTCATAGTGTCCTTCAGGCCCTGGACTCCATGCTATCCCCTCTACCCGTATTACTGGCTCCCATTAATGTCACTGAGATCAAATTCAAATGATTTGTTGGGGGACATAAAATGTCCCAAGGAGCCACAGAAGTCATCAAAGGAATAGGGACTTGTGACAGCTTTTCAGAGGAGTGGCAAATAACAAGTTTGTTAGTTGGAAGCCTTGGAAACAAAGATGGAAACAAAGATGCTCTTCATGAAAAAGCTAAAGATGTTCAATTTGTTCTCACTAGCCTAGTCATCATGTGGCCCCGGGGGACAGATGAAGCTTCCAAGGCTCCTATTTATTTAATAGTAAAGAAAAGAAACTGTTCTAAAATCAAACTGTAATCTTAGAGGCCAATCACAGAAGGGAAAGAATCTTTAGATCCATCACTGATACGGGATAATTTTTTAATCACATGTATATTCATACAATGGAATATTACTGAGCAATAAAAAGAAATGAAGTGCTGATACATACAACATGGTGAACCTCAAAAATCTTATGCTAAGTGAAGGAAACCAGAAAAAAAAGGCTACATACTGTTTCATTCCAATATCACTTGTCCAGAAAAGACAAATCTATAGAAACAAACATCACTTGTTGCCTGAGGCTGGGTTTGAGAGTAAGGATTAACTACAATGGGCATGAGAAAACTTTATGGAGTAATAGAAGTATTACAAAACTAGGTTAATTTTAATGGTTGAATTATTATATAAATTTACTAAAAATCTTTTAATTATACACAATGAGTGTTCTATGTAAATTATGTCCCAATAAAACTATTAAAAATAGCGATAAGTAGTCTTTTTTTTAAAAGCATTTACTAAGGCACAGTTTGGCTAAGCCAGACGCTCTAATACACACAACTAATAAATATCAGGGCCAGGATTTGAACTCAGGTAGTCTCTCTCCAGTGCTAAGCGTTTTGCATGAATTACCTGTGTTTAAATCTTGAGTATAACCTTATGAGATTGTATAATTAAATTTTTTTTTCGATTTTACAGATGAGGAAATAAAGATTAAGTAACTTGGCCACGGTCACAGAGCTCATAGTGATGTTGGGACTGAAACACAAAGAGATTGACTTATAACTTACATCTGTTATTTTTTGAGTTAATTGACCAAGCAGCAATTATCCTTCATAACACAGATATGAGTTTATATTCATGGACAGCTGGTGAGGGTGGTGTCACTGTAAATGTGAAATCCAGAAAATCAAAACCAAAGTAGCCTAGTGTTTTACTAATAACCGGTTGGGCCAGCCTAGCTGAGATCAAGAACTTGAGATACAACACAAAGCCTGAATGACCAAGGCTAACCATCTATGGACAGACCAGTGTTCTGTGCAGGAAGAGTCAGACTTTTTTTTAACATGAGTGAGAACAGCTGTTTATTTACATAGCTAACCTTGTAAAGCAACTGACTGATTTTTAGCAGTATATTAGTAAATAAGTCATGTACTAAGAATCTGTGACTTGTCACTCTAATTGGCCTTTCTGATATTTTTGAGACTAATTTCCTAAAATCTCCTATCCTGTTAGTCAGTGTACAAACTAGTAGCAGATAATAATAATATTAGGTCCCTGTTACTGAGTGCTTACTTGTAGCAGGTTCTGTGCTTTACTAGTATTAAGTCATCAATACTAAGAAAAACCCTAGAGGAGGGTACTATTGTAATTTCTCCTCCCATTTCAGGTGAGAGAACTCAGTCTTAGTGAGGCTAAGTAATGTGATCAAGGACACACAGCTAATAAGTAACAAAGTCAGACTTTAAACCCAGGTAGTCTGGCTTGGGTCTAAGTAACCACTACGTTAAGCGGGGAGATGCTCACTTTTTCATGTGTCTAGTATTTATTGGTTGCCAACTCTGTGTATACACTGTGTTAGACAAAGTTAGGTAATTAAATATGTCTTCAGCTATGCAAATTTGACAAATGCACATATTGTCTTTTAATATAGCTTTTCTTTGAGTTTAATATTTTAAATGGACTATTCAAGAGTATTTCATACCTCTTAATTATTTCTCTTAGCCCACCATCTCCCTGTTTTTTGGAAAAAAAAAAAAAAAGAGCTGATTTAATATAATAATAGTAAGAATAAATCTCTAGAGCATTTTTATCTTCTCACTATTTTTTCAACGTGTGTGAAATCATGGCAGTTAGATATGCAAAAGATGAGTAAAGGAAAAAGAGTTCATTTAGTACATCCCACTAGTATTGAATAATTCCCCATGGTATTTTGGCAAAGACAGGCTCTTGTCTAATTTTAAATGACTCAGTTGAAGAAGCATCAGCTGGAAGTTGATTCTAGGGCTAATGGACTTGCTATGAAAGGTTTCTAACATTTACCCTAATTTTCCACACCTTAAGATTTCAGAGCATTACTCCTAATTACTTCTGTAACCTACTCAGCCTCTCCTGCCTCCGTGTTTCCTGCCATTTGTGACTCATCATCCTTCTGGATAGGTATTATGTCTTCCCACTATGAATTATTCCTAAGTGAAGCACAGTTTTTATCTTTACATGGACTGGTGCTTCCCATAGACAGGGATAATTTGTGCATTCTTCTTTGAATTTAAGCTGTATTATGCATAAGTTGGAGCCCTGGTGGTGCAGTGGTTAAGAGCTCGGCTGCTAACCAAAAAGTCAACAGTTCGAATCCATCAGCTGTTCCTTGGAAACTATAGGGCAGTTCTACTTTGTCCTATAGGATGCTGTGAGTATCGGAATCTACTCGATGGCAGCAGGGAACAGGATGCATAAGTTTGCCACACTATATATTCATTAATCTGTGATTTAAATTTGTGAATTTTGAATCTTCGAATTAGAATCTAACAAATCATCTGAAAGAGTGGTCAGTCATTTGCTAAATTTATAGGTGTAAAATCCAGGCCTGTATTACCCAATTACACTCTATTACACAACAAGTCTGAACACTTTTCTTATTTTCCAGAGATATGTGTTAAAATACAAGCACTCTTAAGTGGATATTGAGTAAAATGTTTATACAGATTTTAAGCATATGGAATCTTTTTAAAAAATTTTTTTATTGTACTTTAGATGAAGGTTTACAGAACAAATAGTTTCTCATTAAACAGTCGGTACACATATTGTTTTATGACATTGGTTAAGAACCCCACGACATGTCAACACTCTCCCTTCTCGACTTTGGGACCTTTTTTTGGTGAAAATATACATAGCCAAAGTTACACCATTTCGAAAGCTTCTACATGTACAGTTCAATGACATAGATTATATTCTTCCAGCTGTGCTGCTATTCTCACTATCCTTTTCCAAATTATTCCATCACCATTATCTTCAACTCACTGTCCCCTAGGCTTCCCATCAGACCTTTTGAGTAGCTGTTGTCAATTTGATCTCACATAGATAATTCTTTTTTTTTTTTTGTACCTTAGATGAAGGTTTGCAGAACAAATAGTTTCTCATTAAATAGTACGCATATTGCCCTATGACAATGGTTAACAACCCCATGACATGTCAACACTGTCCCTTCTCAACTTTGGGTTCCCTATCACCAACTTTCGTGTCCCCTCCTGCCTTCTAGTCCTTGTCCCTGGACTGCTGTGCCTCATTAGTCCTGTTTTGTTTTATGAGGCTGTCCAATCCCCGGCTGACCGGTGAACTTCGAGAGGGGCATCATCACTGAGATAAAAGGGTGTCTGCAGACCATACTCTTGGAGTTTCTCCAGTCTGGCGGGCCAGTAAATCTGGTCTTTTTTTTGTGAGTTAGAATTCTGTTCTACATCCTTTTCCAACTCTGTCCAGGACCCTCTTTTGTGATCCGGGTCAGAGCAGTCAGTGGTGATAGCCGGGCACCATCTAGCTGTACTTGACTCAGTCTGGTGGAGGCCATGGTAGCTGTGGTCCATTAGTCCTTTGGACTAATCTTTTCCTTGTTTCTTGTTCTCTTCATTCTCCCTTGCTCCCAAAGGGGTGAGACCAGTGGAGTATCTTAGATGGCTGCTCATAGGCTTTCATGACCCCAGATGCTACTCGCCAAGGTAGAATGTAGAACATTGCCTTTATAAACTGTGTTATGCCAGTTGACCTAGATGTTCCCTGAGAGCATGGTCCCCACAGCCCTCCATGCAGCAATTCAGTCCCTCAGGGAGTTTGGAAGTGTCTATGGAGCTTCCATGACCTTTCCTTGTACAAGTTGTGCTGGCTTCCC
>NW_004444210.1:155978-183901 GCF_000243295.1 Trichechus manatus latirostris
TTCTGGAACTCCGATCACTTGCAGATTTTTGCTTTTGATTGTATCCCACATAATTCTCAGGGTTTCTTCATTTTTCTTCATTCTTTTTTCTGATTTTTCCTCAAACAGAGTTGTATCCAAGTGTTTGTCTTCCATCTCGCTGATCCTATTTTCCATCGTTTCAAGCCTGCTCCTCAGCCCTTCTATGACACTGTCCGTTTCTGAAATCTTGTTTTTCTTTTGGATTTCTAATTGTTGTTTTTGTATGATTTCTAGTTGTGAATTTATTTTAGCATTTTGTTCCTATATTATTTTCTTGAATTCTTCCATTTTTTTGGTCTGTATTTTCCATGAATTTTTCTATTTTTTTCTCATTTTTGTCTGTTTTTTACTTCAACTCTTGGATAATTTTGAATATTAGAGATTTGAATTCCCTATCAGTTAGGTCTAGTGCCTTTTCTTCTACTGGAAGGTCATCTGGTATTTTATTTTGGGTGCCTACTGGAACCATCCTGTCTTGTTTTTGTAAATATTTTGATATTGTCTTCTGTCTTCAGGGCATTCAGTGGTTATTTTCCTCATTTAGTAATTATAAATTTGTTTGTTTCATCCTGCTTTTTTTGTTTTATTTGGTTATTCTGAGCAGGCAGGCTATGTGTTCTTTGTTGTTTGCTTGTCTGTGGGCACGATTCTTTTCACCTCCTTCTCCACTGGGCAGGGTCAGTCACTCAGGTATGGTACAGCAGGGCAGGTCCAGCTGAAGGGGAGTTGCTGGGATAGTTTTTTTGTGGCACGTACCAGGACTCACAGTGAGGACCGGGAATCAGTGCAAGGCAGGTTCCAGTAGTCCATACCTCTGTTGCTTGGGAATGTGATGTTCAGCACATAGTGCAGTTAGGCAGGAAGGAGGGGGTAGAATGTGATGTGTGGAGCTAAGATGGGTATGGGAAAGATGAGAGAGGAACAGAAGCCAAAGACATACACACAAACAAAAAAGAGGGCTAAGGGAGCTTTGCTATTGGTGTGGAGAGATGAGAGACTGAGAAATGGGGAAAAACATAAATGAAAAAAAAAGAAACAGGGTAAAGGAAAAAAATGAATAAATCGAGAAACTGGAAATGTAGAAAGACAAAAAGGGAATAAGAGAGAGAAGAAAACTAAACAAAGAAATGAAAAAAAAGAAAAAAGAAACGCCCGCAGGGACGTCCCTGTGTGTCTGTGCAGAGTAAGGGACTAGCTTCCAAGCCACATGGTACTGCCCGGCTAGAAGGGGCTCCCAAGCCAAGAAAAGAAAAAGAAAACAAACAAATCAAAACAGAACAAATGAGAGCAAAAAAAAAAGCCCCGGGAGTCCAACCAGTGTGGCAGCATAGGCCAGGAAGCAGTTTCACAGTCGAGTGGTGTTTTGTAGCTTTTCAGGAAGAAGCAAAGATTGTGCATGGAGGCAGGTATTTGAGAGAAAGGAGTGGGAGGTGGTGAGAGGTAAGGAAGAAATCTAAAGAAGCAGAAAAAAGCAACACCAGTAGCCAACAAAAGGCACTTACGGAGCTGGCCAGTATGGGCAGATGGAATCCAAGCGGCACTAGGGGGAAGCTCGTGCTTCCCGGCCAACAAACTGTGGTTGCAGGAAGCAGAGGAGGCTAAATGGCGGGGAAGAAGGGTCAAGGGTGGGAAAGCCTGTATTGTGGGTTACTGGTTGTTCTGTCTCCTGCTGGAAGCTCTGTGAAGCTGCTTTCTTGTACCTCCTGTTCGCTGATCTCCAATAGGAGACCAAGATGGCAGATCCATGCTGCGGTAGCTGATATGGGACCTCTGCGTGTATCTCTCCTCGTGCTCTGTTCTCAGTCAGTTTCTTATTCCATTCAGTGCTTGGCTGAGTTTTTTCTCTCTTCATTTGATGGTTGGAGTTTCAGGATTGACATGTGACTCTGTTTACCTTAGTTTTTCTGATCTTTGCTGCGGAGGGATGGCGTGGTACTTCTGACTGTAGCGCCATATTGCCCGGAAGTCTTGGCGTATGGAATCTTGTGTGCCACTTTTCAAAAGAGAAATAATGGTTATATTACTGTGTGGAAGCATAATGATTTTTTATGACTAGGAAATAATATGAACTTTCTACACGCTGTCAGTCAATAGTTTATTCTTATTGATTGACATATATTTCTTTTAACCTTTACGTACAGACTCTTCAATAGGTTAAATAATTTTACTGTTTGTTTTCTGATATACCTGCCAAGCTTTCAGCATTAAAAATATAAAACATAGAGGCATGGGTCTTTCTGGAAGAAATAGCTTCATCATGCAGGTCTCTTATCAATACTTTGCCATTGTTTTTTGTATATTACAACACTTTCATATCATAGCCATAGCTGCTGATGCTAGGAGTCTGTATATTAAAGAGAAATAATGAAGAAGGGAGGTTTACTATAAAGTTTGAACATATGTAATTTTGTGGAAAAGTGTATGTGTTATACAATGTAATTATAATATATTTTTGTCATAGGGAGTGCTAGCTAGTTACTACCTTCCACAAGGCTTGATGGTGATTATTATTTCTACCGAAGCAACATATGGAAAGGGCTACATGGCCACGTTTGTGACTTTGAACTGGGGATATGCATGTTGGAACAAATCCTTGATTAGCAGAATCTTTTTCTGAGCTGCAGTGCACTTCTCATGCATCCCTGCTGAGACTCATTGTGCAAAGGTTTGTCTTGACAGGCAGTCCTGTCAAAATTGGAGCTTCTCTGCTGTATTGCTTTGATACTATTTTCAGATAGGTTTTACACTTTGGCACTTGGTATATTGCCTTTCCTTTGGATATACAGCTGGTGGCTGTATTAGCATTTATTGAAAGTGCTGTAGCAATTCCCACATCAAGGTAAGCCTGCTTCTTAGTGTTCTTTCAAAGTAAACCCAAGATTTCACATTTTAGAGCAAATGAAATACAGTTGATACATTTTAATCGCTTAGAATCTCTGAAGAAACTGGATGTGCCACCATCAGGACAAGTCTTTATAGCCATATCTTAATAAGTACTCCTCCATTTACCTAATCCAGTGTTTCTCAAACTTTAGTATGCATTAGTATCACTTGGGAGGAACCCTGGTGGTGCAGTGGTTAAAGCACTTAGCTGCTAACTGAAAGGTCAGCAGGAGGGCTGGTTAAAACAGATTGGAGGGCCCCATCTCCAGAGTTTCTGACCTAGTAGTGTGGAGTGGGTCTGAGAATCTGCATTTCTAACAAGTTCCTAGGTGATACTGATGCTACTGGCCCAGAGGCCACACTTAAGAATCATTGGGTTATAGCGTATTGTTGAACAACACTTTGCTTAAGGCTGTTACTGAGCCAAACATATTTTGTCTGGAGCCCACACTTGAGAACCACTGATCTAATCTAGTGGTTATCAAGCTTTTTCTGTAATGGACTATGTAATAAATATTTTAGGCTGTGGTCCAGATCAACTCTGTTGTAACTACTCAACTCTGTTGTTATTGAAGGAAAGCAGCAATAGATAATGGGTAAATGAATGAGCATGGCTGTGTTCCAATAAAACTTTATTTATGAAAACAGGCAGCAGGCAAGATTTGGCCCCTGTCCAATGGCTCACAAACCATCTGTATCCTATATAGCAACAAGCAACTATGTGCCCAACTCTGAGCTAGGAGCTAGGGGGAATATATAAGAATTATAAATCTGATTTTTCCTTCTGTCTTTAAGGAGATTAGAGTTTAGTTATTTTAGTCTTCAAACAAGTAGAAATTCAGTGCATAGGCTCGGATAAATGAGATGGTATCAGTAAATGTTAGAGAATGAGTAGAAAGTGGGCTAAAGAAAGCAGAATGAGTATCTCAGAAGGATGAACAGGAAGAGAAAAGACATGAAGGTAGCATACAGGATGTTTTTCCCAGGGATAGTGAGAACACCTGTGATAGGGAAAGGCTTCTGGAAATATCCAGAAATGTTAAGAATCGCAGATGCTGTTCAACTAACATTTATTGTGCAGACTTTAAATACTGGCACAGTGACAGGTCCTGGGGACATAGCCAACCACATCATAGCCCTTGCCTTCAGGAGGCTCAGATGTGAATCAAGATATTAAGGAACCCCAAAGCAATATACAGGTATTTGGAGTTGATAATCTTAGCTCATGGTGGACTTCCCATGGATATTAAATTGAAAATTAAATTTATGTGATTGGCAGTAGAAAATTTTTGTTAGTTCTTGATCAATAGAGTGACTTGAAGAAAACTGTTACTTTGTTTTCTTTGATTTTATATACTGTGCTTAGAAAATCCAAAATTAATGTATTAATGTATTTGTATAAGGACACCATGAGAACTAATGACAATTTCTGAAGAATTTTACCATTTTGTAGTTCTGATATAATGCTATGACATTTGAAAGACTTTGTATGTAGAAAAACTCTTCATAGACAAGTGGGACTTTTTATTTCTGAGATTTTATTGCTAAAACCTTGGATATGGGAGCTGGATGGAGTCTATTATCAATAAAACATCTATTGGGAGCTGGTGGTAGGTGTTGGTGTCAGTTTTTGAATGAGATAAGCTTCCTTCTAGTTCCAGTATTCTGACTTCAGGTGATACTTGCAAGGTCCACAAGGAACAAATTCAGTCAAGTTTCCCTAAGATCCTGAGAAAAGCACATCTTAAATAATGCATTCGAATATGGTAAACTAGCATTTATTTCATTTAGTAAATAGAATCTTAAATTTGGAATTAGAAAAAGCAAAGATCAGTCAAAGGGATTATGTTAGACAAGTTGATACGACTTTTCAGCTAGCTTACCCAATCTGTGAAGTTTTATTTTTAATCAAATGCAAGGATGCAGATGGCACCGTGCCATTTTTGTCCAGATATGTGCCATGAGAAAAGTTGGGAGGAAAGTCACATATGACTTAGCACTGACTATGATTTGTATTTTAAGAATATAGTCTCTATGAGTATGCCTATAGCCTTTTCGTTATAGCTCTTTTCTCATTTTCAATGTTGAGGGCCAATAGAAGCCAGTATTTTGCTAAGACGATAATTGATTTTTTGCAAAACCTTTCCCATGAATATAACTTTCAGTTTCTTTTAAATAAAAGCTGAGAGTTGAGTAGTGACCTTCAATCCTTTACATTGCATTTTCCTTTTATTCCCTGCAAATGAGATGTTCTTTTTTTAATGTGCGTGTGTGTGTGTGTGTGTGTGTGTGTGGTGCACATGTGCACTGATGATGAAATGTCACTAATTTTGGAGCCAAAGAATTTATTTGAGAATCATTGAATCCAGAAAGCAAATCATTCATGTAGTAACCGAGTTGTTACTCTTTATATAGAGGCTCTGGAATTTGTGAGAAATCAAGGAGGAAGAGTTAGACCAAACTTACAAACTGAGTGAGTCTAAAGCCTCTACCTTAAACAGATTTCCCCTGAAAGCAGAAGGGATTTAAGATAAAAATACAGAAATATTATTTCACTCTATATTTATGTAGTTGAGTACTTTATGGCACATTACTTAATAGTTGATTACTTTCTGGCACATTATCATTTCCTATTATGTAAAGATTTGTGGAGATGTCAGATTTTTTGAATGAGGAAGAAAAAAATCAGGAGAGCAAACAGAAAATAAACTAAAATAACAAAGGGGCAAGAATTTTTTTTTCCTAGTTACAAGCTTGTACAACACTTCAGGTTCTCCCTGATAGGAGAAAATACTATCAGCTTATTGTGGGTGTGATAATATTAAAAGGAAGATAAGAAATACTTTATAGTTTTCAAATATCTTAAAGCTTAGCTAAAAAGAGAAAAATAGAAGTAAAGATAAGTATCTTTAAAATTAATTTCATTATCATTTAATATCATAGTCTATTAGTATGAAATGCAGAATAACCAAGTCTACAATTAGAAGATATAAAATACAATATGGAAAGACTGTCAACATCCTACATCTTAGTCATCTAGTGCTGCTATAACAGAGATACCACAAGTGGATGGCTTTAACAAAGAGAAGTTATTCTCTCACAGTCCAGTAGGCTAGAAGTCTGAATTCAGGGCGCCAGCTCCAGGGGAAGCCTTTCTCTGTCAGCTCTGGAGGAAGGTCCTTGTCATCGATCTTCCCCTGGTCTGGGAGCATCTCAGCGCCGCATCCTCAGGTCCGAAGGATACGCTTTGCTGCTGGTACTGATTTCTTGGTGGTTTGAGGTCCCGATGGGTCTCTGTTCACTTCTCTCTTTTATATCTTAAAAGAGATTGGCTTAAGACACTATCTAATCTTGTAGACCTCATCAGTATAACTGCCACTAATCCATCTTATTACATCATAGTGATAAAATTTACAACACATAAGGAAACCACATCAGATTACAAAATGGTACACAATCATACAATACTGGGAATCGTGACCCAGCCAAGTTGACAGATATTTTGGGGGGAAACAATTTGATCCATGACAACCCTAAAAAAAACTATAAAACTAGCAAATATTTATTGAGCACCTAGTGCATGTCTCCTTGTGGACTAAGATTCACCTTACCCAAGCCATGACATTTTCAGTCACCTCATATGCGTGTGAAAGCTGGACAGTGAATAAGGAAGACTGAAGAAGAGTTGATGCATTTGAATTATGATGTTGGTGAAGAATATTAAATATACCATGATCTACCAGAACAAACAAATCTGTCTTGGAAGAAGTACAGCCAGAATGCTCCTTAGAAGGGAAGGTGGCAAGACTTTGTCTTATGTACTTTGGGCATGTTATCAGGAGGGACCAGTCCATGGAGAAGTACATCATGCTTGGTAAGATAAAGGGTCAGTGAAAAAGAGGAAGACCGTCAATGAGATGGATTGACACAGTGGCTGCAACAATGGGCTCAAACATAGAAACGATTGTGAGGGTGGCACGGAACTGGGCAGTATTTCATTCTGTTGTACATGGGCTCACTATGAGGCAGAACTGACTCAATGGCAGCTAGTACTAGTACTGGTAGTACATATTGGGCACATACTAGCACATTATATGCAATGTCTCTACTTCTCCCAGTACTACAAGTTATTTTTCTCCTAATTTTAAAGTGAAGAAATTGAGATTTAAAAATTTAGGTAAACTACCCAAGGTCACAAAAAAGTTCAATGTAAGAGCCAGGATTTCAGCCCTGGAAATATTTTTCTACTGTATATCTCTTCCTCAGCTTAACCCTTTCTCCCCAAAGTGTTCAGGGACTTTGTGTCTAGTTTTCTACTACTTTATCTTTTATTATGTTTAGTGATGGTATAAAGTAAGTATGCCATTTATGTTGGTGAATTAAGGTACAAATATGAGCACAAAAAGTGGAAGCAAGATAAAATTATTTGTATGATTGCATGTGCATTTGTTCTTGATGTATAATGCTCTGCTTAAAAAAAAATTACATATTCTTGACTTCGCAATAAATAATGAAGAATTACAATCTGCTTAAAATAAAGAATAAACAAACAAATTGATAAAGTAAAACTAAATGGAAGCATTAACTAAAGAGTAAAATCTGAGAGCCAGTTGATAAATTATCTGATACAGCTCCCAAATTAAATTGATCACCTCTTATTTTTTGATTGATGAACAGGAAATGAGCTTTGACTGTTAGGCACCTGGATGAAGAGCCTTGGGTTCAGATTCTCAGTTTCCTGTAACCTGCAAAGACCTTCTCGTTGCACTAGGATCATTCGATTGAAGTAAGACCTAATTGCTTTAATTAGAACGTAAGATTTTTGAATTAACTTTTAATAAGGTGACTTGGCATATCTCTATAGTGTGCCAATAACTACCAATTTTGAAAACAAATAAGAATTATTATTCTGTGGCAAAATCTTATATATTCTGATTTCTACTCATTTTTTATTTTATGGACTTGAGCCCATTTCCTTTGAATAGTATTACCTAAATATTTTAATGTATATTTTGGTGTTGAAACTGGTATAACTTCCTTACCTTTGTGTGTGTCAATTATTTTTGATACAATTGTACATTTTATTGTAACTAGTCAAATTAGTTCTAGCTGGCCCACTGAGGAGCCCCAGTGGTGCAGTGGTTAAGCACTCAGCTGCTAACTGAAAGGTCGGCAGTTTGGACCCACCAGCCTCTGCTCAGGAGAAAGATGTGGCAATCTACTTCTGTAAAGATTTACAGCCTTGGAAACCCCATGGTGCAGTTCTCCTGTGTCCTATAGGGTCGCTATAAGTTGGAATTCGACTCGATGGCAATGAGTTTTTTTATGCAGCTGATTTCCCTCAAAAATGACAACAATGTATCTTGTACCACAGGACAGAATGGCTTTGCATTGTTTATTTGTCCCAAGTTCATATAGGTTTGTTGACCTTTTGGAACTTTCCTCTATGTATGGCTGTTTGCCACATGTAGACTGTGAACTTCCGTTTAGGCACGAAACTTAGAAGATATATCCTGAAGGAGAGTTCATAATTCTTCCTGGAACCCTCCTGTTTTTTGAAGGGATGATGTCAGTGTGTGATTGAAATACCTTTTTCTATCAAGCCATAGGTGCCATCAATGTTCAAATGCTCCTTCAGGCTTAATTTATAGAAATTTTACATGAAGTGAATGACAGCACATAACAAGAAGCCAGGAAACCTGAGCAGACCCAATGTGGCCACTAACATACTTTAGGAACTTGGGTGAAACATTTAACCTTTCTGAGTGTTCCCTCACTTTGAAGGTGAAGGGGTAAGATTAAATCAGGGAAGGGTGAGAAATCCACTTGTCTTGAAGGGCCAGGCGTATAATACAAATGTATGAAGTAGCTGGGTATGAGACTATAGGGAATGGTGGGTCTGCGCGGAAAGAGGCTGTGTCCATCATAAACCATTCAGATTTAAACATTTTAAAGCTGGACAAAGAAGTAAGCTGTGTCTGGGTTGCAGGGGTGGGGTGGAGGTAGAGGTGGAGTGAGTCCTTGAATTCGGTGATTGGTTGAATAAAGTCTAAGTTCATTTCCAACTCACTATTATGGCTATACAATTTTGTTGCTATGTAAAGCACTCACAGTATTGCCTAGCTTCCGTTAATTAAAAACAAATGAGTAAATAAGAATGAAGAGCTTTTGTTTGAATTTTCCTTTGAATTTTATAATACTTTTAGCAAAAAAAAGTGATTTTTTGACGATAAAGTTCTATACGTACATGATTTTTTTGTTACTATTTCATCAGTTTAATATTTTTTTCTGAGGCATTTTATTTCATTTATTGACATGGAATGGGAACTTTGAATCTAGTACTGTAAACCAAGTATAAAACCTAGCCAGAAGCTGACTGGTTAGAAGCTTCTCTTTTAATTGGTATTTTCGTTAAGAAAGTATGTGAACCCCCAAAGAAGGAGAGTCATACCACCTATATGGGACTAGTTTTATGATTCTTTAAGAAGTACGTAAAAGTTTTAGTTTCTTTACATTAATATCTAACTGGTGGCGCAGTGGTTAAGAGTTTGGCTGCTAACCCAAAGTTTAGGAGTTCGAATCTACCATCTGCTCCTTGGAAACCTTATGGAGCAGTTTCACTCTATCCTATAGGGTCTCTATGAGTTGGAATCGACTTGATGGCAATGGGTTTAATATTTTAATAAAGCATTATTTTATGTAGGAAAAAAGAAAATTTCTGGTTTAAATAAGTATATTTTCTGATATATATTTCCTAGCTCCATCAGTTTTTTATCTCATGTTTTCCTGTATTTCCCCCTAAAGCTATGTCATATATTTATTTCTTTTTGGCACATTTTACTGCCTTTCAAACCTATACTTCAGCTGAGAAAATATATAATCTAACAATAATATTTGAGGCTTTCACCTTAGCTGTTATTGTTGTTATTAGTTAATGTTGAGTCAGCTCCAACTCATGGCAACCTTATGTATAACATAAGGAAACATTACCTGGTCCGGCAACATCCTCACAATTGCTGGTATGTTGTAGTCCAGCCATATTGTAATTGTTTTGAGTATTGCTGTCCTTCTCTTTGATAGCCAAGTTAAACCTGAAGAACTCAGTTGTTAGTGCTCGAACGATCAGAACTGGTTGTATTTGTTCTTTGACTGACCCATAGCATCTTAATGACTCTTTCTTTGCAAACATACATTATGTTCTCTGAAAAAAACAAACCAAACCCACTGCCATCGAGTCGATTCCGACTCCTAGGGACCCTACAGGACAGAGTAGAATTGCCCCATAGAGTTTCCAAGGAGCAGCTGGTGGATTCGAACTGCCGACCTTTTGATTAGCAGCCAAGCTCTTAACCACTGCACCACTAGGGCTCCTCTGAAGGCTCTACATATTGTGGAAAACAAGAAAAAATAAATAAATCTAAACATAGTAAAGTTATACGGTGAGACTTCCTAATAGTGCTATGTCATATCCTGTTATATGTTTTATAGAAGTACTTTATAAAAAAAAATTACCAGTGTGATTAAGAATTCTCTTTAAGGAAAAAATTCATGTGTGTTTATTTGCAAAGCTTTGGTAACATTTAGAGTATATGGACAAAGTAGACATTTAAACAACAAACCAAATTATTTGTATATTATCATCCTAGACTTTGAAACTTAATGACAGGAATGTCAATCCTATTGCTTGGCGCACAGATTCTTACCATGAAAATAAAGAAATGTAAGTTTATGTATTGAGGTAGTTAATTTTCACCTCTCTTGGATGTACATCTCATCAGTGGTTCTGAAACTAAGAACTCTCTGAGTTAAATTCCTTTCCTGCTAGGAAAGATGCTCTGATAACCACTTAACATAAGTTCACCTTTAGCATTTTACAGTTATTAGTCGTGGCTTTCAAATGAACTGCTTAATTAAAATCCAAGTGCCATTGTTTTTAATAACCCAAAAAGAATGGGTATGAATTAAATTTTACAACAAAAGATATGACAGTGAGTTTAAAAGTACTGTAGCTCTTGTGTGATATTGCAGTTGTTTGAAAATTTTATAAAATATTCTTATTATCAAAATCTAATTTAAAGTTTAACGATGCAGTAAAGTTGAGATGTTCATGAAGAAACCAGAATAATAGCAGTAAAAATTTAGCCATAGCTTAGTACAATCTAACCAAAATTTTCTGGCCAATTAGATGTGATTGCGTTAAACAGTGACACACTACGAAAGTAATTAGAAATCACATATTAGTGACTGGCTGGATGCTGGGGCTAGTTAAAAGCACTTTATGCCACCTCTTCCTGGGTCTCTTTAAAGCAGAGTGGATGCAATTACCACAATTTTTATTTTTCCTGAGAAGATCTTCACTAAACTGTTTAATAAATGTGATTTGTCCCAGAATTTACTTTCTGCTATTTTCCTTAAGAGGCAGCCATTGCTTAGGGTGCAAGACCAATAAAATAATTAGGACAGTTAAATGATCTAACAGCAGCTATTCAATGGGAAAATAAAACCTGATATCATAAACAGTCTTATGACACTCCGGAGCTTTGCATTTGTAGCCCAGTGGTTTTGAATAAAGAGTCTTGCTGACATTCTAAGTTCTATCCAAGGGAGAGATAGGAAGGAAAACCGATGGACAGAAGTGTTAAGATACTTCTCATGTTCTCTCCTTACATTTTCCTCCCCTCAAAAAAACAATTTAAACAATGATTTCTAGTTAATCCACTCAACATTAGATTAGTTTTGTTAGGAAAAGATTGATAGTATATTGATTTTAAAATACATTTTGATAAAATAATTTTGATGTTTTTTATTTGAGCTATATCATGCACTTAAAAAAACCAGTTGCTATCAAATCAGTTCTGACTCATGGCAACCCCATGTGTGTCAGAGCAGAACTGTGCTCCACAGGGTTTTCAGTGGCTGATTTTTCTGAAGTAGACTGCCAGGCCTTTCTTCTAAGGCACCTCTCTGTAGACTCGAATCACCAGCCATGGAATCTGTTATGCACTTAAAAACCAAAACCAAATCCATTGCTGTTGAGTTTATTCTGACTCATGGCAACCTCATGTGTTCCAGAGTATAACTGAGCTCCATAGGGTTTTCTTGGCTGTAATCTTTATGGAAAGAGATCACCAGGACTTCCTTCCACAGTGCCACTGGGTGGGTTCAAACCATCAACTTTTCAGTTAGTAGCCAAGTGCAAACCATTTGTGCCACCCAGGGATCTATCATGCACTTAATTGATATACTTTTTGCAATCTAGTAGTTTACGGCTCATTGGGACCCTGTGTGTTAGAGCAGAACTGCTCAATGGGGTTTTTTGGACTGTAATATTTATGGAAGCCATTCACCAGGCCTTTCTTCCATGGTACCACTGGGTAGGTTCAAAATGCCAGCCATTAGGTTAGCAGCCACTTAACAAACCGCTTGCACTACCCAGGCTCCTTTAACTAATGTAAGATGCTGAAAAATAATTTAGACATAATACATATTTATGTTTTATTACAATATTTCATAGCAATAATTTTTGTATTACTAGAACCTGTCACTGGATCTGAAATTATATTAAATTACTTTTCATATTTTCTTTAAAAATGTTATTTCCTCTTGGAAGGTAAACTTGAAATAGTTTCCTTTCTAAAATAAGAAAAGAAAACAACAACATCCATATGGGTAATAGAAAGTTAGCCCTTAAGATCTAAATAACATTTAAAGAGAAGAACCCTGATTGGTTAACGTTTTAGTTTTATATAGATGTTAATTGTTAGACACCTCTTGCCTAATTTCATGCATTTTTTGAAGACTTTTTCATATAGTTCTTTAAATAAATTTCAAAGATACTAACTTTTGACCATATTAATCAGTTTGGCAGCAATTCATTGAGTACTTGATACTGAAAATTATCCCTACATAAGTGGTTTCATTTCCTTATATGACTGAAATAAGTCTGTACCATTCCCTTGCAAATTTCACAAATGGTCTCTTATTAACTTACATGGTATGAAAGTCATACTCGTGTGTACAAAGTGCTTTCTTGTTCTTGAGACGTCTTTTTTTGTATTTGTTTTTCCAAGAGAACTATTTCTAAAATTGATTATTTTCAAGCTGAATGTTCAGCTTTTAAATAAAAGATTCTGCTGCTGCAAAACTCATTCTCTTATTTCTCTTATTCTTTTATATATAAAGTATTTCCACCATATATAACATGTTAATATTTTTAAAAATACTCTTAAAAATTTTAAAGACAAATTAATTATTTTATGCCAGTCACTGGAAGGTACTGGGGGAAAAAAGGTAAATATATTACACTTCCTTTCCTCACAGTTTTCACTGTTTAGTGGGAATACAGATAATTATAATACAGTGTGATATCGTAATAATATAAGCATATAAAATGTAGCACAAAGGTAGGGGTGTATTTTTTTATTCCTCAGTAGGTATGTATTTCTAGCCCAGACCAATTACTTGGGCTTCAGGTACAAATATTAGCGTGACCAACTTTTAGAAAGCCCACCTGGGACACAGTCAGACTAAACCAAAAAAGGCATATGTAATAGATAATATGTGATGTATATTATACAATATATAATACATGATGTATGATGTAAGGAGCCTTGGTTGCGCAGTGGTTAAAGCAGTCAGCTACTAACCAAAAGGTAAGAAATTTGAACCCACCAGCCACTCCATAGGAGAAAGATGTGACAGTCTCCTTCCGTAAAGATTTACAGCCTTGGAAACCCTATGAGGCATTTCTACTCTGACCTATAGGGTTGCCATGAGCCGGAATCAACTTGATGGCAGTGGGTTTGGTTTTTTGGTTTTTTTGGATGTATGATATATGATAAATGATATATGATACATGATACAATATAATACATAATGATACATATGTTATTACTTTAACATTAAAATATGAAAAATAGGTGTTTATTTGAAATTATATATTAATCTGTATCATTTACTTTTTTGTCCTATGAATGCTATTATTACACAATAGGGCTAGTTGCAAGTGGCAATTAGTAGTAATTAAGAGTAAGATTAACTAAACAAATATGTGAGAAAAATACAATATAATGTTTCTTTCTGTACTCTAATATAGCAATTTATTTGAACTATTTTAAGCTTTTTATTGAATATTTAAATTTTATAGACTATATTATTGTGTTTTTTTAAGATACATACCATATTTTTACACAAATAACATGCACCTTCTACCTTCGTTTGCCAACATCACCCTCTCCCCCTTCCCCCCAGTATTTTCCTAACTGCTGCTCTGCCAGTTATTTATATTTTTTAATGTTGCTGTAAAAAAAATTAGCATAGTGTGCTTACAAAAATACCTTGCAGGGGAGGGCGTTGTTGGCAAACAAACGTAGAAAGTGCCTGTTATATGCGTAAAAATACAGTAAACGTAAGATCTTAAAAGGGGAATGTAAATATAAAAAACTAAATAGATGTACCTATATTTAGTACAAAATAACAATGGCATATTCCTTTTTTGTCCCATGACACAGTAAAATGTTTTTACTCTTTCTGTTTCCTTTTCCAATAATACTACTTTGAACTGCCTGCAGCTTTTAGGTCATCCTTCTTTTCTGCTATGTAGTGGCAAAACCGAATACAGTCAAATGTAAAATTCACTTTCACTTGTAGCTTTGCTGTTATCGAGCCCCAGTTCTTTACACTAATTCTTGATGTAGTCCAAAGTGACATCAAGCCGAATATCCTCTCAACAAAATTGTTTGTCTACTTAGGATTTTACTTAGTAGCAGCAGAAGGTTTTTAGACTTGTTGGAATTCGATTCTAGATCTCTCTCTCCACTTTGTATCTACAGGCTTGTTTTGGTAGACCAGCTGTTGGCCAACCAGGACGATTGCTTCTGTAAATTTACCACATAGGCTACGCACATTGGATGCCATCATAAGTTAAAACTATCTTTGTCATCTGTCATCTGTGTATCTTTTTAATACACAGAAGTAAATTGAACTTGTAAATCAAAATTGGAGTTCAGATAAGTTACCGTTTTAGTAAACAAATAAGAAAGTTCCATTTAACTGGGTTACGCTTTTCCCCTGACATATTTTGGAGTTCTGAAGCATTCTATGTGAGCTTTTTTTCTCAGCCTAAACATCAGACAACTCAGACTCATTTTATTTTTTTCTAGACTCCTTATGGCCACTTCAAAGATCATGAGCTTTAGAGAAGCAGCATATAAATACGTTTTATTGTAATCCTTTCCTCCAATCTCATTTCAGTATATTTTCAAATTAGGGAAAAATAATTATTCTTGCCCCACACTTTGAAAATGATTTTATGATGGGCTAATATTTAAACAGCTTTCTTATGGTGAGTACCAAGGATAGCCATCTTGTAGGCACATGTCTAAGGAGGGCATGTTTTTCCAGTTTTCTTTAAAGTCTAAAATCTTATTAAGTGCTTCTACATGCTTTGAGAAAACTGAAAAATGACACAAAGCTTTCATTATGAAATCCTAAATATGATTGGTAAACAAACAACACCCCCTGTTAGCAGTGTCGTGTTCAAAGTCTGCAGGACATTTATCAGGTAATACCTTTGCAGTTTCTTTATTCAGAAGTTCAAAGACTGATGGAATTTGCCAAAATTTACATTTCCACCTTCTGCCAAATGTGCAGATAGACGAACGTGGTAGGCCGAATAATGGCCTCCTATAGATGTCCTGTGGCACAGTGGTTAAGACCTACAACTGCTAACCAAAAGGGTGGCAGTTCATATCCACCAGCCACTCCTTGGAAATGCTATGGGGCAGTTCTACTCTGTCCTATAGGGTTTGCTGTGAGTCAGAATTGACTTGATGGCAATGGGTTTGGTTTGTTTTTTTATAGATGTCCAAGTCCTAATCCCAGAACATGTGAATATGCTGTTACATGACAAAGGACAATTAAAGGCAGCAAATGGATTTAAGTTGGCTAATCAGCTGACTTCAAAATAGGGAGAATATCCTGGATTATTGAGGTGGGCGTAATGTAATCAACAAACCAAAAAAAAAACTCATTGCCATGGAGTCGATTCCAACTCATAGAGACCCTATAGGACAGAGTAGAACTACTCCATAAGGTTTCCAAGGAGCGACTGGTGGATTCGGACTGCTGACCTTATGGTTAGAAGCCGAGCTCTTAACCACTACGCCGCTAGGGCTCCAATGTAATCATAAGGGTCCTTAAATGTGGAGGAGGGAGGCACAAGAATCAGTATCAGAGTGATGTGACGTAGAGACTCAACCAGCCATTGGTAGCTTTGGAGGTAAAATGGGGCCACAAGCCAAGCAATATAGGTAGCCTCTAGAAGCTGGAAAAGAAAATGGATTCTCCCCTAGAGCTTCAAGAAAGGAACTCATCCCTACTGACACCTTTGATTTTTTTTTAGCCCCAGGGACTCTGAATTTAACCCAGTAACACCTGCATTTTGGAATTCTGACCTCTAGAACTGCAATATATTTGTGTGTGTGTGTTTTAAAGCAATTAAAGTTTGTGGTAATTTGTTACAGCAGTAATAGGTGACTAATACAATGAGCAAAGTCCAGGTTTGTTATTTAGACAAGACATCAGCTGTCTTTATTCTATATTTTCTGTGGTTTCGTTGAAATCCTTACAAAAGTTTAGAAGATTATTTGAAACTCCACTTTTCAAGGGAAAGCACCTAAAAGCTAGGTGGGCCACTGTTTGCTGTTGTTGCTGTGTTTTCATGCATCACCTAATATACTGTAGAAAGCATGATCACTTGAAAGATCTGACTAAATCAGCTCTACATTGTAAAGGACCAACACATCTATTATCAAAATTTTCTCTTTTATTTGCCTACGTGGTTGCGCGCTTTGAATCAGGAATGTAACTTCACTCAGTTTCATAGAACAGTCAAGTGGATGGTACAGTGATATGTGTTTGCCCTTGTAGTGGGCCTAAGCTAATATGGTGGCTATTTTTGACTGAGCATTGATGCTTTTTGGGGACACAAAAAAACATTTGATTGATTTAGAATTACTTGCCTGTCTCGTCTAGGACTTATAAAATTTAGTTTCTATATATGCTTTCACAAGGAGCTGTGGTGGCGCAGTGGTTAAACGGCTGCTAACGGAAGTTCAGCGGTTTGAACCCACCAGCCACGCCATGGGAGAAAGATGTGGCAGTCTGCTTCTGTAAAGATTTACAGCTTTGGCCCTATGGGGCAGTTCTGTTCTGTCCTATAGGATAGCTATGAGTTAGAATCAACTCAATGGCAGTGGGTTTTATTTGTTTTGCTGCTTTCAAATCTCTTCTACCATGCCCAAATTCTCTTCTGCCTATTGTGTAGAATGTTACGTTTGATCATTTGTCTCTCTGTTCTAGTTGAATGTGTCTTTCTGTCATTAAGATAATACAGCTTTCTGGGTCATGCTGACACTGGCATTGTAATCATCCTCATTTTCATTATCTGAACTCTCAGAAAACATGGTTGCAATATTAACACGGTTAAAAATTAATACAGTATTGTTGTTTATTGTCAAGTTGATTCTGATTCTGTGACCCCACGTGATAGAGTAGAACTGCCCAATAGGCTTTTCTAAGCTGGACTCTAAGGCAGCAGATTGCTAGGTCTTTTTCCTGAAAAGCTGCTGAGTGGGTTCGAGCTGCTGATCTTTCAGTTAGCAGCCAACCACTTAACCATTGCAGCACCAGGGCTCTTTAATATAGAACTGTTGCTGTTGTTATTGTGTGCCCTCTAGTCAATTCCTACTCGTAGCAACGTACCTCAATACAAATCACAACAGTTAATCCACAAAGATGGACTGTTGACAGTCATAATGTTGACATCCATTCCTCACTTATTGACATGGTTAAGTTCCAAAGACCAGGATTTTATGCAAAAATCGGTGGTCTGTGAAAATGGAGGATGACCACATTAGATCACTAAATGGAGAATGACTACATTATTATGTAAGTGCCAAATTATATCATTACATAACTCCCAAATTACATCACTACGTAACTGCCAAACCACAGAGAATCATGGCCCAGCCAAGCTGACACATAACCTTAACCGTCACAGCCAGCATTACTGTCGCCTCTCATGTTAGCATTTGTTACTGCCAGACGCAAGTCATTAATGCACAAAATAGTAGGATAGTGGATTTTTTTACTAGTCGTAAATACAGAATATTGGATAACGAGGTAGTCAATAAGTGTAATACACTTAAGTTGCATACAAATCACATCACATAGCATGATTCAGCAATAGGTGATCCATTATTATGAACTGCAAATCATGGTTGCCAACTTCAGCAATTTGGGGAAAAATTACAGTGATGATAGAAAGTGGCTAATCTCTGCCCTATCCATTTAAAACTAGAAGGTATTGCTTTCAGCCTGCGTTTTTGGGCCACCACGTGGGTTTTCCTCTTTTCTTCTTATCTTCTACACCCATTGCCAAAAATGACACTTTTTACAACTTGAGGAGTTTTCCAGGTTGTGGGGCTTTCAGTGCTAAGCTCAGAACTTTCTTCATTTTATTTTCTGAACATGGAATGCATTCACATTGTTCAGAAATTTTAAATATGAAAAGGTGCACAGAGAAAAATTTGTTTCCTTTCCACTTTGTATTTCATTTTTTCTGCTCCTACCCTCCTATAAAGCTGTAGCCTCTATAATTAGTTTCTTTATGAATATATGAATATCTTTATGAATATACAGGTATATACAAATATAATTTTTTACTCTGCCCAATGTACTGCTGCCACTTGTAAAGGAAGAATAGGCACTGCATCGCAGTTAAAGGTTCTTAGCAATTTTGAAATCTGTCTGGGTAAATATTATCAGATCCTGCTAGTCTGAGAGTAAGGAAATTACCTTGAGTTAGGCCCTCCAACTGTTTCTTGGGTGTAGTTTTTATTCTCCATGGATTTTGACTTTACCCTCTAGAAGGATCTTCCATTTCCAGTATGCTTTATAGTTATATTCAGAAGGTATTGGAGAGTATTCCCTTTTCTTGTCAAGATTCTCTAGAAAAACAGCACCAATAAGATATAGACAGACAGACAGACAGACAGATTCTTGTGTAGCTGTCTCCAAGTCATCCCTGACTCATGGTGACCCCATGTACAGTGGAGCAAAATGCTGCCCAGTCCTGCGCCGCGCCATCATCAATTGTAGATCAGACCATTGTGATCCATAGGGTTTCAATTGGCTGATATTCAGAGTTATATTGCCAGGCCTTTCTAGATAGATAGACAGACAGACAGACAGACAGAGAAATAGAGAGAGAGAGAGAGGAAGGTAGGGAGGGAGGTAAGTAGATGGGGCTGGCAAGTCCAAAATTTGCACATCAGGCAATAGCCTGGAAACTCTGGCAGGATGTCTGTTTACAATCTTAAAGCAGAACACTTCTCCCTCAGGGGACCACAGTTTTCTGCTCTTAAGTCCTTCAGCTGATTGGATGAGGCCCACCCACATTAGGAGGGTAGTCTGTTTTACTTAAGGTCACAGATTTAAATGCTAATCACATGTAAATACCTTCATAGCAACATCTAGCCTAGTGTTTGACCAAACAACTGGGTACCATAGCCCAGCCACATTAACACATAAAATTAACCATCACATTCCTTACTGGTAGCTGAGCAGATTTCTCAGTCAGCTTCCTGCCAATAGAAAGTTGGGACTTGGAGATCTTTTTTATATCTTACCCAGTTACACTCCCTTTGCCAGTACAGCTCTCTCAAAACCTTATTATATTTTTTTTCCAGTGTGTTTGATTCATGTCAACTCCTTATGTCAATAGCCAGTTGATTCTATTGGATATTCTAGGCATATAACTGTATTTTTATATGGTCTGCAATTATTCATAGTTTTACCTCTTCCTTTCTAAAATATATATTTCTAGTTTTCTTTTAAAAATTTTATTATGATGGTTGTTGTTAGGTGCTGTCGAGTCTGTTCCAACTCATAGTGACCCTGTGTACAACAGAATGAAACAATGCCAGATCCTGCACCATCCTCACAATCGTTGTTATGCTTGAGCACATTGTTGCAGCCACTGTGTCAATCCATCTAGTTGAGGGTCTTCTTTTTTTTCGCTGACCCTCTACTTTACCAAGCAAGATGTCCTTCTCCAGGGATTGATCCCTCTTGATAACATGTCCAGAGTATGGGAGATGTAGTCTCACCGTCCTCGCTTCTAAGGAGGAAGCATTCTGGCTGTACTTCTTCCAAGACAGGTTTGTTCCTTCTTTTGGCAGTCCACGATATATTCAATATTCTTTGCCAACACCATAATTCAAAGGCATCAATCCTTCTTGGATCTTCCTTAATCATTTTCCAGCTTTAGCACGCATATGAGGCAATTGAAAACACCATGACTTGGGTCAGGCTCACCTTAGTCCTTAAAGTGACATCTTTGCTTTTTAACACTTCAAAGAGGTCTTTTGCAGCAGATTTGCCCAATGTAGTGCGTCTTTTGATTTCTTGACTGCTGCCTCCAAGGACATTGATTGTGGATCCAAGTAAAATAAAATCCTTGACAACTTAAATCTTTTCTCCATTTATCATGATGTTGCTTATTGGTCCAGTTGGGAGGATTTTTGTTTCCTTTATGTTGAGGTGTAATCCATACTGAAGGCTGTGGTCTTTGATCTGCATCAGTAAGTGCTCCTCTTCACTTTCAGCAAGCAAGGTTTCCAAAAGTCTTTTATCTCCCCAAACAGAAGCTCTCTACCCCTTAGGCAATAACTCCCCATTGACCCCTAACCCTAATAACCACTAATAAACTTTTGTCTCTATGTACTTGCCTATTCTAGATATGCCGTGTAAGTGGGATCATACAACATTTGTCCTGTTGTGTCTGATTTTTTCACTCAACATAATGTCTTCAAGTTTCATCTCTGTCATAGCATATATCAGAACTTCATTTCTTTTTATGACTAAATAATATTTCATTGTATGTATATACCAAATTTTATTTATCCATTCTTCTGCTGATGGACACTTGGATTATTTCTACCTTTTGGCTCTTGTGAATAATGCTTCAGTGAACATTGGCGTACAACTATCTATTGGAGTCCTTGATTTCAATTCCTTTGGGTATATACCTAGGAGTGGAATTGCTAGGTCATATGGTAATTCAGTGGTTAACATTTTGAGGAACTGCCATACTGTTTTCCACAGTGACTGCACCATTTTACATTTCCACCAGCAGTGCCCAAGGGTTCCAATTTCTCCATATTCTTTTCAACGTTTGTTATTTTCTGTTTTCTAGTATTGGCCATCCTAGTGTGTGTGAAGTGATACCTCCTTGTAGTTTTGATTTGCATTTTCCAAATGAATAACAATGTCGAATATCTCTTCATGTACTTATTGGCCATCTGCATATCTTCTTGGGAGAAATGTCTATTCAAGTCTTTTTTTGTTGTAAAGTTGTAGGATTTCTTTATATATTCTGGATATTAAAGCTTTATCAGATATAGCGTTACTAACTTTTTTCTCCTTTTCTATAGGTTGTCTCTTCACTTTGTTGATAAAGTCCTTTGAACAAAGGTTTTTAATTTTGATGAAGTCCAGATATACCACGTATACCATTTTGTCATCTACTTATATTTTATTGAATATTTTAACAAAAGATGGCTATTAAATTTTGAAAAATGGCTTTTTAGCATGTATGATGAGAATATTTCTGATATCTATTTATATTACCATAAAATTTTATTAACATGTTTCTTAAAATTAACGATTCTTAAATTATTGATATAAACTTCATTTGTCCATGGCGTATGTATGAGTCCTTTCATGTACAATTGAATTTTGTATGCTAATGTTTGATTTAGGATTTTCGCTTTGATAAGTGTCATAAGTGATATTGACTTGAGAATTTTGAGTGTGTGAGTGTTATCTTTGTTGGTCCAGGTAGCTTTCTTCTCTAACTATGTTCTAGGAGAGATTTCAGAGGTATTGATTTTGATTCAGTAATTTTGATTGAATTATTTGATCTTTAAATGCTTTAAATTTTTCATCATGAAACCATTTGGGAATGGTGCTTTTGAGTTTATCTCTTGACAAATGTCTCCCTTCCTTTTATGTAGATTTTCTATTTCTTCTATTCATAATATTCAGAAAAGTAGTCTGAGTCTTTTAAATTTACCTGTGCTTATTTTTCTTTTATCATTTATCATTTATTTTGTGCATTTCTGCTTTATTCCTTTTTTAAATTAGGCTCACCAGTGATTTTCTTCTTTTAAATGAGTTTTTAAAATTTATTTATTAATTCTACTATTTTTTATGTTCTTATTATTACTTCTTTTTTCTTTATTAATTCACTCTGTTGCCTTTCAGTATACTTTGTTGTTCCATTTCTAACTCTTGAAATTAGATGCTTAATTAATTTATTTTCATTGATTCTTTTATGCATGAAATATTTAAGAATATTAATTCTTCCCTGAACAATGGGCTTCACTTTTGAACTACAGTTTGTAGGAAGAGTGGGAGTTACATATTCTACAAAAAAAAAAAAATTTAGTTATATACAGAGGCATAAAACAGCAAGGTATGTTTTTCTACAGCATAATATTTGAATGGAATGCTAATGGTAGATAAAACTGAGTCACATCAGGAAAAAGCTCTTTATAGATTTAATAGTATACATTCAGGTATTAACATTTTCCATGCTTATAAGGTTTTGTAATGTATAATTAACATTTATGTATGTGTACATGTGTGATTTTGGGATGTATATATCTCTAATAATTTGCTAACAAATTAATTTTCTTGTCGACTCCCTTGTCCCTGGAGAATTTTACCTTAAAATTAGTGAGGAGGATTAAATGACCTTTGAGTTGTGAATTTCCTTCTTCTTTATAATCTTTAAAATTGTTTTTGTATTGGATTTAATTTATTTTCCTATTTCAGATTTATGGTTTTAATCCTTTTGATTTCTGAGGAAATGGATAGGAATTGCATTCTAAAATCATAACTTTTATGATATTTAAGAGTACTCTGAGGGGATAGATAGCTATGCAATTTCTGGCCTAGTATCTGGAGGTGCTAAGGAGGAATGGATGGCAGGATCACAGGATTGGAAGGGTGAGGGTTTAGAGTTGTTCACGGCTCTCCTCCTCTAGCCAGTGATCATCCTTTGTCTTCTGTCAAGTGACATTCCATCCTTTTAGGGAAGCCTCTGCTATTGATTATAAATTATTAAAAAGATTAGTTACTATGCTGGTAATGATTATAGTGGGAGATTGGACATATTGGGAAGTAGTTTTTTTTTTATCAGATTTTCTTTAAAGGTACATATATATTTTTTAAATGTGTATCAAGAAGAATGTACAAAGTTATATTAAAAATGTGAATTTATAAAATGTAATAAAATATTTTATTGTTTCAATTCAGATCTTACTATTAATTTGCTTGAGTAAATTCTTGGAAATTTATGATTTTTATGTGAAGGAAGATTGACTTCTATAAAATGAGGAAAGTACATTTTTCTACATATATAAATTTACAGAGTTATTTGTTGTTTTTGTTGTTTTGTTTTTGAGATTGGAAATTTTGATTGTGATTTGCTTGATTAACATTAAGATGTCTTCAGAATGGGTCGAGATAGAATGTGAATATTATTAGAAGAGCTTGCTTTGGGGTTAACACCTGTAACTGTGGTTTTTAATTCTTTTTCAGTCTTGTCACGTTCAAGAGATATCACACTCTCATTAATAAGGGTAACTAAGGATGCATTTTGTGCTTGATATAATTTAGTCTTACGACCACTCTTTGTAAGAAGTTTTGTTATCTTCATTTTGCACTGAAAAAACTGAAAATAAGAAAGGATAAATACCTCTTCCAAGTTTATATAGCTAGATTGTGGCAGAGCTAAAGGTTTGAATTGACCCCCGCTCTAACTTTTAAATTAAGATTTTGAGTATACTGCTAATTAACTCCTTCATTAGGTCAGATATCTGGTGAAATTACAGTCCAACAGAGTTGTTTTTCTCTGCTGACTACTCTGACCCATTTTTGTGAAATACCAAATACATTCTTTAATAAAAACTTTGAGCTAACCTTGTCTTTTGAGTAATCCAGTTCGCATGTTTACAAAGAACTTAACATAGCACGGCACTTGGTAGATTCTTGGGAAAAATAGGACATATATCCCTATTTCCAATAACTATTAGAAATTATTTCCTTATAATAATGATTTTATATAACCAAAAATTGAATAGTTCTTCCTTGACTCCAATAATGCTTTAAGTGATTCCATCAGATTTAAGACGTTTCACTTTTATGTAATGGGTGAAATGTCTAATCAAAATATCTACTTCTCCGTAGGTATCTTTTCGTGTGTTATTCCGCTTGCTAATATGTTCTCAAGTGTGAATCTGTGTGGCCAGCTCTCTGCTGTTGCAATTTCTAAGCTGTAACTTTGTTCATAGGCCCTTTGTGTAGGCAGAGGTTTTAAGCCTGTAGCCTGCCGTGTTTATTGATCTGTTTCTTAATAATTCTGTATCAGGCAATCACACCATTCATGAACAGTCTGGGAGGGAGAGGACACACACGCATTACCATCAGTGAGAGACTGAAGTAGCCATGCATGTGAAGGCTCCGCTATACGTTTTAGCCTTGTCTGTCTTGTGGAGAATGATTGTGAAGCACCACAGTGAGACTTTTAAACAAATCAAAATTACAGCTTTCTTGTTCTAAAATATAAATGTTTCTTTAAGGAATCATTTTGGTACTTGCCTCACGTTGTTTTCCCCTTCAGTTTGAATAGGATGTGAAATTTTCTAAGTCCAAATTAGGTGATTAGCTGAGCAGTTTTCAGTAATGTTCAGTCTTTGCTCTCAAATGTGTTTTTTCCATTTTGCGGCTCCTCTGAGCATCTGGACTTCTGCTATATATCCTGGGCCAAGCAATGTTCAGCTATTCTGATGTCACCTCTGCTCCATCTACTGGAATAATGATTTTTACTGTGTATACTCTTTAGCAAAATCATTATTTTTATAATGGCTTTTTAAGAGAGTTTGTCAAAAGCATGGTGCCAAAGAGCATTAAAGTTATTTAGTTAAATGGAGAAACCTCCGAACAGAATTAAGATGAAACTGTTAAATTAATCCTATCCAGTTGTGCCCAAATGCATGCAGCCAGCGCAGTCTCCTGTCATGGAGAGGTAGAGAGCCACTTTGCATGGAGGGGAGATGCTGGTGTGTGAGCGCAGAGAAGTAGGTGAATTGTGGAGTAAAGCTGGTAGAAGGCAAACATCTACTGTATTCTCTTTGCTATAACTACTGTTTCACAGGCGGAGAGCTCCTTGTTCCCATAGGTGCCCTGACCTCTCATGTCTCCTTGCTTTTGTTCTCTCTCCTTAGAGCCCCCTCCTCCACCTTTATGCCCTGGAAAACTCATATCTGTTCTTCAAGATTCCTGACAGTTCTTTGCATGTGTTTCTTGAGTCCCCGAGGCAGACCCTCTGTGACACTATTCAAAACCAAACCCATTGCCTCCAAGTCGATTCCAACTCATAGCAACCCTAGAGAACAGACTAGAAGTGTCCTGTAGGGTTTCCTAGGCTATAAGTCTTTATGGAAGCTGACTGCCACCATCTTTCACCTGTAGAGCAGCTGGTGGGTTCAAACTGCTCACCTTTTGGTTAGCAGCTGAGCACTTAACCACTGTGCCACCAGGGCTCCTTCTGTGACACTATAGTACATTCAATTTCTGTTTTAGTATGTTTCACAGAATAATTTACTACGTGCCTGTCTGACTTTCCTCATTAGACTCAGAACTTTTGAAGGCAACAGAATATTGTCGTTGATGTTGTTATTGTTGTTACTTATGATCAACTGATTTTGCTAAGGAGGGGAAGTCCCAATACTTACATATCCCTTTGCTTCCAAAGTGCTTGGGTTTAACTATTCAAGTCTAGAGATGTTGAAGCAAAGCAACTTTTCTCTGCATAAAAAGAGATGAGATATTTGAGGCTGGTGAGGGTGGTGAGACCAAATGCAGAGAAATCATGGCTGAGGCTGACAGTGAGCAAGGCTGGGACAGAGTTGAAGGAGGATCGTGGTGAAGGGGTATCTGGTTAGATGCTTAGCCGCAAAGACTTTGGCAAACAGAGATGATTCAGGAGCATTTTGGAGGTGGGAGACTATGGCATATGAGATGTCTATCTTCTCTTCTGATTTTTACAACATATTCAGTCTACATTGTTTGCCAGTGGTTTTGCTGCTAGAGGATATTTTGAGAGTACACAAAGGGATGCTGTCATCTGCAACAAGGTTGGCCCGGGGTGAAAACAGAAATAACATGTCTGGGGGTAGCCAGATACCTAGTCTACAGTGAAAACCTCCAGACTAACAGAATACCTGGGGCATGATGGTACTTAATGAATGAATGAATAAAGGAATGAATGATGAATTCTTAGCAAAATGCAGAAAGGGCCAGTAATTGATTTTAAGTTCTTTATTTTCAGGAATTGAAATGTCTTTAACATGAGTAAGGGAGGGAAGGACACATAAGAGACTGAAAAATATTCGTTGCCTATCCTGGTTCCTTTCAGTCCTCAGACAGGGCAACCACAGTGTCTCAGTTCCACATTTAGAATCTTTCCCCTGTCCCTTGATGAAACACAAATCTCCCTGGAATGTGATGTATTTTTTTTTTTTTTTCTTTTTAAGAAGGCAGTATGTTTTAGTGAAAAACGATAGAGATCATATGTTTTGATCCCTTCACCGAAACAACACTTTGTAACCTTCGTTAATTGCCTTCAGGTTAATTCATAGAATAGTAACATATGAAACAAGCATAACACCAGGGATATAATAGATGGTCAGTGATATTTTCTTCTTCTTTCCTATCATTCACACTCTTGGCAACAAATCATCAGCAATACTGCAAAGAGTACATTTTGTTAGCGTATGTACCAGAGTGCTTGAGGATGGCATCCTAGACACAGGATGAGTACCTAAAAAAGGGGAGCCTCAGGCTTGGAAGATAAACATTCACCTCTTTCCCAGTTTTGCCTGAGGCTCCCCGAAGGGTCAACCTTTTGCCTTGTAAGCAGCTGCTTGGCACGAGGAGGAAGCCTGTCCAGGAACGGACAGACGAAGCTTCCTGTTTTCCCTGTCCCTGCCTAAACTCTGGAGATGGTTCCAGAGTATTGAATGGTTTACCTGTCTTATAATGTGGATGAGTGTTCAGTCTGTCTGGGATGAGGCTAACAACTGCTTTTCATTTGGATCATCAAAAAGCAAATTTTTTTTCACATAGCTTAAAAAAAAAATCAATCTAAGCATTTTATAACGGATTCATTGCTTGTTTCCTCTGGGCCTTATCTATCCTGTTGTCATTATCTGTAAAATATGTATGTCTATAATTTATAACAGGTTTGAGAAAAATATGAGTGCAAGTAATTATGCATGTAAACGTTCCATCTAGTTATGATTGAAGTCGTTTCATCCGCATATTTTTTCTTTTGTCAGTAAAAATCATAAGATTTGTTTCTCAAGGAATTTAGAATTAACTAGAAAATTTGTTTTGCATTTATGCTACCAAAATTATTTGTGTATCTTGGCAACTGGAATTAGCCTATTATTTGCATTATTTTATGATGGCTGCACTCAATGCTGTGTTGTTAATTTGCATTCAGACTGTTTATCTGGAATGACTCAGATGTTTTAAATGGATTTGTTTTTAGATCGGAAAAAAGATCATGTATCCTTTACAAAATCTAAATGAAAGATCCAGATGCAAATTTATTTGCCTTTGCAAACTCTTCCACTGCATTTTAAGAGGTGAAATCCTCATTTCTCACACAGGCGGATTTGAACATGGTGTGCTGCCTTATTAATTAGTAAAGATGCAGTCTTAAAGATGCTTGTTTTCCTGCTTAAAGTTTGTTTTTTAGTTCTTGAGAATATACAAAAAGTAGAAAAATGGCGCTCTAGGCAGAAGCACCACGCCGTCTCTCCACAGCAAAGATCTGAAAAACTAAGCCGAACAGAGAATACAACAATCCTGAAACCCTAAAA
>NW_004444210.1:192001-309789 GCF_000243295.1 Trichechus manatus latirostris
AGATTGTTAACCATTGTCATAGGGCAACATTTGTAGGAACTGTTAAATGAGAAACTATTTTGTTCTGTAAGCCTTCGTCTTAAGTGAGAATAACCGCACAATTGGAAGAGCATAGTCAATGTCACTGAACTGTGTATGTAGAAATTTTTGAAATGGTATATCTTTGGCTATGTGTATTTTCACCGAAAGAGAAGGTTGAGAGGTTAGAGGGTTAATATGTTGTGGGATTGTTAATCAGTGTCATAAAACAACGTGTGTACTATTGTTTCATGAGAAACTATTTGTTCTGTAAGCCTTCACCTGAAGTACAATAAAATATAAAAAAAAAATTAAAAAAAGAATATACAAAATGTAGAAGCAGCAAGCATGTGTATTACACACTTTAATGGCTTAGAGGTCCATTAAATATTAGTTTTCATGTAAAGTAAATTTGCATCATCGAAGTGGATATGTCAGTAGAACTTTAGAAGTTGTACCAGACCAAATCTAATAATATGTTTGTCTACTATGCTATAAAATACAGTAATAATAACTTATATTTGGCTAATGCTTTACAGTGTACAAAACATTTTATTACATCTTATTTAAACCTCCTAACCCCCTGTAAATTAAATAGAGTGGGCAAAACTTTTCTTCCTATTTTGCACGCAAGGAAACTTGAGTCTTAGAAGGGTACAGCAGCAGATGAGAAGTGGAAGAGCTGTGAGGAACCTATAGGCCTTCTCATGCCTCATTGGCATCTCCAGGTCAGTGAAGCCTATGATGGCCCCACACTGCCAGTCATTTCTCTTCATAGTTGTGAAGACACCTTCCCATCAAGGAGCTGCAGTAGTGATTCCACAGTGAAGTATGAAAAGACAGTTGAAATGTCCGTCCAAATGGTAAATTTCCCAGGTCGGCCAATATCAAATGCATTGGCTGGATATACTCACACAGAGAAATCATTCATGCATTTAATATGCTACTGTGCTAGGGACTGTGGGCAATGCAGGTAAATGAGCCCCAGATTTGGAGTGATTCTCTGATTTATTTTTTGATTTATTTGTGGTGGAGAATTGAATTACTCATTGATACAGCATCACCAAGAATAGGCAACATGGCTTTCTCCCTGAGGTAGCTACAGGTTTAACACATGGATGATCACTGCATCACTTCTGTCAGGCTCTTGCTGTCATTGTTGTTGCCTTCTAGATGTGTCAGTTAAATTTATAATGCAGCCATTTATTATGGATTTTTGGCTGCTACTTGGAATTGACTAGTTATAAACGTTGGCACTCATTCCTGCTTGAGGAGAAAATGTTCCTTGTTATGCCGGTGAAACCATATGTGCTTCTTTTGAATTCCATTCAGTTGCCCTAGTTTTTTTTTTTTTTTTCCTATTTACTTTCAACTTTTGTTCTTTGCCATTGTTCAGGTCTAATAAATGAATGGCAAGAGAAAAGAAGTTATTTCTTTGTGGGCAAATGTCGTACATGATCTCATAATTCCTAATGATCCCCATGCAGCTGATGTAGTACTCTAGGTTTCTCCATGGGCCCTTTAAGGATAACCTTCCCTTTCTAATGTCAGATCCTAAATCTTTTCCACAGTCATGCGCACTGCAGTCTGTTACCTAATCTACATGTCATATTACCTTACATCCTTCGCTACTTCTAAAGAAAATAATTGTTCTAGGTGAATGGTGCTATACCAAAATCCCTTTTCAAGTGGTTAGCAGTCTCCACTTTATAACAATAATTGGATTTGATTATTCTGATTTGGAAAATTTCATTGGACCCCTATTTATGGGTTGTCTTAGTAAAGCTGTTTGATATTTTTCCACATTGATGCTAATATGGAAAACTAGCACTACTGTAAACTTTAATATTAACTAGAAAACAGTAAGCTATTTTAAGAGAAAGTGCTAAATGTGAAATAAAATATATTTTTAATGTTTTATAGTAAGAAAATATCAAATTAAAACTTACCCCATGACATATAAAATGAATTATTCATGATGTTCTGGAAGCATATTTCAGTAGAATCTACTACTTAGATTGTCATATATAAATGGCCATATTTATTCTAGTATATAAAGGATCATATTATATTTGAATTCTCTGTTCTGAGTTCCTCTTTGCAAGTACAGGCAATGCCCGGATTACAAACAAGATCAGTTCCTAAGTACGTCTTTAAGTCGAATTTGTAGGTAAGTCAGAACAAGTGCATACTGTTCTTATTTGGCCTTACTTTGGTTCAAGAAAAGCCTTGAGGACTTTTCAATGATTTAAAAGCTGCTCCTACAGCAAGTGAAGGTGATTGTGATGAAGAGTTTGTTGTGAGTAGGGATTGGCTCAGTTGTTTCAAAGTGAGGACAAATTTATAACATTAAAGACCAAGTACGAGTTGTCTGTAAGTTGGATATTTGTAACCTGGGAACTTACCGTAAATGTTAATATTTATTATTTTAGAACATTTTACATTTTTGAACTTACGTGCTCAGTGTTGTGCCTTCAAATCTATAGTCACATATACCATATGTTTTAAAGCCCTATTGATTTTTTATTTTTTTTTAAGGAAAGAAAATAATTTCTCTGGAGGAAATGATCTTTTGAAACAAATATCTTCTAACTATTTGGGACCTCCTGATAAATACATGTTGAAAAATTTAAAATGACCACAAAGTCACTTATTACATAAGAATTTAGCATTTAAAATTTTCCTAAAATTTAATGTGCTGTAATTAGGAAATAAATTTTTATAATAATATTGAGAAAAACAACATACTTAGACATGTGTTGGAAAAAAAACAAGAATTTGTGAGTCAGTATATTGTAAAAACACACTCCTATGCTCTTCTCCTCCCATTTTGTGGGAGGTGTTAAATGAAAGAGAGGGAGGTAAATTGGGAGGAGAGAGGACATATCACTCAGGATTCTGCTGAGAAACAGAACCAATAACAGAGAGAGAGAGAAAATTTTAAGGAACTGGCTTATGCAGTTGAGGAGATGGGCATATCTAAAATCTGTAGGGCAGGCCAGCAGGCTAGAAATTCAGGTTAGAGTTAATGTTGCAATCTTGAGTACAGAATATGTAGGGAAGGCTGGAAACTCAGGCAGAATTTCTATGTTACAGTCTTCAGGCAGAATTCTTTCTTCTCCCAGAAACTCATTTTTCTTATAAGGCCTTCGACTGATTGGAACAGGCCCACCCACATTATGGAGGGTAATCTCCTTTGCTTAGAGTCAACTGATTGTCAGTGTTTTCTACAGAATACCTTCACATAAAATACTCATCTATAAAATACCTTCACATAAAATTAACATCACAGAGGGGAAGAGTCATATAAGTGAAATAATTCCTAAATTCATCATTACAACAATTTGAAATGAAGTTCCCTACTTAAAAAGATTAGGAGTTAAATCAAATCTCTCTCTTTCTCTCTTTTTTCCATTTGCCCTGTATTTAAATGCTAAAGAAGATCATTGTTATGTGATTGTAGTTACATTGCCAGATTATCAGGTCATTTTTCTTTCATTCAGATCTTGAAATGATTATTCAGGCTTTTGTAATTTCATGGATAGATTACCGCCACTTCTCTTTGTGGGCTAGATGATCTGACAAAGTTCAGTTTAAGACTTTGACATTTACAAAATTGTGATGTTTTGTTACAATTTTTAGTAAATTAGTGGAAAGTGCTAAGAAGGAAGGCAGTTTGAAGATATGTTGGGATCTTTACCTTACTGCAGGTAGCATATCACAGTCAATGACTTATTTATACTCTATTCATTTATGGTTTTTAAATAAAGCATAATATGACCTTGCTTCAGCTTGTCTTCCTGAACTTTTGAGCCAAATTTCTAAAGGTTGGCATGACAAGTACACTTGAAATAAACATGTGCAAATCGGATAATTGCTCACACAGCTACCCACCAATTAGTCACTTATTGATGCAAGTAGTTGGATGTACAGCTAGTTTGGGGTGAAGAAAAAGTGTGTCAATTCGAAATGAAAACAGCCTAAAATCTGGATTAGTGGTTAGTTTGATTTGGAATAAAGAAGCCTCCTCTTCATGCAAATATAAAATAGGGCTTAATTTTAGGTATTGAGTGTAGTAGATAAATCAAACTCAAACCTATTGCTGTTGTGTTGATTCCGATTCATAGAGACTCTATAGGACAGAGTAGAACTGCCTCATAGCGTTTCCAAGGCTGTAAATCTTTATGGAAGCAGATTGTCAGATCTTTCTCCTGTGGACCACTCTGGTGAGTTTAACCCCTGCATCAGCAGGGTAGTACATAAACATGTGGTCATTTGCTCTGATTCCATCGTAGTTCAGTATTTCTGACTTAGAGGTAGGCCTCATTGCTTGAGGAAATGCAGGTCCTTTATATGCTGACTCTTATGTCTTAGAAGATCACATAAATTTCTGAACCTTAATTTCCTTATCTGTAAAATGAAGGCAAAGTATCTTCCTTCCAAGATGATTTTAAGAATTAAATAAAATTAAATAGCTTAAGTCAAATAAAGCATAAAATAATCATATTAATATCTATCCTTTACCCATCTGCTTACTGAGTTATAGGTGCTGCACTAAGTAATTCACAGGCATTATCTCATTTTCATCTTCCATACAACTCTTTGAAAAGATACTGTCTCCATTTTACAGATAAGGAGATTGAGGTTAAGAGTTTACATAATTTGCCCAAAATCTCAGTGGTTGAAATCAGATTCTAACTTAAATTTGGCCAACTGTAGAGTCTACCATCTTTAAAATATACACTCTACTACTTCGCCATCTAAAAACAGAATTTAACACTGAACAATCATTGAGTTAAATGAGCTTCTTTCCCTTTTCCCTGGGCCAGGGCTAGGTCAATTCCAGTTATTAAGGGAAAGGAATGAATGGAAAGAAAGTTATTGAAATTGTTTATATTTCAGAGCTTTCAAAGTCAAAATTGGAGCCCCATGGTGTATGGATGTACTTCATAGTGATAATACATTCTCTCAGTCATCCTTAGGCGATTCTGCAACATCAGCTCCACGTATACTGAAAACTGATTATTTAGAAAATCAGATTGGTGACTGATACTCACTAGATTACAAGTGGTAACTCAAGTATTTACAGTCACAGTCTATTAATGGAAAAATCTCATCTAATGTCATAGCTTTAAAAAAGTCAACATTTAAATTTTTTTTTAATAATTGAGATATATCATTATAATACAAAATTTACTATATCATATGCATTAATTACAATGTAGTATTCGATGCTTCTTGATCTAAGAGAAAGGTTTCAGATAATGATTGAGAATAAGGAAAGCAAGGCCACAATTTCAGGAGAATTTAACCAATGAACAGTTACCTTGTCTCTAGTTTTGTTTCTAATTTGTAAGTTACCACTGTTGAACCTAATATAAGCGAATTTTCTAAAATATTGTATTGACCCCATTTTATTAAATTATATGTTCAGCATTGATCTATAGATTTAATTGTACGTTAAGAATATCCATGAATTTAAATGTCCAATTCTGTTCAGAGGGATATATGGATATAATAATTAATACAATAAAATCTTAAGATTTTATGCACTGAAGCAGATTATTAAGAGAGAAAAATGTTGAAGTAGCATTTATCACAAACTTATTCTTTGGCTATAGCAGAAAAAGTTCAGTGAATTTGTAAATGTATCTAGTGTTAGTAGGGTAGAAAATGACAAATATCTGTGAAAATGGTCAAGTTGATAAATATTGTAGAATGAAAATAACTTGAAATTGGATTGTGTATGTGTATGTAGTTTACATATCAGTTTTCTTGTTTTCCATTCTGGTTAGAAAACTCAAAAAAAAGTTAAAATCCCAGTTTTAGAGCCATATTATCTTAGAGATTGTTGGAGCCTGAAGTTTAATAAACAATCCCCCCTCCCCCATTTTAAATGAGGAAACTGAGGCTGAGAAAGAGGAAATGGAAAAATAGAATTTTTAAAGTAGAAGAGGCCTTGGAAATCATCTAATCCAATTTTCTCAAGGTTGAAATGTTTCCCAAGAACACAGTAGTAATTATTGCCAGAGCCAGGACTATCGGCCCTCTTCCTTCTACTATCTACTATTTTTCATCAAAGTTAAGATTAAACATTATCCACTCACCGGCTGGATTACCAAATGGTAATAGCTGTGTTCATATGCACCATAGTTCACAATCTTTTGTCTTAATTCAGTCTTAACCTAGGCAGCTTTTGTAGCACGTGTGCAATTAATTCCCATTCCCAAGACTTAGAAGTGAAAAGCAGACATAGAAAACACATATCATACTGCTTTTTAAAGGTTAAGATTGACACTTAGTTCTTAAGAATTAATTTACAGAAACTTTGATCCATAATGAGATAGGTCACCAGTTTGTAACGTTTGGGTTATGTGAGGATGAGGACCTGTATTGGGACAGTAGTTGGAAGAGCGGATGCATATTTGTATGCTGAAGTAAATAGAGACAGAATTTGTTAGAGAGAACTTGGAAGTCATACACGTACAAATTACCTCCTATCATGTTTGTTTCTTTCTATTTCTATGACAGCCTGAAAACAGGCATTACATGGCAAGGAAAATAAAAGCTAACAGAATGATTTAATTTGGACAGGAATAAAATATACACACACCCCCCCCTTGATATTAACAAACTCAGTTGGACCCACTTGAAGATATTAGATACTGTACCACATGGGGGAGATTATTTGAATAGATGCTGTAAGAATATGCATCTTTTTGTGAAATACTTAGATTTATGTTGTTGTTGTTAGGTGCTGTCGAGTCGGTTCCGACTTATAGCGACCTTATAGGTCAGAGTAGAACTGCCCCATAGGTTTCCAAAGAGCGGCTGGTGGATTTGAACTGCTGACCTTTTGGTTAGCATATGAGCTCTTAATCACTGCGCCACCAGGGCTCCACTTAGATTTATAGTGCCATCTAAAGTCAAGTAATAACAACTTTCATTACCAGCCCCAAGAGAACACCAGTCTTATCTGGTCTTTTCTAGGTTAACTGACAACAATTTTGCTTAGGTTCAAAGTCTTTAAGGGCGAATATTTGTTGTTTATTTTTGAATACAGGATTTAGGGCAACTTTGCAGTTGACAGGTTTTTATATTATACAGTACAATACCATTTGTTTACAAAAGGATAACATGAGAAATTGTTCTGTATTATTTTCTATCACTTGAATTTTCACAACATACAACACCTGCCTTCCAAAATGAATGTGATATCCTCACCTGACAGGGTGACCGTGAAAAATATAATCAGAGGAGAGAGAAGACTCCCCCAGTCCTGTGCACCAAACCCTATGAGTAAATTTCAGTTGCTAGTTTGAATGATACTCATGTACAGAACCCTCAGGGAACAGCTGGACATAGAGCCCTTGTAGGTAGAGCAAACTTATGTGCACAGTTGGGTTTACCTCAGGATGGTTTTAGATAAACACCCCTCAACAGTTTCAAAGTTTGGACATTTTGACCACAAATTCTTATTATTTTAATATACATTCATATTAATTTCAGAGGCAGTTCTATAGGAAAGAGGCATCTGCTTTCCCTGGGGGATGCCTATTTATACCATCCTTGTTCTTTTCCATCCTATTTGGATATTATGCAATCATGTTACCTTCTTGAGTTGGTTTTGCTTTTCAGAACTCAGTCACCACACATTCCTTAGATGTGGCTCTTGACCCATGAAGTGGCCATTTAGATGCAGCCTAATATGCCCTCACAGTCATTCTTGCTTAAAGATGCGTGTGCCATAGGCATTGTTGGTCCACACCTCATTTCTCACTGGATCCTTGACATATCACTTTCTTCAGTTTATCCCTTAGGCTGTCATGAATTGTGAGTCAGTATTGAAATAAAGGTAAGGGATGGGTGCGGCTATCTTGTGTGCACACATTATGTGTCAATAAGCAAAGCTATGAACTAAATAGTTTCTTTTTCAGGCAACATCAAACGGTGCCCACTGCAAAGGAGCCCTACAAACCACTTAGAACACAATTATGGCTTCTTTTATTGTCGTGACTTCTGTCTTAGTCATCTAGTGCTGCTATAACAGAATGCCGCAAGTGGATGGCTTTAATGAAGAGAAATTTATTCTCTCACAGTCTAAGAGGTTAGAAATCTGAATTCAGGGTGCCAGCTCCAGGAGAAGGCATTCTCTCTCTGTCAACTCTGGGGGAAGGTCCTTGTCATCAATCTTACCTGGTCAAGGAGCTTCTCAGGGCAGGGATCCCAGGTCCAAAGGATGCGCTAGTCTCCTGGCTCTTATTTCTTGGTGGTATGAGGTCTCCCTATCTCTCTGCTCGCTTCTCTCTTTTGTATCTCAAAAGAGATTGGCTTAAAATACAACTTAATCTTGCAGACTGAGTCCTGCCTCATTAACATAACTGCTGCTAATCCCATCTCAACAACATCAGAGAGATAGGAATTACAACATATAGGAAGATCACATCAGATGACAAAATGGTGGACAATCACACAATACTGGGAATCGTGGCTTAGCCAAATTAATACACATATTTTTGGGGGACACAATTCAATCCATGACAATTTCTTTGTGGTATTTTCGTTATTTAAAGACTAGTTGAATCGTCTTACCTGCTCTCTGCATTTAGCGTCCTCAATAAATATTTATTGAGTGTCTCCTTTGGAACAGGCATTGTTTTGGTACTTGGCATGTATCACAGAATAAAATAGAAAAAAACCTCTACCCTCTAATAGAGGTTAGATAACATGAAGTAGCATATTGAGGACTGACCAGACAGAGATTTCTCCACTACTTGTGGGTCTTGGCCAGGGCCAGTATGCGCAGTTACGCATTTTCTGTATTCATGACTCCTGGGAGTGTCACTCATCTTTACTGGTCATGTGAATAGTGCTGCTTGGAATTGTGTATTACACAACCTATGCAGCGTTGGATGGCAGCTATGGTGTTTGACCAGGTAGAGGTGACAGCTTTTCATCCATTGCCACATGTCCTCTTGAGAATGCAGGGACTGCAATTTTCTGAAGGACTTAAAGCTTGGTGAAAATAAGCACAAGTGAGCACTTTGATCATTGCATCTTCTAGAAGTTAGAGTTGACTGCAATTTATTACAAAAGATTAATTTAATAGCAGATGATATCGGGGATATCAGACTTATCAAATCTCCCCATTTCATGGTGTGAGACATGGTCAAGTTGATGAGAAGGCTAATTTTCCTGTCCCGTGTGAGGTCCTTCAACGTACCTTAAGAAGCTCCTTTTACCATTAAACACATCATTTGAAACATTAGCATATTACCTATCATTGCAAAACTGCCTGTTGCAGGCCACGTCTCCTGGCTCTAACATTCAAGTACTGAGCAAAATTTCTTATTGCCCATCAAGCATCATCATGCTGCGATGTCCAAAAGTTACATAGTGTTGAGTAGACAGGCTCTTGCTAGGATCTTGTCCACTTCTGTTGATGCTCAGTGGGAGGCTGTGCTCTGGCAGACACCTGCCAGAAGGGCTGAGCCTGGCTGGCCTTGCCAGGGCTACCACATGTACCCAGGAGAGACAGTTCCTCATACTGGGACATGTTCACGTAAATGTCCAGGATTTGAGTTTCTCTTGGAACTTCTATTTTCTGATCGTCTTTGTTCAGTCCCTCAAAAACAGATTATCAGAAGCATCTAGGCTTAATAGAATAATTCTCCTATTCTCATATTTTTATTTTCCTATGAAGGTCCTAATGTAAACCTGAGTGATTGTCAACGAAGGCAAAGGTAGTTGTTCTATTGGGAGTGAAATGCAAAGGTTTTGGCTCTGATCTAAACCAGTTAGTGGTTGAAGGCTGGGCCAGCAAGTAGAGTAGCTGCCAGTGGAATAGAAATATGGAAATGAAGCGATCTTTTAGAACCTATTGGAGCCCTCATGGTGCATTGATTCTTAAAGCGGTCGGCTGCAAACTGAAATGTCGGCGATTCGAACCCATCAGCCGCTCTACGGGAGAAAGATGTGGTAGTTTGCTTCTGTAAAGATTAAAGCCTTGGAAACCCTATGGTGCAGTTTTACTCTGTCCTACAGGGTTGCTGTGAGTCGGAATTGAGTCGATGGCAACGGATATTAGAACCTGTTACCTCAATTCTGGTCTGGGACATTTTGATATAGGTTAAGTAAGAGGCCGAAGAGAAGCTAGTCATCAAACATGTTTGTGGATGTAGAGAAAAGAGAAATCTTATCCCAGAATACTCAGAAATCTTACTGATAAGTTACTACAGGCAGTCCCCAGGCTACGAACGAGATCTGTTCCTAACTGTGTCTTTAAGTCAAATTTGTAGGTAAGTCAGAACAGGTGCATATGGTTCTTATTTAGCCTTACAGATACTTTAGTGCAAGAAAAGACTTGAAGACTTTTAAATGATTTAAATGCTGGATGTGCAGCAAGTGAAAGCGATTGAGATGAATAATTTGTTGCTAGTAGAGGTTGATTCAGTCGTTTCAAAGTGAGGTCAAATTTCTGTAACATTAAAGGGCAAGTATGAGTTGTTCATAAGTCAGATGTTTATAACCTGGGGACTGCCTGTATTTATTTACTTTAACTTTAGGAATTCCATTTTGATTTCTTTGACTAGGAGGATGATAAATTGACTTGAAACTGTGGTTTTCCTGGCACTGCATTCAGTGAGGAAATCATAATATGAATATTTTTATAAGTTAGCATAATCAGATGATAAAATAAATATGTAATAATGTCTGTAGCTGGGAAATAGTACAATTTAGTGATTAAGAAAATGAACTTTTGAATAAAATAAAATGGTATTTATATTTTAGTCTGCTAGCTATTGCTGATGACCTTGGGCATGGAATACTACCTTTGAGCTCAGTCCCTTCATTTATGAAGTGGAAGTTGTAACACCTAACACATAGGGTGGTTGTGCAGATTAAGTGAGATTTGACTCAAATGAAGTGCTCAATCAGTCGTTGCTGTTTACCAGCATTATTTTACTATTTGGAGATATGTTTGCTATTTTTTACAATCCTATTTTTCTCATAGAACAAATTTGGTATATTACTACATTTTTCTGACAGGAGCAAATTATAGGATATGGTTAAAAGTCTGAAAAAATTTACTAATCAATCTATCAGATCTTAGTTTCTTCGGTGGAATGGATTATTTAATAGTTCTGTCAATTATTGCCATATGCTAATGTAGAAAAAATATATATTTGATTGAACTTTTGTACTTTATCATCACATAATTGAACTCTTAAAATCTTTGGTTATTATATCCTCTTTTCCATCTTTGAAGTTTGCTGCATATTATTTCAAAAAAATCTTCAAATTTGTGTATTAATGATGCTGTATTTTTAATAAATTAATATATTTTACCTTTAATTTCATATTTTATCCCCATGAGTTGTTTTCTTTCATATTCTTTTCTTGAGTAATTTTAAGTTGAATGGTTAAAATTGATTTATTTTTATGTATATTTTAGAATAAAAACATCTGAAAGTATGAAGTAACTTCTAAACACTGGTTTGGCTCATTGGATAAGTTTTTGGAAGACAGGGTTTTAATTTTCATTTTTTTAAAATATTCTGTGTTATTTTCTTAATGACCTTGTTTTTTGCTTTCCACAGCTTTATTATTATTATTTTTATTTGCTGCTTAAATGCATTATTAAATTATGGTTCCAAAAACTATAGCCTATAATATCGTTATTCAGGTGTAGCTCCCCCACCCCACATTTATTTGGTGTAATAAAGGCTAAATCTTACAAGTGTTTTACTGTATTGTTGAAAGAATTTGCTGCTACCATGCTTTAAATGAAGCCATGAGTCCAACTATGTAGATACAGTGCTTTTTTATTAAACATGAATTTAAGTATATTATAGTCAGAATCGACTGAATGGCAACAGGTTTGGTTTTTGATGTTGATAGATTAATCTATTTTCCTTAATATTTCTAATATTTGAAAGTGAGTAAACTCCTAGAGTTTTAAAGGACTAAAGATAGAGTATTAAAATATTCCAAATTATTTTTTTTTTTAACTTTTATAATATGATTGCATTCTACCATGAAGATGCAGCAAAGAAAACCCCAAAAAAACGTATTTTGGAAGTTCCTATATTCTCATTTTTTGTTTTAATAACATTTTATTTTTTCTTTTTGAGGAGGCTTCATTTTACCTTTCTGGAAACAATTACAGTTTTCTCCCTGATTTCTTATATAATGTTTTCTTTCCTTTCTTGGAAAAATAACTTAAAAAAGAAAACTAGCATTCTTAACCTAGATCTAAACCCTTTTATCTATTGCCTTTTCTTATTGAAGTTAAAAATATTTTGTTTCTCTAATACCAAATTTTAGGTGATAGAAGCCTCCATATTATTTTACAAAAGACAGTAATTATCTATACTTTTCTATAAATACTACTGTATAAAATATTTGATGCCCATCTTTAATAATTGTATTTGAATGTTAACATTTTCTTTGAGTTCATATTTGAATCAGGCAGTGATCTGTTATGTCATATCCATCTGGACACTCATTTAGCCAAATCATAAATCATACATACATACAAACACACACATACCTGCGTGTGCAGGAAAGGGACTATACAAATAATGCACACACTTTCCTCTGAGGAATGTTAGCACTGTGAGTGAAAACAGAAACATTAGTGACTTAATATTAGGTTTTATCTATAGTAAGAGTGCCTACTAATTTGGAACAGAATCTAATAGTTGATGAAAAAGTGATGTGTGATCATTAGTGTTGATCAGTCAACAAATATAAAGATGTTAAGTTGGTGAGAATAGCATAGCGTTGGAGGTCTGGAAGTTTGCAATCTAAGTCTATGTGAACTTGGGTAATTCACTTACTTCTCATATCAATCTAGGCAAGATTGATAATAATTTGTAGATAAATTGATTGCATGTTTAGTGAAAAAGCAATTTAAAACACTGTTGTTGTTAGATATTGTAAAAATGGCGTGGAGGCAGGGTCTGATCTCCTCCAACCCCACAAGGGGGAAGGTGAACCAAGATCAACAGCCCAAGGCTGATTCCTATGAGGTGGAGGTCAGACATGCCTCCTGTCTCCTCCATCTCTATCAATTCTGACACCAACTGCCCCTCCTACAGCACTCTCTACTGGGTTCGATAATTCATTGCGATAGCCACACAGAACTCACAGACCATACTCACAATTACAGAGTTTATTAGGGTAGTAACAGTTACAATTCAGGCTCAGGAATACTCAGGATAGAGTTCTTCCATCAGGATAGCCTCTCCCCAGCCATGTTCACAGGCACACCTCTCCCTGGCCCTCAGTCTCTGCCCAAAGGCACTCAGCTTTCTCTCTCCATGAGCTGGAAGCTTGCCATGCTGTCTTCTGCTGCCAGGTCTCTCCTGCTGAGTCTTTCCCGCTGGTCGCTCCTTCCTTGGTGGTAGTGGCGTTGAGGTCCTCTTCTCTGCTCTGGAATTGGCTCTCTTTTAAGGCAAAACTGACCAATCCCCTTGGATTACCTTATCACACAGTCCTACCCAATTGCCTGGGTGGCAGTTAAAGACCTTGGCTAGAAAAGCCAAACAAAAGTAATCAATCCGTTGTCAGTCACACCACTGGTGCCGTCGAGTTGGTTCTGACTCGTAGCAACCTTATATACAACAGAGCGATACACTGCATGGTCCTGCACCATCCTCATAATCATTGTTATGCTTGAACCCATTGTTGCAGCCACTGTGTCAATCCATCTCCTTGAAGGTCTTCCTTTTTTTCATTGATCCTCTGCTTAACCAAGCATGATGTCTTTCTCCAGAGATTGGCCCTCCTGATAACATGTCCGAAGTATGTGAGACAAAGTCTTGCCATCCTTGCTTCTAATGAGCATTCTGGCTGTACTTCTTCCAAGACAGATTTGTATGTTGTTCTGGCAGTCCACAGTATATTCAGTTTCTTCTCCAGCACCATAATTCAAAGGCATCAACTCTTCTTTGGTCTTCCTGATTGACTGTCCAGCTTTCACATGCATAGGAGACAATTGAGAATACCATGGGTTGGGTCAGGCACATCTTAGTTCTTAAAGTGACATTTTGGCTTTTTAACACTTTAAAGAGGTCTTCTGTAGCAGATTTGCCCAGTGCAACACGTCATTTGATTTCCTGACTGCTGCTTTCTTGGGCGTTGATTGTTGATCCAAGGAAAATGATATCTTTGACAACTTAAACCTTTTCTGCATTTATTATGATGTTGCTTATTGGTCCAGTTGTGAGGATTCTTGTTTTCTTTGTGTTGAGGTGTAATCCATACTGAAGGCTGTGGTCGTTGATCTTCATCAGTAAGTGCTTCAAGTCCTCTTCACTTTCAGCAAGCAAGGTTGTGTCATCTGCATATCGCAGGTTGTTAATGCATCTTCCTCCAATCCCGATGTCCTGTTCTTTATATAGTCCAGCTTCTCTGATTATTTGCTCAACATAGAGATTGAGTAAGTATGGTGAATGATACAACCCTGCCACTCACCTTTCTTGACTTTAAACCATGCAGTATCCCCTTGTTCTGTTTGAACAGCTGCCTCTTGGACTATGTACAGGTTCCTCATGAGCATAAATAAGTGTTCTGGAATTCCCAGTCTTTGCAATGTTATCCATAATTTGTCATGATCTACACAGTTGAATGTCTTTGCATAGTCAATAAAACACAGATAAACATCTTTCTGCTATTCTCTGCTTTCAGCCATGATCCATCTGACATCAGGAATAATATCCTTTGTTCCTTGTCTTTTGCTGAATCTGGCTTAAATTTCTGGCAGGTCCCTGTAGATGTGTTGTTGCAAATGCTTTTGAATGATCTGCAAAATTTTACTTGTGTATGATATTAATGATGTTGTTCAATAATTTCGACATTCTGTTGAATTCCTTTCTTTAGAGTGAGCACAAATATGGATCTCTTCCAGTCAATTGGCCAGGTAGCTGTCTTCCAAATTCCCTGGCATGCAGGAGTGAGCATCTCCAGAACTGCATCCATTTGTTGAAGCATCTCAGTTGGTATTCTGTCAATTCCTGGAGCCTGTTTTTTGCCAATGCCTTCAGTGCAGCATGAACCTCTTCCTTCAGTACCATCAGTTCCTGATCATATGCTACTTCCTGAAATGGTTGATACCCAAGGAAGCAGCAGTCCGGAAATCAAATGACATGTTGCATTGGGCAAATCTGCTAAAGAAGACCTCTTTAAAGTGTTAAAAAGCCAAGATGTCACTTTAAGGACTAAGATGCACCTGACACAACCCATGCTGTTTTCATTTGTCTCCTATGCATGTGAAAGCTGGACAGTCAATAAGGAAGACCAAAGAAGAACATTGACCAATTCTTTTTGATACAGTTACCGTATGCATTCCTTCCATCTTCTTTTGATGCTTCCTGCGTCGTTTAATATTTTCCTGGTAGAATACTTCAATACTGGAATCAAGGCTTAAATTTTTTTTCCAGTTCTTTCAGCTTGAGAAATGTCCAACATGTTCTTCCCTTTTGGGTTGCTATCGCCAGGTCTTTGCAGATTTCATCGTAATACTTTACTTTGTCTTCTCAAGCCACCCTTTGAAATCTTCTGTTCAACTCTTTTACTTCATCATTACTTCCTTTCACTTTAGCTACTCAACGTTCAAGAGCAAGTTTCAGAGTCTCTTCTGGCATCTATTTTGGTCTTTTCTTTCTTTCCTTTCTTTTTAATGACATTTTGCTTTCTTCATGTAGTATGTCCTTGATGTCATTTCACAACTCATCTGATCTTCATTCATTAGTGTTTAATCCATCAAATCTATTCTTAAGATGGTCTCTACATTCAAGGTCACACTTTGGCTTGTTCTAATTTTCTTCAACTTCAGCTTGAACTCACATATGAGTAATTGATGGTTCATTCCACAGTAGACTCCTGGCCTTTTTCTGACTGATGGTATTGAGATTTTCTACCATCTCTTTCCGCAGATGTAGTCAGTTTGATTCCTCTGCATCACACCTGGTGTAGTCCACGTGTATAGTCACCATTTGGTGTTGTTGAAAAAAGATATTTGCAATGAAAAAGTCATTGTTCTTGCAAAATTCTATCATCTGATCTGTGGCATCGTTTCTATCACCAAGACCATGTTTTCCAACTACCAATCCTTCCTCTTTGTTTCTAGTGTTCATATTCCAGTCATCAGTAATTATCAATGCATCTTGATTGCATGTTTGATCAATTTCAGACTGCAGAAGTTGGTAAAAATCTTCAATTTCTTTGTCTTTGGTATTAGTGGTTGATGTGTGAATTTGAATAATAGTCATATTAACTGGTCTTCCTTGTAGGTGCGTGGATATTATCCTATCATTGGTAGTATTGTACTTCAGGATAGATCTTAAAATGTTCTTTTTGATGATGAATGTGATGCCATTCCTCTTCAATTTGTCGTTCCCACCATGGTAGTACCTGTGATTGTTTTATTCAAAATGGCTAATACTAGTCCACTTCAGCTCACTAATGCCTAGGATATCGATCTTTATGTGTTCCATTTCATTTTTGATGACTTCCAATTTTCCTAGAGTCGTAGTTCATACATTCCATGTTCCAATTGTTAATAGACGTTTGCAACTGTTACTTCTCATTTTGAGTCATGGCACATCAGCAAATGAAGGTCCTGAAAGTTTGACTCCATCCACATCCTTGAGGTTGACTCTACTTTGAGGAGGCAGCTCTTCCGCAGTCATATTTTGAGTGCCTTAAAACATTAGCTGTTATAATTGAGTAGGTTGTTTATATTAAGGAATACGTAAGTTGCGTTAAGAAATAAATATTTCATTTCAATTGTTTATAGCTGCTTAATATTGTTAACTCAAGTAGTTTTAATATTCCTTTTACCACCTTTCCATGATACATTTTGTAATCAGACCCTTTTGTCCAGGCATGGACCCGTAACTTGAAATTTGCCTCCAAAAATGGAGCGTGTCGAGAGACCAAAGAAAGAGGTGGGCAACTCCAGTTTGATGATGAAGAGTTCTTTATTAGGGATATTTGCATACTGAAGCAGTGGTCCCTGGCAGCAGGAGGACCAAAGCAGATAGCCACACCCAGCATTAGGGGGAGAAGGCAGAAGTTTTATAGTGGTCAAGGACAAAGGTGGCCACAGGCCAAAGAGTTACATAAGACCACCTCAGCAAGATCACATTACCAAACCAAAAACAAAACCTGTTGCTCTTGAGTCGATTCTGACTCATAGCAACCCTATAGGACAGTGTAGAACTGCACCATAGGGTTTCCAAGGAGCAGCTGGTGGATTTGAACTGCCAAATGGTTAGCAGCCATAACTTTTAACCAGTGTGCCACCAGGGCTGTAGGTCACATAACAGGGGCTTGGAAAACAGAAGTCAACTAGCACAAGCAGCAGTGAAGTAACTGAAAGCATGAGAGCAGCCATGTTCAGCCTTGCAAAGCCTGTTTTCCCCTTCACCTTTTGTTAAGAGATGATAAACTTCATAAATCTCTGTCCAGACCTTGCTAAAACCACAATTAGTTTTAGAATTTATATAGTCTGAGTTATTGAACTTCTTTTGTTGTTCACATATCTGGGTATTTATGGTATTTCTATCACTTTGTTCATTTATTCATTGTATTCTTTTTATTAAATATTTTCTGAAAACCCAGCACTTTACTGGGTATCAGGGATATGGATGAGAAGCGAAGCCCCTGATCTCACTGGAGGAGATACAGACATAAACAAATAATTGAAATACACAAAAATTAGAGTTAAAATCAAAATGTAATAAGAACACTTCACTTCTGTCTGAGGAAGTTGGGTGAGAACTGTGTATTGATATAAAATAAGGATTTACTATTGAGTACAATATAAGTTTCTACCCAGCACCCAGTGCAGGACCAGGGACATGGTTGTTGCTGAATGAATAAAAGATGGGGAGGGGTAATATGCAGAAGTTCAAAGGCATGGCACAGCATGGCTTGTTTAGCATGTAGTGAGACACTGGGTGTTGCTAATATGTAGGATACATGAGATTTGGGGAGGGATGGCCAGAAATGAGCATGAACTAGATTAAAGCCAAATCATAAGGATCTTGTATGTTTTACAAAGATGTTTAGATTGTATCCTATATACAAAACCATAGCCAGTGGAGGTGTGCAAGTAGGAGTGTGATATCTCTGTCCTGTTATTTAGAGGGTTCTGTGTTGATGAAGATAGTATTGGAGAGATTGTCATAAGACTATGAGAAGAGAAAACTCTGAATTTTGTGAGAGTTTCAAGAGAAGTGGAAATTTCCAGAGACATTTCTGAGGTAGAACTTACAACATTTAGTGACTGACTGGATTTAAAGAGTGATCAAGAGATGAAGTAAAGATTATTTGCTTCATGCGAGCACTCAACCGTTCAATCACACTCTTATTAAATATGCATGGTCAGATATTGCTGTAGGTATGGGGGATACAGAAACAAATAGAACCCAGTTTTTGCCCTTAAGAAGCTTATTGCTTGTTGTTTCTTCCAGGAAGCTTTTGGTTTTGATGGTCATGATAATAATTGATGCAAATTTTCTTGACATATGGGATATGACTAACCTTTCCCAAAATGTAAAAATGAATCAGTGGGTTAATTTCAGTTGCTCTTTCAAATCCTCAGTCTTTTTTCTTCAGTACATTTGATGTCACTGGGCTGGGATGCTACTCTCTGCCTCTACTTAAATGAGTGAGAGAATGGAAATGTGTGTGATGCAGAATTTTTCAAGAGTAATTTATTATGCATTAGGGAAAAATAGAAACATATTAACCCCCAAGATTTTTATTGCAGTTTCCTTTTGAATATTCGTAGGTTCAAATTGAGTAGAAAGGATGTTAAATTAGTGTGCAGATTTTTTAAATTGTCTATAGTTGGAAGCTAATTGGTGTTTTGCTTAAAGAATGAGTTTAAGGAAATGTGATTTGAAAAGCGTAGTGTTGTTAATTGTGCTGATCCAAGTAGCAGAGACTATTGATTGAGTAAAATAAGCAGTTTTGATTGTTTAACTGCAGGCTGCATTCTGGGAAACCAGAATTAGATGGTGGAAGTAATAAAGGCTTAATATACAATGATTCTGACCCAACTCTATGTGAAAAGATTAAATCATTAATTTATGTGACCTGAATTCTGCATTCGAGTATTGGTAGGTTCTGATACAAAATGGTATAGTAAGTTAAAGTTAAGGTAAGAACACATGAGATAAACACATTAAAAAATATATAAAAAGACATTCTTTGTATCACTATCATTTACTGATATAAAGTGCTAGAGTGTGATATGACAGACAACTGGACATATTCAAGCATTATGCTATTTTGGACTATAGAGAATAACTCTAAAAGGAGTTCAAGGAGTTTAAGAGTAAGAGGATGGTATCAATGCAGGTCTGAAGTGTGGCTAATAAATGTATTCATGGAAAAATATGGGAGGTAGGATAGTCATATAGGTATATAGATTGATGGAATAGCCATATAGGATGGGAATAGTGTGAACAAAAACAAAGCTGAGGCATTGGAGGGATGTGAAAGCCATATTTGTAGTCATAATGTGACTGCTGTCATGCAGGAAATTAGAAAAGAGAAGGGCGTAGGGGACAGAGATTGAGTGGAAAGAAAGGTCTACCCTGGGAGGCCTGTTGAGGAATAGAGGACCTTGGAGAGACCAAAAGTGACTAGTGGGCCAGTTCAAGTTTAAAGGCAGAGAGGAAGAAGATATCCTCAGGAAAGATGATATCCCACAGAGTAAAGTAAAATTATCTGCTTTATTTTTCTTTAGATAGTTGGGAGGTGTGGACTGTAAATTCAGCATTACTCAGGGAACAAGATACACAGCTGGGGCTAAAGACAGGCAATGGAATGATCTACCTATGAATTCTGCAAGGGCAGGCTTTGAGTTTGCCATCCGAGACCTTGCAGAAGACCCCGAAGAAGACAGACTCCCCACCTCTTTAGCTGCAGGGTGAGGTGGATGTGAAATGTGCAAGGGTCTGGGAGTTTGCACTTACATGTGAATGTATCTATTTAATGTTTGTTGTGTATTCCTTCCAAATATTACTTAAATTTCTGTTTAGATAATTTACTAGCAAAAATGCCTGTCTCATATGTAAGGTAGTGTCAGGGAGAAATTAAGAATGAAGACTCTAAGACAATGCTTTCTGATCAACACTTAATATAGTTACATAAGGCTTGAGTAATAGCATTTTAGAATGTCAAGTATTTGAAATGATTCATAGTATTTTTAAAGTCCTTTCATTAGGTCACTTGACATTAAAAACCATTTACTCTTGAGTTGATTCTGACTCATAATGACTCCATATGTGCCAGAGTAGGACTGTGCTCCACAGGGTTTTTGATGGCTAATTTTTTAGAAGTAGATCACTGCCCTTTCTTCTGAGAAGCCTCTGGGTGGACTCAACCCTTCAACGTTTCAATTAGCAGCTGAGCATGTTTACTATTTGCACCGCCTGGGGACACCAACCTCACATTAGGTAGGTACATTTGTTTGAATCATCCAACAATGACCATTTAATAGCAGGAGACTAATTACCTGGAGACTTATGGAGACTATTTTGGCGTGTGTGTGTGTGAGAGAGAATGAGAACAAGAGAGAGTGCTGATTTATTGAAGAATCTCTATTTGATGGAGATATAAACATAAAATTGATTTATTTTTTACACTTTCTGGTTCCCACTTAGCTGTTCTACTTTTCAAACATTTAAAAACATCTTGGGAAAATTCCCTAACTTTCCTGTTCCTTCAGTGACAGTCCATACCAATTTTAAATTTCAATCTTATTTTCTATTTAAAGCTGTCCACTTCCCTCTGTGCAGGCTAGCCTTCTAAGTTAAAGGCTTGGTGGTATGTGTGTGGGGAGGCGGTGGAGGCTATGGGGAAGGAAGCCTAGAAGGTCGGGGCCTGGCTATTCTTTTTATACCCTCATTCCTTCATTCTTTCCATCCTCTAGTTTCTAGCTGCTGAGTGATAGAGACTGAGAGGAGGGATGGAATGGGTAAAGGACAAATGTTTGTCAACTGGGTGAATTTTAAATTCACTCTTCATCAGGTTGCACTGCCCTATGGCTATCACTGGCTTGCCCTATGAGGCAGGTCTTATATAATACCTCTTTCATATATGAGTTCTTCATGAGCTCCTCCATCATCCTCCCATTCCACCCTTTTAACTCTCCCAACTCTCCTGCTCTCAAATACTTTCATCTAACCTAATGTTGTTCTTGCTGTTGGAATCCCACTGCTCTACATGTGGCCCTCTTAGATGGAATTACAACTCTACCTATCTTCTCAGAAATCCATGTAGTCCTCCAGAAACTCATATACCCTGGCCATGCCAAAAGGTGACAATATAGGCTGGTCCTCTACTATCTTATGTGTTAGCTCTACCATCTCCAATCCTCTTTTCCCATCGTTTAGGCAAGCTCAGAGGCAGATCTGTTAGTCAGCTGCCTACACAGGCATCTAATCAGGGGATGAAATGCCTAAATCCCTTTCTTGAATGAACCTGCGAAGAGTTTCTCAGCAATACCTCCACACCCTATTCTTGGCTTCAAGGAGAGACTACAGACTGTCATCCTCAGCATGTACTCCCACAGGGCAGAGGGCTTGATAACAACCCTTTTCTCCTGCAGATTGTCCAAGACGAGGTGAGGTGATGGCTAGTGGGAGCACGACCAGTTTTGTTTTCTCTTAGTAAGCAGGTGTGTCGCCCCTACTTTAGGTTATTCTCAGTACTCTTTTAAATGTGAAACACTTAGCATCTTTGGCAATTTTATGCCAAAAGAAAAGTGTGTAAAACATCCTCTTGGAGGTGTATACTTATATACACACCATAAAACCAACAGACTATGAACACCTTTATCCATCCTGCCTGATGGTAAAAATAATAGAAAAATAAACTTCTAAGCACGAGAGAGCCCTTCTCAGAGAGCCTTGGCCTTTCATTTTCTCTAACTTTAGATTAAAATCTTAGACGCGGATATAAATTTAGCTTTGCAGTTTTATAAATTTGGTTGTTTGGTTTTCACTTCAGTTCCCCTAAATGTATAAGTTAGGCTGCTCTGTGTTCACACACTGAGAAGTGACAGTAAAGGATGAGCATATAGCCTCCCATACCTCCCTAATGCCACTGTTATGAGTATAATCTCTTTTAAAACCCAAGAAAGTACATAACTAAATAAATGTTTTAGCAGCTTTATTGAAATAATTCATGGACCACAAAATTCACCCATTTACAATTCAGTACATTCCCAGTATACAGTTCAGCAGCTATGCTTATATTTACAAAGTTGGCTAACCATCACCACAATCCAATTTTCATCTTTGTCATCCCAAAAAAGAATCCTGTTAGCAGTCACTCCCCATCCCTTCCCAGCCCCTGGCAGTCACTAATCTACTTTCTGCCTCTGTAGACTGGCCTGTTCTGGACATTTCATAAAAATGGAATCATACAATATGTGATCTTTTGTGACTGGCTTCTTTCAATTAGCACAATATTTTCAAGGTCCATCCTTGTTTTGGCATGTATTAGTACTCCACTTTTATTGCCCAATAATATTATAAATAAATTTTGAAAGCTCTCTGTTGCAAGTCGGATTCTCCATGAAGCAAACTTAGAGGTGGAGTTAGACGTGCAAAAGGTTTATTGGTGAGTAACCAGTAACCAGTTGCCAATTAGTCAACTCTGACACATGGCTACCCCGTGTGTGTCAGAGTAGAGCCGTGCTCCATAGGGTTTTCAGTGGCTGATTTTTTGGAAGTAGACTGCTACACCTTTTTTTGCCAGCTGCCTCTGGGTGAATTCTAACCTCCCATTTTTTGGTTAGCAGCTGTATTCACTGTTTGCACCACCCAGGGATTCCTTATTGGTGAGTAATACCTGTGAAGGGAAAAGAGCAGAAGCAGAGTGGATAGGAGCGTTATTAGACCTTAGTGCAGATCTCCCAGTAGTGTCCCCAGAGCAAAAGTTGCCCACTGAAGAAGTCCACCATTAGGAGGAAATGGCCAGACTCTTGTACCACTCCCTTGCTCAGAGTCATTGGCTAGGGGCTGTCCGGTGAATAGTGGGACCTCTGCTAGAGAGCTGAGGCTGGTATCAGACAAAGCTAACAGTTAGAGGCTTTTAGAACTACACTCCTAGCAGGTGGGCAGCATGTCCTTTCTTAAGGAGGTCACATCTTTTTGTTTAATATGGCTAAAATAAGTATGTGTTTAAAAAAGTGCTTCAGTTATCTAGAAGTGAATCCCGAGGATGCTGAATTAAAAATACGCCACCGTTGTGTATTCATTTGTTGTCTTCTCTCCCAAAGCAGTTCTTTGAGGGCAGAGGCTCTCACCTTCTTCCTTTGTGAGTCCACTTTCTTCAAATAAGATCCTTCACACACAGTGGGAACTCTATAAATGCTGTCGATTGACAGACCCAACCAAGCAATATAAATATGCTTATTTCAACCTGAAGGCTTTCTTCTCTGGAACACAGTAAAAGAACATATCCACTTTGGAACATATCCACTTTGGAACACAGCTCATAACTTGCTCACTTGCAACTCTACACTGTGAAGTTCCAAAGATTACAAAGTGGATATGAAAATTGGCCTGAGGCAGTTGGATGACTTCCCAAAGGGTATATGATCAGGGTAATGATAGCTAGAAATAGAAACCATGATTTCTTGCAATGCCTACAGCTCAAAGCACACTGCAGTCCTCATCAGGTGGTGTATGGCCACGTTAGGTAATTGGCTTTAAAGACTTACACCTTTGTTAACGCTGCAGCTCCACAGCTTCCAGAGATACTTTTTATTGAAATCTTCCTATGAATAACGTTGAGCCGTATGCTCCATCCAGTCCCCGGGTGCCCAAAACCTTCCTGAATTTCATATACCTCGTTGTGAACTGGGAAACTAATCTGTACTCCCTCAGCCATGAAATTTGCCACTCAGAAAACTAGATATTCATAAGTTGAGCACCTGTAATGATGTACTGTAACTGACAGATGATCTAATCTCTGGGCACATATTGCTTTTGGTTTTACTTATTGAAGATGGAAAAGATTTTTCTCGTTTCTGTGATGGATCTTTGTATACTTTTTATGAATCATGGTCACAGTGCTATAAAATTAAGACATTCCATTGATTCACAGTTATGAAGGACTCCACTGCTTGCAATACACGATAACCCTGCATCATTGTTTGCACATAATATACATATTTAAGGACATAATTCATCTTCAGAGTGCACATCACACTGTGTGATCATAGTGAAAACATTTTTCCTCCTTAAAATTCCTTTGGGGCAAAAGCAGGGGAAACACCTTTGAAAATAGTGGAAAGTCATACATCATGTGGATTTAATTAACTAAAGGTTATTACCTCACACACCTTAATTTCAATCACAGTAATAGGAAGTAAAGTGATTATATAAATTTGCCAACAATGATAATATTTTCAAGGGAGAGAATACTGCAGTATCCTCTTCGATACCTTGGACAGAAATTACTGTCTTACCTCCTTGCAAGGAACGTCTTGCTCTGAAATATACACTAAAATAGCAGAATGTTTTGTATGATATAAATGTTTTGTATGATATTTTGTAGTTTATTTTAATGAAAATATTGCTAGGGTATACAAAATTATGATACAACTTTTTCTAACACAAGGAGATGGTAGAAATCATTAAGTAAAACTGGATTTCAAGTCCTTAAAATTATTCAAGAATTTGAAAATATTGAAAAGATATATATACATTTGAGACTTAATTGTAATTGATTTTATAGAAGATACTTTTGAACTGGTTACAAATCATCAAAGTTTCTGGACTTTACAGGGGCCTTGCTGCAATCTTTGCTCAAAAGGTTATTTACTATCAGAAGTAGAAAAACAAAAGTACATTTCCTGAAGATAAAAGTCAAATGTATCTAATGATATCTAATGTAGATCTGAGCAATGTTACATGTCTTCTAAGGGAAAATAATAACTTAGCTGTTAAATTACACTGGGCTGTGTTCTTTCTGTCTTGACGCGAGGTTTGATTTCCTGAATGACTGAAAGTTAAAGAACGAATAATAAAGCAAATGATATGTTAACTCTAAAGAACTAGCTCTTTTCAACATGGAGCTTGGTTGATCATCCTGTTTCTGCAGTTTGAACTTCTCCTTTCAACATGTACGTACATATACACTTTATCGTACATCTTACCTTGTGGTTCAATAGTTTTCATCATCAATTTTCTTGTGAAAAGTTGGTAGAGATCCGATCCAGCAGCTATAGAGCTTGGAAGTCATCTCTCCCATGATCACACACACACAAAAAAAAAATTTAAAAACTGAAAATAAACAACCCTTCTTAGATCCTTCAGAGAATTTGATACTAGGGCAAACCACTTCCCTGAAAACCACAGAAACAGTCAAGCTGATGCAGAGAATCACTGCTTACAGGGAGCAGAAACTGCCATCACTGGGCCCAACATCAGGAATACTTTGAGGATAACTGACTAATTGCCAGAGACTAAGTGTGGACTATAAGAGATAAAAACTCCTGGAGGTCCAGAATTAGGTGGGGGGCATAGTTTTGTGAGTTTTACCTCTAGGGGTCCCATCACTGTGAAGCTTGGATAGAAATACCCTTAGGCTTCTGGCAAGGGGAAGGGAAAATTAACCATTTTAAAATAGTGCTCTGTCCTCCTAAACAGTGGCCTGCCCCCACGTGAAACTACTTTACCAGAGTCTAACCAGTGTGGAGGAGAGAAGTGTCTAACTCCAGCCCTCTCTGGCCATTCACAAGAGAGAAGAAAATTACCAAACTCTAGACGCCTTCTAGTCTTCAATGTCGGGGAGGGGAAATACCCAACTCTGGCCCCTTCTTGTTTCACCTAAGGGGTGAAACAAAACAAAACAAAAATCTGAGAAGCATTTGTGAAGATCACCACCCAGGGAACCTTCACAACTGATCTCACAGATATAGAAAGGAAAATAAAGGAATACTATGAACAACTCTATGCCCACAAATTTGATAACTTTGATAAAATAGAACAATTCTTTGAAAGACACAATCTACTAAAACCCACACAAGGAGATAGAAAATCTGAAAAGATTTATATATCTATTAAAGAAATTGAATCAACAATTGATAACCTTCCAAAACAGAAAGCACCAGGCCCAGATGGTTTCACTGGTGAATTTTGCCAAATTTAAAAAAGAATTAATATCCTTCTCAAACTCTTCCAAAAAGAAGAAGAGGAGGGAACCTTCTTAACTAATTCTAGAGGCAGTATTACCTTAATACCAAAACCAGATGAAGGTATTACCAGGAAGGAAAATTACTGACCAGTATCTCTCAAGAGCATAGATGAAGAAATCCTAAACGATATTAGCAAATCAAATCTAGCAATGTATAAAAAATAATTACATGCCACAACTAAGTGAAATTTATCCCAAGAATGCAAGGTTGGCTTAACATTCACAAATCAGTTAATGTAATTAATCATATCAATAGGCTGAAGAAGGAAAATAATATGAGCATATCAATAGATATAGAAAAAGCATTTGACAAAATCTGACACCCATTCATGATTTAAAAAAAAACTCTCATAAATTAGGAGTAGTGGGAAACTTCCTTAATTTGATAAAGAACATCTATTAAAAAATCTACGGTTAACATCATACTTAATGGTGAGGAACTAGATAATTTTCCCCTAAGATAAGGAACAAGACAAAGACTCCCCCTCTCACCACTTGTATTCAACATTTTACTGGAAGTCCTAGCTAATGCAAATAGACAAGAAAAGGAAATAAAAGCTGTACAAATTGGGAAGGAAAAAGAAAACTGTCTTTGTTCACAGATGTATGATTGTCTATGTAGAAAATCCCAATTTATTGACAAAAAACTCCTGGAAACTAATAAAAATTATAGCAAGTTTGCAAGATAAAGTTAATATGCAAAAGTTAATTGTTTTCTTATATACCAGCAATGAACAAATAGACCTTGAAATTAAAAACACAACACCATTTACTTTGCCACCTGCCAAAAAAAAGAAAAAGAAATAATTAGGGATAAATCTAACAAAATATGTAAAATGTTCTTATGGGGATAGCTACAAAACTCTGATGAAAGAATCAGAGAAGATTTAAATGAATGGAGAGATATTCCATGTTCTTGAAAAAAACCCATTGTTGTCAAGTTGATTCTGACTCGTAGCGATCCTATAGGGTAGAGTACCCCATAGGGTTTCCAAGACTGTAATTTTTACAGAAGCAGACTGCCTCATCTATCTCTTGAGGAGCAGACCTGCTGGTAAGGTTTGAACCACCAACCTTTCGGTTAGCAGCCAAGCATTTCACCATTGCACCGCCAGGGCTCCTATTTCCAACTCGATTTATGTTGGGTCGTTGGGTGCTGTCGAGGTGATCTTCAACTTGCGGTGACTCCATGTGACAGAGAAGAACTGCCCCAGAGGGTTTTCTAGGCTGTAATCTTTACAGGAGCTCTGGTGGCTCAGTGGTTAAGCACTTGGCTGCTAAGTGAAAGGTCAGCAGTTTGAACTCACCAGTCACTGTGCAGAAGAAAGATGTGGCAGTCTGCTTTAGTAAAGATTACAGCCTATAAATCAATTCTGACTCATAGCAACTCTGTAGGACAGAGTAGAACTGCCCCATAAAGTTTCCAAGGAGTGCCTGGTGGACTGGAACGGCCCATGTTTTGGCTAGCAGCCATAGCACTTAACCACCATGCCACCAGGGTTTCCTGCAGCCTAAAGGGTCTGTCATATAAGGTCACTATGAGTTACAATTGACTCAACAGCAACTGGTTAATCTTTACAGGAGAGGATCACCAAATCTTTCTCCTGCGGAGACCCTGGGTGGTTTTGAACTGCCAATGTTTCTGTTAACAGCTGAGCACTTAACAGTTGCACCACCGGGGCCCTTAACTTGATCTATATATAGATTAAATGAAATCACAAAGTCCCGGGAAGTTATTTTAGGATACTGACAAACTGATTCTAAAGTTTATATGGAAAGACAAAAGACCCAAAATAGCCAACATAATACTGAAGAACAACAAAGTTGGAGGACTGACACTATCCAACTTGAAGACTTACTATAAAGCTACAGTGATCAAGACAGTGTGTTATTGACAAAAGAACAGACAAACGGATTAATGGAGCAAAGCACAGTGTCCAGAAATAGACCCACACAAATATAGTTAACTAATCTTTGACAAAATTACATAAGAAATTCAGTAAAGAAAGGATAAGTCTTTTTAACAACTGGTGCTTGAACAATTGGAAATCACATGTGGGGTAAGAACGAATCTAGATGCAGAGATTACATCTTTCACAAAAATAAGCGCAAAATAAATCATAGACCTAAATGTAAGACACAAAACTATCCAACTTCTAGAAGATGACATAGAAGGAATCTAGGTGACCTTGGGTTCAGCAATACTTCTTTAAGATTAAAACCAAAAGCATAAGTTCACCATAAAAGAAAAAAATTGAAAAGTTGAACTTAATTACAATTAAAATTGTCTTCTATGGGAAAAACCCTGTTAAGAGAATGAAAGACAAACCACAGACTGGGAGACAATATTTGCAAAACTCATATCTGATAAAGGACTGTATCCAAAATTTATGAAGAACACTTTAAACTCAGCAATAAGAAAATGAATAACTCAACTACAAAATAAGCAGAAGATATGAAGAGATACATTACCAAATAAGATATAAAGATGGCAAATAAGTGTATGAAAAGATGCTCAACATTATTTTTCATTAGGGAATTGCAAATTGAAACAGCAGTAAAGATACTGTCACACACCTATTAAGGAGCCCTGGTGGCACAATGATTAAGCACTTGGCTGCTAACCAAAAGATCAGCAATTTGAGCCCACCAGTGGCTCCGTGGGAGAAGGATGTGGCAGTCTGCTTCAGTAAAGATTTACAGCCTCCGAAACCCTATGGGGCAGTTCTACTCTGTTCGATAGAGTCACTGTGAGTCAGAATTGACTCAATGGCACACAACAACAACAACACACCTACTGGAATGACTAAAATCCAAGACGCTGGCAACACCAAATGCTGAAGAGGATGTAGAGCAACAGGAACTCTTATTCATTGCTGGTGGGAATGCAAAATGATATAATCACTTTGGAAGACAGTCTGGCAGTTTCTTACAAAGGTAAACATAGCCTTACCATATGATCCAGCAGTCACACTGCTAGGTATTTATCCAAATGAGATGAAAACATATGTCCACACAAAAACTGGCACACAAATGTGTATAGCAGCATTATTCATAATTACCAAAACTTGGCAGTGATCAAGATGTCCTTCAATAGGCGAATGGATAAACTGTGGTACATCCATACATAGAGTATTATTCAACAATAGAAAGAAATGAGCTCTCAGGTTATGAAAAGATATGGAGGAACCTTAAGTGCATATTGCTAAGTGAAAGAAGCCAATCTGAAAAAGCTACATATTGTATGATTCCAGCTATATGACATTGTGTAAAAGGCAAAATGCCAAGCATTCAGTGGGAGAATAGGTGAGACACAGGGGAGTTTTAAGGCAGTGAAACTATTCTCTATGATACTGTAATGGCAGATCTATGAAATCATGCATTTGTCAAAACCCATAGGACTGTACAATACAAAAAGTGAACCCGAATGTATACTGTGGACTTTAGTTAATAGTAAGAGTCCGTGGGTTGTACAAATAGTTAAGTGCTTGGCTACTGACTCAGACGTTGGCAGTTCAAATCCACCCAGAGACGCCATAGAAGAAAGCCCTGGTGATGTAATTCTGAAAGATCAGAGCTGTTGAAAACCTAATGGAGCACAGTTCGACTCTGAAACACATGCAGTCACTGTGAGTCGGAATCTAGTTGTTGGCAACCGGTGGTTTAGTTAGTAATAATCACCTGTCAATATGGGTTCATCAATTGTAATAAATGTACCAAGGGGCTGGAAAATACCAATAATAGAAACAGTATGCAGAGGGGAGAGAGATACATGGGAACTCTCAGTACTTGCTGCACAATTTTTCTGTAAACCGAAAACTGCTCTAAAAAATAAAGTCTGTTACAAAACAGTTAGTAGAGCACTACCAGGAAAATTAAACTCATCTTCAAAATGCCAGAAAATAACCTCAGAAAGTACAGAGACTATAGTATTATTGTTGTTGTTGTTAGGTGCTGTCTAGTTGGTTCTGACTCACGGCGACCCTGTGTACAACAGAACGAAATACTGCCTGGTCCTGCGCCATCCTCATGATCATTGTTATGCTTGAGCCCATTGTTGCAGCCACTGTGTCAGTCCATCTCATTGAAGGTCTTCCTCTTCTCTGACCCTCTACTTTACCAAGCATGATGTCCTTCTCCAGGGACTGATACCTCCTGATAACATGCACGAAGTATGTGCATATGTGTATGTATTATTATTAGAAATTAATATGCATATTGTTTAGGGATGGTTTGGTAATAGCATTCCAATGCTATGCCACTCACACAAGCAAATTTTCAAACTATAATGAGAGACTACTTAGTATACCCATATTGATACTGTGCTGGATATTATTCTGTGTCTCTCTAGGCATTCAGAGGGTTGAATTCTCTTCTCAGTGCCGTAGTGTATTTAGAAGGTATTCTAAATTTTAAGGGTCCTTGAGAAGAGAGGGCTTGGAAATTATCTTAGATTATTAAAAGACATATCCATTGTAGTCAAGATCAAATGTCTCATGAAAACTGTCTTAAAGTATGTGCTATCATATAGAAGCTGGCAGAACCCTGAAGGAAATACTGTGAGTTAAAGTGACAGGGGGCCACATTTCAGCTAAGTGTAAGAAAAAACTAGTACAGTGTGAGAGTTGTTCATCTTTAAGATAAAGTACTTTTATTCCTGCAACAGCCATTTACGGATTACTCTGCACCTTAGTAAAAAGGCCTGGTGATCTACTGTCGAAAAACCAGCCTCTGAAAACCCTGCGGAGCACTGTTCTATTCTGACACACGTGAGGTTACCATTAGTCAGAATCGATTTGAGGGAAATGGGACAATGGTGGCTCAGTGGTTGAATTCCCCTCTTCCATGCCAGAGACCTGGGTTTGATTCCCAGCCAATGGACTTCATGGGTAGCCACCATCTGTCAGTGGAGGACTGTATGCTGCTGTGATGCTGAACAGGTTTCAGTGGAAAGAGTGAACTACTTCTTTTTTGAGATGATCTCAGAAGGCTGTATAAATATAAGGAAGGGATTTGAAGTGGGCCTTAAAGGATGGCTACAATTCATTTTGTATAAAAGGAAACAAACTGCCTAGGACAAGATAACAAAATAAGTAAAAGAGTTGCATAGACAAGTGTCAAATTGTTGAGAACTGTCACATTGTTGGAGGGTGATACCGAGCATCCTGGCTGCCGTCATGACTTGTGTAGAGGAATAATGCGGACTTGGGCTGAAGAAATAAGTAAGGTCTGTGCTGAGGAGGGTGGCACATGCCAGGGTCTATCTAGCATGCAGTAACTTTGCAGGCCTGCGCAGGGTGGGAGGGGAATGGTTCTCCTTCCCTTTATTGATGGAAGTACAAAAGAATACCCCATGTGTTCATTTATTACTTAATACAAGATTTTTATGCCCTAGCAGACAGATCAGGGTCACTGTTTCCTTTTTCCAGCATCATTAAAACTTAGATATACTGTATTTTTATGCAAATAACACTAGTCTTCTTTGCTTGTTTGCTGGCCACACCCTCCTCCCGTAAGGCACACTCGCAAGCACTGCCATGCCAATCCTCTTCCATATATTGCTGTAAAAGAAAAAAATTAGCATAGTTCCCTTATGAAAATACTTCACTACCTTGGGTGGGGGGGACTCGGCTGGCAAACAGAAGGTGCGCATTATTTGCTTAAAAAATAAGGTAGTTGAGTCTTTTTACCTTGCAGGGAACTGTAAAAATAGATACCCATTATTCTGACTGTCAGCTGCTGCTTTTGGTTCACTGCTGAGATAACAGTTTACTCTTATTCAAGCTGTTAAAGTACTAGATCAAAAACAGGGTTTAAGTAGCAAATAGACGATCCGGAGAATAACATTGTCCCTCAGTGAGTAGAAGGCTACACTTCAATCAGCAGTGATCTCCAAGTGAAATATGTTCAAATAGTTAGAAGGTGGAAAAAGAACTAATCCAAAAGTGGTGTTTTTCGTTTGTTTGTTTTTAAATGGACTAGTTGTCCTGATTTTCAGTGGTACTTTTACAACAGGCTGGCTTTTGCACAGTTATATCATGTACAAAATAATTCCAATATCTGCATTGATACAAGTGGCACTGAAAAAAGCAAACAAACAAAAAACCTTGCTGTTGAGTTGATTCTGACTCTTGGCAACCTAAAGTGTTACAGAGTCGAACTGCTTCATATGGTTTTCTTGGCTTTAATCTTAACAGAGGGGCCCTGGTGGCACAGTGGTTAACAGCTTTGGGGCTAATCAAAAGGCTGGCAATTTGAATCCACCAGCGACTCCTTGGAAAGCCTATGGGGGAAGTTCGACTCTGTCCTGTGGAGTTGTGATGAGTCAGAATTGACTCAATCGCAATAGGTTTGTTTTGTTTTGTTTTCTGGTAATCTTAACAGAAGCAAATTGCCAGGCCTTTCTTCTGTGATACCACTAGGTAGGTTCAAGCTACCAACCTTTAGGTTAGTAGTCCTATGCAGACCATTTGTGCCAACTAGGGACTTTGCAGATGACACAGGTGATGAAAATTGTTATAGAAATCTCTGAGTGTGTGTCTGTATACATATGTTTATACTTAGATACATATATCAAATGCATGTATAGTAATTTTATGTGAAATAATCACCAAATGGAGCAATAATGAAGCTAAATGAGGCAGTGAAGTGCATGCAGTCTTTCATTTTTAAGATGAAGATACTTGAATCTCTTAGCTGGTTTCACTCTCTGTCTTAGATTACATCCACATTGTATTTGCCATGCAACAATAACCTGAAGATACAGATGGTGGAAAACTTTTGGGATATTGTCTCATTGAGTCAGCACTTTGTTTTTCCATTCATATTTTTTAAAAATTTACATTATTTTAAATATTTATGGTTTTTGAAACACATGTTTAAGTGTAGAATGGAAAATATTGTTTGCCTGGTTTCTCAGTTGAGGGCCTCCGCTGGACGAAGATATTATCAGAGTTTATTGAATGGCTGTAGAGTCTTTGTTTCCTCTCCTGGCTTGTCCCCTTCAGGCTGCTCCCAATTTCCTCTTCAAATGCATAACTGACGAAGATGAGGATTACTTCTTGGCACAGAGAGCCCAATGGATGCCGTCCCAGAGTAGAGGGATATTGCACTGTACATTGAAGAACTGGCTAAATCCTGTTGCCCTGGCCTTTTGCAGAGCTTCATGACTGGGATTAGAGTTCACTGTACTTGGTACAATCAAATGATGTGAGTGTTGGAGCAGTAGCGAACTTCCAGATGCTACTCCAGATTCAACCCACAGAACTGTTTCTTTAAACCTCTAGGACATTAAATATGTATACTTTTTATTTTGAATACCTTAGTGAGGGCCACAAGTTTCTGCTTGCTTCTTAAACTACCCTATTTGAGCACAATACATTATTTGTCTGGCCTTGAAACCACTGGAGCTTGTGTCTCCTGAAGTGACTAGAGAAGTCTGTTGTCGAAGTCTGGAGTGACAGCACAGATTCCCAATCCTAGCCATGGACTGTTAGTTTCAGTAGGGTTGGAAGGCTTCCAGGGCATCTACATTTGAAAAAAAAAAAATGCTTCCAGACGATTCTGATGTGCAGGCAGGGTTGATAAACACTGTGATAAATTTAGAGTGCTTCCCTGGATAAAAGGAGCAGTTTGCCTCACTAGATATTAACTAAACAATATACACTAATTAAAAGCTTAGGCTGTTGAAGTAGTTCTCAAAGGAAAAAACACACACACACAAAAAACTATGTTAAAGGATTACTACGCTCTTTTGCTGTTGTTAGGTGCTGTTGAGTCCCTTCCGACACACAGGGACTCAGTGTGACAGAGTAGGACTGCCCCATAGGGTTTCCTAGGCTGTATGTCATCTTTATGGAAGCAGATTGCCAGGTCTTTTCTTCCACAGAGCAGCTGGTAGGTTCCAACCTCCAGCAGTTAGGTTAGCAGCCAAGTGCTTAACCATTGCGCCACCAGGGCTCCTTCACTACCTGCTAAGTTATCTTAGTCTTCACACTAATAGAGCATTTTCTCCTTCTCACCTCTTGGTGTCTTGGCCTTGAACTCTGGGTTAAATTCCTCTCTCACCCTTTGCACATGTCAGTACCCTCACTCTTTGCCTCCTAACCCTGGTGTATTTGCTTCCTAGAAATACACGTTTCAACTAAAATGATTGTATCTCTTTACTTTTTTGTTGCCATTTTCCTCCTCTAGAATGTAAGCTCCATGTTTCATTTTTGTAATTCAGGGACCTAGAATAATGACTGCCCCAGCATCAGAACTCAGTAGACATTTGCTGAATGAATAAATGTCTACTCATTCATCATTCTCCTTAACTTCAGATTGCCTCTTCTTTGTTTCCCTTACTGTTGATTAGAAAATTCTAGGACATAATTTGAGGGCAATTTTTTTGGTGTCTTTAAAGAAAAAACAACTCTATAACATCTTCATGTTTCTGAAATATTAACTCATTATTACTGTAGTTATTATCACCCAATCTGGATGATTCTGTTATATAGGAGTGTTTTAAGAAGAATAAAATGCATAATAAAATTCCGTTCTCATTTTTACATTTCCAGTCATACTTGTAATGGTAGCTTTACACACGTCACAGAGGTGTTGTAATGATTAATGTCTATTTAGTAATTTCAGAATCATAAAGCACCCTGAACCCCTGAGGTAAAAAGAGTTCCATAATGTGCATAATTAGTATTATCGTTTTCTCATTTGTAGAACACAGACAATTCCTGTTTACATTCACAAGGGTATTATTGGGATTAATTAATTAATGTTTACAAAGCAGCCAGAATGTGGGGAAAAAAACACATTTTCCTTGCTATCCAAAGGTGAGGAGGCAAATTATATTTGCAGTTTAAAGTCATTTACTTATTTATCCTCAGTGTTCAGATAAATTGCTGTTTTTCCACTTCTCTTCCTCATACCACATACCAGATCTTAATACCGTTGTCACTTCTGTATAACTCTTTGCTTTTTATTTCTACAAAGTGGAGGTAACTGGGCAGTGCAAAATATATTATTTCCAAAGGTAGCTTATTCTGAAAAATATGCCAGTTGCTTTAGTCCAGTTGTATTTCTCCTTTTCTGAGAAGGTCGAGTTTGTCTTTTTAATATGATTTTACGTAAAACTACTGAGTTTTTCACATTTTCTACGCATACAGATGTGGATTTGCTGCTACTGTTTTGATCCTTTACTGTGACTGTTACACATGACTTTGTATTACTGCATTTCAGTTGAGTGGATATTAAAATGTCGGATCCAAGAGAATGAGACACTACCATCATGTTGCTTTCCTGCTGGATTTATTTATTTTGTCTCGTGCTGTTTGAAGTTTCTGAAACTAAAAGTAAGCGTTTATGGTTTTTTTAATTGACTTCCGATGTGAATTTTGGCTGTAAAACTTGTCAGAGTGCTCTACTTCCCTGTTCAAGATAGCCTCTTCATCACCTCTTTAGCACTGTGTTTTCAGTGGATTACGGCAGGCCCTTCTCAGTTGATGCTGATTTTTTCCCTGATTTAATGCATATTAAACAGCCAGTGATTGTATAAAGGCACAAGGATTACATGATTAGCTGTGGTATCTTTATATCAACTTCTAGTTAGTTAACTGGTACGAAAAGGCCAGGACACAGTCAGGAGCTGTAGTTAAATTAGCACCTAGCTGCCATCATTATTTTTGCAAGATCCCTTGCTTTGCAAAAAACTTTATGGAAAAAGTAAAATTATGCCTGTTATTCTCGTGTGGAGTGGGTGATTAATCTGCTGTATATTTCCTTCCTACCCACCTTCCGCTTACCCCCCCTCAGTAATAAGTATCCCTGAGATTTTTCAGTTTTCTCTTTTGTTTAAGAAATCTTTTTTACTAATAGTGGATAAGAAATTTAGGGAAAGATAAAACATATTGATGAGAAAAGAACAGGTGTAAAATTGAATTATAAAACTACATTCATGGCATAGGTCCTTGGTGGGTTGAGAAGAAACACAAGGTTTGCTTGAAGGTTAGACGAAGCTTATGCCCTGCCATAGTAACAAAGACTAAGATACAAAATCAAATTAGCTTCTTTTCTAGTGCCTTATCGAATAAGTACAGATATACTGATACGAAGTTAGAACATCTGGCTAACATGCTGTTGTGATTGCCACACAGCATATAAAAACTAGTTCTGCAAATCAGAAAAAAAAGAAATTAAATTTAGACTTTAACAGGTTAATAAATACATTTTGCTTCGTATCGCTTCAAAAACCCATGAAAATATGAGATGATAGCATCTTTGGGGGTTAAAGTTGGATGTGAATTCTTCAGACATGATAAAAAATTCTAAGTTTTTTTATTTCTCCTCCAAACTGACAAAATATTTCACAAGTTAAGGCAAATACTGAAGGTGTAATGAAAACTCAATGCCCAAGACTGCATAACTGCATCTCGTTTTATTTATATTTCTAGATTTTGCAAAGCTAAATGATACGATTTCTTCATTGTTTTGACAGAGCTATGCTGAAAAGTAACCTAATATTTCTTTTATGGTGTTTTTAACGGTAGCAGAAGCTTACAGACAAAGCTAGAAATATGCCTCAATTAACGCAGGATTTGCCAGAAATGCACTTTCCTCTCTTGACTTCAAGACTGGTTAAAGATTATTTAGTATGTTATTTTTACACTTTCAGATTAGTTCAGCAGAAGATGGAAATGTATCACCATATACATGTGGATAAATATATCTTTACAAAGAGATAACTATGCAGCTAATTATTGCCTTGTTCTGTGGCACATAAATATTTTTTGTGTGGCTAGTTTGTATGTTATGAACTTATTTATACTCCTGTAAATTAATACCACTGTTTTTATAATAAAGGGCTCTCCGCCTTGAATCCAGATGTTTATTTTTTTTTAATTTAGGATAGAAAAAAATGTATATATGAATATACAGTTTGATGGTTCTATCAGAGGTGTATTTTTCTAAAAACTCCAGTCACATTATGTGAAGATGAGTCGTTGCAATACAGCTTAGCTTTTGGTTGAAGAGCCTCTGTCTGCCTTTACTTTTTTGTTTCATAGGCCACAACCCATATTTCCTTAAAAGAGTCACCAGTGATCTCATTATGATGCCCCATAAGCTAGCACAGTGCTGGGTGGAATGAAATAATCTTTGTTGGATAAATGTGTCACAGATGTGAGAATCAACTTAGATATCATATTGGAAGTTGGTATGAGGGGGGAAAAGCATTAAAATTAAAGTCATTGAGCAATTTTAGCAACTGTTGGTGGGTTCTATGTACTGAAGGTCTTATAGTAGAGAATCACATATGCGTAGAGAAACAGTGTCACTTGGAATGAATGTGATCAATTCTTTATGCCCAGACAGAGGTTTCTGTATTCAACCAGGGGAATAATCCTTTAACTCAGAATTGCTAAATGATTAGCCTCTTGTTTTTCATGAACCTTATTGTCTATACCCCTTGTTCAAGCAATTAATCATGCACTGCCTTGCAATGTTTCTTGGGTTGTCATCCTTTAGAGTTATTTAACTATTGCCATTGTTTATGTCCCCATGTAGAATATAAAAACCCATTGCTGTCGAGTCGATTCTGACCCATAGCGACCCTATAGGACAGAGTAGAACTTCCCCCATAGGGTTTCCGAGGAGCAGCTGGCAGATTTGAACTGCTGACCTTTTGGTTAGCAGCCAAGCTCTTAACCACTGTGCCACCAGGGCTCCATGTAGAATACAGCCACGATTAAATTACTGAGGCAAGGAACTAGGCATTCATATATACCTATATCTGAAAGTGAGCTCTGAACTCAGTAAACATCCACAAATATTGCAGATTTGATAGTGTTTTGAAGAATTCCAGAAGAGTCAGTGTTACAAAGAGTAGAACTGCATGATGCTTACCACGATATAACCACTGTTGTGTGATTATGAGCAACGGCCTAGCAGATAAGTGCTCACCCCTAAAAGAAGTTGAAAATAGGAAGGGAATCTATGGACTTGGAAAGAACCGTGAGTTCGTGAATGTAGCTGTGGGGAAGGAGAGGGAGTCTTGAATGTCAAAACCACTTTTGTATACTGTATCTTTCCTAAGTGAATACAGAATTCACCCTGGGGGACAGCCAGCTCTATCTTTTTATCCATGAAGCTATCTATCACAGTACATTGTATTCTGAAGTTTTCAAAGCTTTGGAATGTATTAGTATCATATACATTAGTACAGTATAGTGTAGTATAGTGTAGCGTAGTATAGTATAGTATTGTTATATATAATACATAATTACATATGTATATGAAGGAACTCTTCTTATCTAGGCTTATCTGTGATCAATCTGATTTCTTTCAACTGCTAAATTACTTTGGAGAAATGTATATTATTTTCAGGTGATATACGAAGACTCCGTGAAATAAACAGCATGACAGAGGTGCGTTGCATTTTCAGATTTAAGAATCATTAAACATTAAGATTTAAGCACCACCACAAAGAAAGCTGACTTATTGTAGATTTCCATGAGCTATAGGACAGAGTAGAACTGCCCCACAGAGTTTCCAAGGAGTGCCTGGTAGATTCGAACTGCTGACCTTTTGGTTAGGAGCTGTAGCACTTAACCACTACACCACCAGGGTTTCCAAAAGTATCTGGGAAGGCAGCCTAACGAAAAGCAGTAATCAAGTCAATGTACATACTAATGGAGGAAAGAAAAGCATTGCTATGGTAATGGGTATTTGTGTTAGAAGCAAACTCTTACTGTGTGTAAAAAGATGTTCTTTGGGAATGAATAGATAAGTTATATTAGAAAATCGGCAAAGACTAAATAATTTAAAATAAGTTTACTCTTTCTCAGCTCAGGTAATTCAGAAGTAGCTCACTGAACAAAATTATAGACTTAGAATTTTTAGAATTGTTAGATAACTTTAGTTGTTAATCTTCATTTTCTCTTTGGAATAGAACTCAAATGTATTTTTTAAGCTGTTTTTTTTTTATAAAGGACAGAAACAAATATTAATGATACATAGGGAATAAATCTTTCTGGGTTTTCTTTTTTAATTGTGTTTAGGTAAAAGTTTACAGAGCAAATTAGTTTCTCATTAAACAATTAATACACAAATTGATTTGTGACTTTAGTTACCAACCCCACAATGTGTCAACACTTTCCTGTTCTGGACCTCAGGTTCCCAATTTCCATTCATCCAGTTTTTCTTTCACTTCCTGCCTTCTCATCTTTGCGTTTGGGCTATTGTGCCCATTTAGTCTTTTATACGTGGTTGAACTACGTGTGTTATTGTTTGTTTTATAGGCCTGTCTAATCTTTGGCTGAAGGATGAACTTCAGGAGTGACTTCAGTACTGAGTTAAAAGAGGCCTGGGGGCCGTACTCTCAGGGTTTCTCCAGTCTCTGTAAGATCACAAAGTCTGGTCTTTTTTTGTGAGTTTGAATTTTGTTCTATATTTTGCTCTCCATCTGTCTGAGACCCTCTATCCCTGTCAGAGCAGTCGGTAGTGGTAGTTGGACATTGTGTAGTTGTTGTGGACTCAGTCTGGTAGAGGCTGTGGTAGTTGTAATCCATTAGTCCTTAGGACTAATCTTTCCCTTGTGTCTTTGGTTTTCTTCATTCTTCTTTGCTTCAGACAGGGTGGGACCAGTGGTTATATCTTAGATGGCTGCTCAGAAACTTTTAAGACCCCAGATGCTACTCATCAGAGTAGGATGCAAAACATTGCCTTTATAAACTGTTATGCCAGTTGAGCTAGATGTCCCCTGAGACCATGGTTCCCAGCCCTCAGCCCAGTAACTTGGTCTCTCAGGGAGTTTGGATGTGTCTGTGAAGCTTCTATGACTTTGCCTTGGTCAGATTGTGTTGGCTGGGTTTTCTTAAAATCTGTGATCAGCTTGGGTGGCCATTTTTCATAACTTCACATGCTTCCTAGTAACTTTTGTATCTTTTATTTAAGTAATAGTCCCTACCTGAATTGGAAAAGAACAGTGATAAGCTTGCTTGGTTAGTAACCAAATCATTGGTTCAGAATCACCTGTACAGTGTTTGTGATATGAAAATTAGATAATAAACAGATGAGGCGTTAGATGGATGGATAATAGGTACATAAGGATAAATAACCTCCTTGCCCTCTATGGGAGACTGAAAAAGAGGTATGGGGTCTTTTGCTTAATTCGTTGAATAGGAGTTCAATACCTATCATGGGAAGCTTTTCATTGAAATCCCACTCCAGGGGGTGCAGTTAGAGAGCCATGAGCTTGCCTTGAGCCAGAGAAGCCACCAAAGAACTTGAAATCACCTAGGCTCAGCAAAATACAACAACATGGTGTTAAGGATTGTGATACTATTGGGTGGTATTGATTAGAAGAAAAATCTATTTTATTAAAGAAAAGACAAAGGGATGGGAATAAAGAAAAGCAGGCTATAGAGTGCTTACATTTCGAAGACCACCAAATTGAGAAGAACCAAATACAGAGTTGTACCAAGTGGAGCAGAGGGTCCAACTGAGACCAAACTTCGCAGTCATCGCCCCTGGTTACCTAGATTGCAGGTCACCTCTTCATGCCCTTGGCATTCTAATGCAAAAATCTGCAAGCAAATAAAGAAAACAATTAAGGGAAAGGTAGTCATGCACTTGTTAAGCCCACTTTGGGGAGAAGTTTGTAGAAAACTGAAAAAAAAAATCATAAAAGAATGAACTAGGTCTTAAATGGAAGGATTGTCGTGAGCCTGTGAGATTGGGATTTGCTCAGCTACTGCAGAACTGTATCTTCTTCTGCTGAGGTCATTATCATGTAAGTAAACTAAGTGTTTTTCATTAATCCATATTGCCTCATTGCTCTTCTGGGTGGTCAACAGAACAAAAAGAAACTCTCGGACTAGGAGGAAATACAGCTTACAATATTGGTGTGGTGGCTTCTGTTATGGAAGAGATGCTACCTATTAAGGCAGTTTGTTCAGTTTCATATCCTTTCCCTGACTAAAGGAAGTTAAGCCACCAGAAGGGGTTAAGAAAGGTTGAAGCCAACATGCCCTGCAAAATACAGTTTAACTTACTGCCTCATTATGACCTGAGAATTATTTTAAATAAAAAATTTTAGAAGTATTTATTTGAAAAAGTTGTGACGCATCCATCTGCAGCTCTCACCAGAAACCCTGTTGTTAAATACCTTCTAGAAATGGTGCTGAGGATTAACAGGGAATTCTTGAATTGATTAAAACATACACACACGCACACACACACACACAACCTACCGTCCCACCCACTGCCACCAAGTCGATTCCGACTCATAGCGACCCATAGGGTTTCCAAGGCTGTAAATCACTACAGAAGCAGACTACCAAATCTTTCTTACTCACCAGCCCTTCAGTTAGCAGTCGATTGCTCTAACCACTACATCACCAGGGCTCTGCACACAACCTCGAACATGTTTTCAGAGCAGTATTCTAGAGGTGAGCAGGACGTGAAATACAGACGGTAGATGAGAGTCATGGAGATGGTTTCAGGAAGCTGCTTTCTACCTGTAATCTGTAACAAGAAGGGAAAAAACCACAGGAAGCAGTCACCTTAGCAACAACTGGTAAGAGAAATCAAGGATGGGAGCTGCTGCAGAAAGTTGCCGCTAAGAGGCAGCAGGTAAGCTGAACCACGGTAGAGATAACCTCTGAGATCAGCTGTGACAGAGGCCCTGCTGTGATGTGCTGGCCACCAGGTCTGACTCTAGAAGAGTTAGGTGGAGTATCTGGGCCAGGGGACTTTATCATGCTGAGTGAAGCTTCTGACATGTCTCCTTCACAGAACAAGTCATCTGTGAGGGGAAAATGGGCTCCTTGACGTCCCTAAGAGCTGGAGACTGCTCTCTTTGATGACACTCAAGGACGAAGGTGTATGGCAATTTTACAGGTTCTTGCAGGGAGACAAGCGGGGCTTCTGGTAGTCATAGAGACTTGGACCCCAGTCTCATGGTGGAGGGTGTAGCCTTGGAAAGGGTTAAGATCATGGAAATCTCACCATTTTTTCTGTTCTTAATATTGATACTATAAACCAGGAAAAAAACGAAAAACAGAACAAAACCCATTGCCATCAAGTTGATTCTGCCTCAGAGACCCTATAGGACAGAGCAGAACTATAGTTATTACAAAACTTATAATTTGGGTGAACTATATGTCATGCTTCATCTGATTTGATTTCTTTCCCTCATATTCATTAATTGGTTTACTAAAAACAATAATCTGTTAAAATGTACATAGGTAAGAAATAGTCATTTTGTGTCTGGTTGAAATTTTTCCTATAATTATATCAGAATGTGAAATAATAATAATTTGTAAATCATTAATACCCCAACTAAAACAAAAAAAGTTGCTGTCGAATTGATTCCGACTCATGTGTATCATCTGTATCAGAGTAGAACCGTGCTCCATGGGGTTTTCAATGGCTGATTATTTGGAAGTAGATTGCCAGGCCTTTCTTCCAGGCAGCTCTGGATGGATTCAAACCTCCAATCTTTCAGTTAGCAGCCTAACACATTAACTGTCTGTACCACCTAAGGACTCCAGTACCCCAATACAGTAATGTATACCCAATAGATACTTGGAAGAACATTGATAATTTAAGTCTGAGGCTATGTTATCAGCTTTATTAATATTTACTACCATTTTATATTGTTTAACATATGCTCCCTAGTAGACACTGATGAGAACCCTGCCTTGCAAATATTTTCAGTGGCCCCAATACTGAAACTTTAAGAAACAAACTCATAGTTATTTTTGGATCAAAACTATCATTCATCTGTTTATGATTAAATGAAAGAGAATTAAGAGGCAGTTCAAATTGTGTGATTTAACTCTTTAAATGAGTTTATTTTTCAAATAGCATCCTTCTTTATTGGAGGACTTATGCTCATGAGTATGATATTTACTTGCCAATTGTCAATACTTTTGTTCATTAAAGAATCAGGCAATTTGAAACTCATTATTAATTTATTCTAAGAATAAAATCAAAAGAAAGCAAACAAACAATACTGTGAAACCATGTGTCATGCAGTTCTGCTGCATTTTCACGTTGAGTTGTGCCTTTTTTCCATTTAGGCCTTCTATCTTTCTTTTTATTTTGTTTTGTTTGTTTTTAATTTAAATAAGGCTTATTTTGTCTTCTTCTAAAACTTATTCTGTTTACCCAGGGCTAGCTTATCCATATTCATGGGTTTAATGTAGTATATCTTTATATAAGTGACTATTCAAATATTTTGAAGTAATTTTGGGAATTTATGATGATGTTAGTCATTGCAGGAAAGAGTCCAAATAAGGGGTTATAAAATAATTTTGGAAGTTATAAAAAGTAATGTAGAGTTTGCATGGAAAGTGGGTAATCAATGTAAAAGAAGCTTCATTTGTATAAAAAGCAACTAATTGAGCTTTGTGGTAAAGAGTTTGGAGTTGATGGGAGGTGGGAAGAACACGTAAGAATCATATTATGGAACTGGAAGTGATGACTCAGCAGTCCACTGTATGGAAGAGACAAAACAAACATGGGTAGAGAGCAGTATCATTCTAAGCTGGTCCTGAAGTTAGACAGTGGCACAGATAGTGACTATGAGGTACCTGAGCAATAGGCAGCCAACAGCGAGTCCTTATCTGGTTTTAAAGAAGATCTGAATTAAGAAGAGAATAATGGAATCAGTATGTGCTACCACACAAATGTAGACAGCAAAAAATAGATACATAGATTTCATTCAACAAATATTTATTTAACGCCTCCCATGTCCCAGGTAAGGGGGCGGCGGTGGCTTAGTGCTAGAATTTTCGCCTTCCATCAGGAGTTTTTGTTGTTAGGTGCTGTCGAGTTGATTCCGACTCATAGCAACCGTATGTATAACAGAGAGAAACACTTCCACGGTCCTGCACCATCCTCACAATTGTTGCTGCCTTTGAGCCCGTTGTTGCAGCCACTGTGTCAATCCATTTCATCAAAGATCTTCTTTTTTTTGCTGACCCTCTACTTTACCAAGCATGATGTCCTTCTCCAGGACATTTCCATGCAGGAGACCCAGGTTCAGCTCCCAGCCAATGAACCTCAAGTGTAGCCACGACCCATCTGTCACTGGAGGCTTGTGTGTTGCTTTGATGCGAAACAGGTTTCAGCACAGCTTCCAGGGTAAAACAAACTAGGAAGAAAGGTCTGGCAATCTACTTCTAAAAAACTAGCTAGTGAAAACCCTGAGGATCACAAGGGTCTGCTCCCTTTGTGTGTGGCGTCACTGTGATTTGGGGGCTAACTCGACAACAGCTAATAGCAATAACAAAAACAATATGTACCAGGTACTGACTTAGGTACAAGACCCTTCAGTGAACTGAACAAAGATTCTGGCCTTCTATGGACCAAGCATAAGAAGTTTTGAAACCAAAATTGCTGTTCAGTTGTTTCTGAAAAGATCCATATTTAATGTTATATTTTCCAAAAATCCATAAAGGCTATGAATTAAACACTTAGGATGAAATCAAGATGTCCATAATTAAAAAAAAAAAAATTTCTTGCAAGCATTTGATGTACAAACAAACGAAATACAAACAGGACTAGGGAGAAATTTATTCTAAAAGTAAGAAAATATCTGAAGAAAATATTGAAGAAATTATTAGTGTCCAAATTGTCATATCACATTGTACAATTTGACAACTTAAGGGTTGATTAAAAACATATTTTACTTACTGTGATTATTGCCTCTCTTTCACTTTTATAAATCTGATTGGTCTAGAAAGAGTAATTAATTCTTGAAGTCTCTACGTCTACCCTTCAATCTACTGCATAACCTTTCTGCTTCCACTGCTGAGATTCTAGCTCTCACAGAATTCTAGTAAAACTGCTCCATCTCCTTGCCCTTCAGGTTTAGGGGTGATAACAGCTTCCTACTATTACTACACCCTGGATGCTATACCATCCCTTACTGGTTCCGATAGTTCTTCTGTAGATTATCTGTTATTAACTGTTAATAGGTCTTTGATAAAAGGTGTTAAATAGCAGTGATGAAGAGTAGCTTAGTTACTACTAACCAAGTGGGTTGAGATTGTCCTCTCAGCATCTTCCTCCATTTGGAGAATGGGAGAATGTACTCATTCAGAAGATTTTAACATTGAGAAGACTTGAACAGAGGCCATCAAGGGAGCACCTCCCTTAGAAAAGCTGAGAGTTCGCATACCTGAACTTCATGCCTTGAAAACCCACCAAAGCCCATAGACTTAGAGTCACTTTTTCCAAAAACCTCTCTTTTGTTACATTTGAAAATATTCTCCCCAGAATTCTATTACATTAACTTAGTGTTCTTAGGAACATACAACAAATCAGAGAGGCTAAGAATTATGCTTCTTCTGTTGCTTAGGTTGATGGTAAATGACACGTCTTGTGTGACAGTTCTCTTGCCCTTTATGTAATACTCAATCCATTTTTCTCCATACTGGTGTGATGGGGACAGAACAGCCCCTACTCGACACTGTCCTCTGACCCAGTTTTGAAATATCCATCCAAAGGTAAGCTCTCTAACGTGGTAAATGGCCAGAATTTGGTTTGTCTCTATTATACCTCCAGAATGTTTTTTATCGTCCCTTCTTATGTTTTTTTTAAAAAGGTAATTATCTCTTTCATTTGAACAATTTTAGAACCTTTATTGATGTTGGCATTGGTGATAATATAGGTTTATTTGATGCCTCAAATCAGTTATCTTTAAATGCCATACATTCTTCTTGGGAGAAAAAAAAAGACAACTAAAATTTCAAAATTGAAATCAAAATCTGAGAGTATTAAGAGTAAGATACTGTCAACCCTGGGTTCATAACTCCTAAGGGGTAATAACAAGCATAGATGGAAAATGTATTTTGAATTGTCTTTCCTAAAATACGATCCTCTCTGTCTATAGTACAAATATGCTCCATTGCTGGTTTTAAAGATAATGTATATATATTTTAATTTAGCTGAGTTTTAGATTGATCTATGTATGATAAAAATAGTTTATCTTCCTACGAAACGTATCATAAGTGTTGAAATATGAAAGCTAAAACTGAGTCAATGGAACCACTTAATTTATGTTTGCAAGAATAACAATGTCCTTAAATGTGTAAGTACTTAGTGCATTGTGATGCGACATAATTTTTTGAGAAATAAGCAGTATCCTAGTTTGTTTCGTTTCTCTTATGAGAAAGAATAATTTATTTGTATTATGGTAAGATGACATCATAATATTCATATGTATTGTATGGTAATTTTTTATTCCTTTTGGTTAAAGTTTCTCTATTGGTCTTCATATGTAAAAACTGAATTTAAATGGGTTTTGTATTTTAATAACACAAGCCATCTAGAGCCCAGCCGTGGTGGGTAACTTCTAGCCTGCATTGGGTTACTTCAGGTTATTTAACAATATGTAATTGCAATATGTTCTGTAGATTATTTTATTTATTTTGATTCAGAAAAGTTACTTGTTGGCAATACTATTTGGTGGGCACCATGATAAGTACTTGGGAAACCCTGTAAGTAAGACACAAATCACCACTAAAGCTATGGTCAAATCACTTGTCCATTGGTAGTTCTGAGTAGTAGTAAGTCGTGTGGTGCTCCTGGATGAAATTATCCAGAATTCTTGACTGTTTTATACAATATCTTACTGATAAATGTAGGTATTCTCTCCTCTCGTCTCCTATTACCAAGCAAGACAAAAATATAAGTATTGTTGACTATTGACTGCCTTATAATGAATTTGGAGTCCTTGTGTGGTATAAAAAGTTAACATGCTTGGCAGCTAATGGAAAAGTTAGTGGCTCAAGTCCACCCAGAGACCCCTCGGAAGAAAGGCCTGGCTATCTAATTCCAAAAAATTAACTACTGAAAACCCCGTGGAACACAGTTCTACTCTGACACACGTAGGTTAGCCATGAGTCAGAATTTACTTGAAAGAAGCTGATGCTTTTTTTTTTTTTTTTTAATAATGAATCTATTCCCTATGGCTAGATCTCATATAAAGAGGGTATAATTCATATGATCATATCAACTAAGTATTGTTCAGTTGTTTTGAAAAAGGATTTATATTATCCCTGAGTTTTTACAGATCTTATCGCAAAAGAACCCAAAATACATAATCTCACTGGATGCTTTTATGTCTGCATAGAGGTGATTTGAATTGTGCAGGATGGAAGACACTTGAGCTCACTCAGATTCCAAATGATGTTACCTTTATCCTCAAAGAAATTATTTGGTTTAGCAATAGTGTTTCTTTTCTAAGAAAGAAAAATAAAGCTCAGAATTGTTCAACGTCTAATATGAATGATTCTAATACAGTTACAGTTGCCGGGCAACTGGGGAGAATGTGAGAAGTCCATCTCCAGAGTAGCAAGAAGTTCAGTTTTTAATGGTGTTGGTTCATTTTGTTCCTTTTCAAAGTGAAGTATATGGAGGGACGTGATTTTATCCGACTTTTGGATATATTTAATATTTGATGACAAACAGGTTAGATTCGGAAAATGAAAGCCCACTGTGATTACTCTAACATTTACCCAATAAATCATGTGAAATAATAGGAAGTATTTTATTTAATTCTTTCTCTGGTTTTAGAGGTGCTAGACAGTCTTACCAGAGCCCTGGTGGTATAGTGGTTAAGAGATACGGCTGCTAACCAAAAGGCTGACAGTTGAAATCCACCAGCTGCTCCTTAGAAACCCTATGGGGCAGTTCCACTCTGTCCTATAGGGTCTCTAGGAGTTGGAATCGACTCAAAGGCAGCAGGTTTTTGAGACAATCTTATGGCTTAAAAAATAGAGAGTTTAGGTTATAAAAATCTAAATCAATATACTATTATCATCTTCTGTCACGTTTTTCCTTTACATTCTAGCCCTATTAATAAAAGTGGGAGGGTGAGAGAGGACAGAGAAAATTTAAAAGTGAAAAAAATAAGAAAAAGGAATAGTTTTCCACATTCATTGATATCCACTTGCTGGAGGCTGGTAACAATTTCCATCCAGAGTCATTGGTGGGTTGCCCGCCCAGAGAATCTTTTTTCTGTACTTAAGGTTCACCTGGTCATGAAAAATATGTTCTACATAGAGGTTAACAAAGTTAGACATTATGATCCTTCCCATGTAGAGCTTCCCATCCAATTTAAAGTTCTGATTTTAAAAAGATTTTTTAGAATTTTTTTTTTATAAATATCAGAAGTTAATGTATATTTGAGTGGTTAAGAAATAAAGTTCTGTAAATCTCTGATAGTCTTGAAATTATAATTAAGAACTGATGATTCTTTCTTGTTTTATTCTGTCTGCATATGGTTGATGTATTACTTATTAGAACATCAAAATTATGATCTATGGAACATGAGTGTTCTCATGAGAAAATTTACATCATGGAAAATTAAACAATGAATATGCAAAAGAATAAAAGAATTTTTATAACACTGGAAAAGAAGCATTATCTTATTTAATTTAATTTAAAAGTTGAAATTTCTAGCCCAACATTCTTTGCATATAATTATTTAAATGTACTGTAAGAGTTTGGCTAATTATTTGAGTATATATGTATAACTTCCTGATGTATTTTTAGAGTCTTAGAACAGTCTAATGGCAAAAATTATTGGAAAAAAACAAATATGCACAGTATCTAGCCATGAGTTTATTTTACTACCCCCTCTCTCTGTGTTTCTTTCTTTTTTACTTTTTTTTGAGGTTGTCTCATAAAAGAAGTGGTCAAACGGTTTTTAAAAATGGGATTAAGTGTGAATGTTGGATGACTATTTAGAAGCTGGCATCTCTAGGCCTAGATTCGTGCCCATAATTCTTTAAGCAATGATTATATTAATTAAATACAATATGCACTCAATTCGGGAAGCAGGTAATACCTGTGAGAGTACATCCAATTTTCAGACTTTGTAAAGTGTCTTTAAGCTAAAATTGTTTTTAGAAAGACCAAAACTTACTCAGTTTTGTTGCCATTGATGTCACTTGTAGCTACTTAATTTTAACACTTAGAACCCAAGGGATAAGAGATGTTGTGGGAAACAAGAGCATCTTTCAAGTTAAAATTTGGGAATAGAATAAGAATAAATAATTCTTAAAATGCTGTATAATGCTAGTATGAAAATGGGCTAACAAACCTATAATAATTGAGTGATTAGACTTTTAAAAAATTGTAAATAGCTCAGAGATAGCATTAAATAGGAGATATATGATTATCATTTGAAAACCAACTGAATTGCCTTAGCTAAAGGAATGTTATTTCTTTTTTATTGTTTCCCTAACACACGTTTTAAATGGACTTATGTTTTCATTTTATTGGGTATGTACCTAGGAGTGGAATTGTTGAGCCGGAATTGACTCAACAGCAACCATTTTTAGGGTAATTTAGTATTTAGCCTTTTGAAGAACTGTTAGATTATTTTCCAAAGCAGCTGTACTTTGTTACACTCCCATCAGCAATGTATGAGGGTTCTAATTTCTCTACATCCTCACCAACACTTATTACTGTCTGTCTTGTTTATTATAGCCATCCTAGTGTATGTGAGGAGCCTTGGTGGCGCAGTGGTTAAGAGATCGGCTGCCAAGCAAAAGGTTGGCAGTTCAGATCTACCAACCACTCCTTGGAAACTCTATTGAGCAATTCTACTCTGTCCTATAGGGTCACTATGAGCCAGAATCACCTCGACGGCGGTGGGTTTGTTTTTTGGTTTTTAGTGTATGTGAAGTGGTATCTCCTTGTGATTTTGATTTATATTTCTCTAATGACAATTGCTGCTGAACATTTTTCATATGCTTATTGTCTGTTTGTATATCTTTCTTGGATAAATACCTGTTCAGATCTTTGCCTATTTTTTAATTGGGTTGTCTTTTTATTGAGTTGTAAGAGTTCATTATATATTCTGGATACAAGTCTCTTACAGACATAATTTATAAATATTCTCTCCCATTCTGTGCATTGTCGTTTTTTTTTTTTTTTTTTTTCACTTTCTCAATGATATCGTTAGGAAAATGAAAGTTTTTAAGTTTGATATAGTACTTTTTTTTTTTTTTTGGTCACTTTTGCTTTTGGTGTTGTGTTTAAGAAACCATTGCCTAACCCAAAGGCACACAAATTTACTCTTATGTTTTCTTCTATAAATTTTATAGTTTTAGCTCTTACATTTTAAGAGGAACCCTGGTGGTGCAATGGTTAAGTGCTCAACTGCTAACTAAAAGATTTTTTGGTGATTTGAACCCACCCAGAGGCTCCATGGGAGAAAGACCTGGCTATCTGTTTCCATAAAGATTACAGACTACAAAACCCTGTGGGACAGTCTATTCTGTCACATGGGGTCACTATGAATCTGAATTGATTTGATTGTACCCAATAACAACAACTCTCACATCTGGGTCTGTGATTCATATGAGTTAATTTTTATGTATTGTGTGAGGTAATGATCCAACTTCATTCCTTTGCATATGGATATCCAGTTGTCCCTGCACCGTTTGTTGAAAAGACAGTTCTTTCCCCCTTTGAATTATCTTGGCAGCTGTGTTGAAAATCAATTGACCACATATTTACGGTTTGATTTTGGGACACTCAGTTCTTTTCCATTGATTTATATGTTCATCTTTATGCCAGTACCACACAGTCTTGAATATTATAGCTTTGTAGGAAATTTTGTGGTAGGGAATGTGAGTCCCCCAGTGTTGTTATTCTTTTTCGAGATGGTTTGACTTGAATTTCCATATGAATTTTAAGATCAGACGTGTCAATTTCTACAAAAATAAGGCACCTGAAATATCCATAGGGATTGCTTTGAATCTGTAAATCCATTTGGGGAGTACTGTCATCATAACAATATCAAGACTTACAATCAAGGAACATGTGATCTCTTGCCATTTACTTAAATCTGTTTTTTTTTTTTTTTGTACTTTAGGTGAAAGTTTACAGAGCAAATTAATTTCTCATTAAACAATACACAAATTGATTTGTGACATTGGTTGCCAACCCCGTGATGTGTCAACACTCTCCCCTTCTTGACCCCAGGTTCCCCATTTCCATTCGTCCAGTTTTCCTATCCCTTCCTGCCTTCTCATCTTTGCTTTTGGGCTGGTGTGGCCATTTAGTCTCATCTGCGTGGCTGAACTATGTATGTTGTTGTTTGTTTTATAGGCCTGTCTAATCTTTGGCTGGAAGGTGAACTTCAGGAGTGACTTCAGTACTGAGTTGAAAGGGATCCTGGGGCCATACTCTTGGGGTTTCTCTAGTCTTTGTCAGATCAGTAAGTTTGGTATTTTTTGTAAGTTTGAATTTTGTTCTACATTTTTCTCCCCTTCTGTCTGGGACCCTCTGTTGTGATCCTGTTCAGAGCAGTTGGTGGTAGTAGCCGGGCATCATCTAGTTGTTCTGGACTCAGTCTAGTGGAGGCTGTTATAGTTGTGGTGTGTTAGTCCTTTGGACAAATCTTTCCCTTGTTTCTTTGGTTTTCTTCATTCTCCTTTGCTCCAGGTGGGGTGGAACCAGTGGAAGTAATGTACTTAGATGGCCACTCACAAGCTTTTAAGAACCCAGATGCTACTCACCAAAGTAGGATGTCGAACATTTTCTTTATAAACTATGTTATGCCAATTAAGCAAGATGTCCCCTGAGACCATGGTCCCCAGCCCTCAGCCCAGTAACTCAATCCCTCAGGGAGTTTGGATGTGTCTATAAAGCTTCTATGACTTTGTCTTGGTCAAGTTGTGCTGACTTCCCTAGTATTGCGTACTGTCTTAACCTTCAGCAAAGTTACCACTTATCCATTTTCTAGTTGATGTTTTCCTCTTCCCATCCCTCCCCTCCCTTGTAAGCATCAAAGATGATTTCTTTCTGAGTGTAAACCTTTTCATGAATTTTTGTAATAGTGGTCTCATACAGTATTATCCTTTTGTGATTGACTTATATCACCCAGCATAATGCCCTCCAGATATATACATGTTGTTAGATGTTTCACAGATTCATCATTGTTCTTTATCACTGCATAGAATTCCATTGTATGTATGTACCATAGTTGGTTTATCCATTCATCTGTTGATGGGCACTTAGTTTTTTTCTATCTTTTTGCTATTGTGAACAGTGCTGCAGTGAACATGAGTGTGCGTATGTCTATTCATGTGAATGCTCTTATTTCTCTAGGATATATTCCTAGGAGTGGGATTGCTGGATCATATGGTATTTCTATTTCCAGCTTTTTAAGGAAGCACCATATCATTTTCCAAAATGGTTATACGATTTTGCATTCCCACTAACAGTGCATAGGAGTTCCAGTCTTCCTGCAGCCTCTTCAACATTTGTTATTTTCTGTTTTTTTGATTAGTGCCAGTAATGTTGAGGTGAGATGGTATCTCAATATAGTTTTAATTAGCATTTCTGTAATGGCTAGTGATCGTGAGCATTTCCTCATATGTCTGTTAGCCACCTAACAGAAGACAAAGAATGTCTTCTTTGGTAAAGTGTCTGTTCTTAACCTTTGTCCATTTTCAAATTGGATTATTTATCTGTTTGTTGTTGAGGTGTTGGATTATCCTATAGATTTTAGAGCTTAGACATGTCATAGCCAAAAATTTTTTCCCAATCCGTAGGTTCTCTTTTTACTCTTTTGGTGAAATCTTTTGATGAGCATAATTGCTTAATTTTTAGAAGATTCCAGTTATCCAACTTATCTTCTGGTATTTGCATATTGTTAGTTATGGTTTGTATCCTATTTATACTGTATATTAGGGCACCTAGAATTGACCCTATTGTTTCTTCTATGACTTTTATAGTTTTTGGTTTAATATTTAGGTATTTGATCCCATTTTGAATTAGTTTTTGTGTATAGTGTGAGTTATGGGTCCTGTTTCATTTTTTTACAGATGGACATCCAGTTTTATCAGTACCATTTGTTAAAAACACCATCTTTTCCCCATTTAATGGACTTTAGGACTTTGTCAAAGATCAGGTGACCATAGGTAGATGGATTTACATCTAGGTTCTTGATTCTGTTCCATTGGTCAATGTATCTGTCGTCATACCAGTACCAGGCTGTTTTGACTACTGTTAGCTACATAGTAGGTTCTGAAGTAAGATTGTGCCAGATCTCCTACTTGTTCATGTTCTTCAGTAATGCTTTACTCAACTAGAGCCTCTTTCCTTTCCATATAAAGTTAATGATTAGTTTTTCCATCTCATTAAATAATGCTGTTTGTATTTGGAACGGGATTGCATTATATTTGTAGATTGCCGTAGGTAGAATTGACATTTTCACAACATTGAGTCTGCCTATCCATGAGCACAGTATGTTTTTTGATTTATGTAGGTCTCTTTTGGTTTCTTGCAGTAGTGTTTTGTAGTTTTCTTTGTATAGGTCTTTTACGTCCCTGGTTAGATTTATTCCTAAGTATTTTATTTTTTTAGGGGCTGTTATAAAAGGTATTGCTTTCCTGATTTCCTTTTCAAAGTTCCCTTCATTGGTGTATAGGAATCTAACTGATTTTTGTATGTTTATCTTGTATCCTGCTACTCTGCTGAATCTTTCTATTAGTTCCAGTAGTTTTCTTGTGAAATCCTTTGGGTTTTCTTTGTATAGTATCATGTCATCCACGAGTAGGGATAGTTTTACTTCTTCCTTACCAACTTGGGTGCCCGTTATTTCTTTTCTTCTTCTTCTTCTTTTTCCTTATTGCTCTAGCTAGGACTTCCAGCACGGTGTTAAATAGGAGTGGTGATAAAGCACATGCTTGTCTTGTTCCTGTTCTCAGGGGGAATGTTTTCAGCCTCTCTGTTGAGAATGATGCTGGCTGTTGGTTTTATATAGATGCCCTTTATTATGTCGAGGAATTTCCCTTCTATTGTTGTTTTATTGAGAGTTTTTATCAGGAATGGGTGTTAGACTTCATCAAATGCCTTTTCTGTGCCAATTGAGATGATTATGTGATTCTGTTATTTTATTTATGTGGTGGAATACATTGATTGATTTTCTAATGATTATCCATCCTTGCATACCTGGTATGAATCCCACTTGGTTGTGGTATATTATTATGTTTTTATGTGATGCTGAATTCTATTGGATAGAATTTTGTTGAGAATTTTTACATCTATTTTCACAGAAGATGTTGGTCTGTAATTTTCTTTTTTTGTAGTATCTTTGCCTGGGTTTGGTATCAGAGGTATGCTGGCTTCATAGAATGAATTCTGAAGATCCCTTCCTTTTCTATGTTCTGAAATAGTTTGAATTGTTCTGGTGTCATCTCTTCTCTGAAATCTCCAGTGAAGCCATCTGGTTCATCACTTTTATTTGTAGGGAGTTTTTTCATTACCTTTTCAATCTCTTCTCTTCTTATGAATCTGTTCAGATTTTCTACCTTAGATTGTGTTAGTTTAGGTAGGTAATGTGTTTCAAGAAATTTGTCCATTTCCTCTACATTTTCAAATTTGTTGGAGTACAGTTTTTTATAGTACTCTGTTATGATCCTTTTTATTTCAATTTGGTCTGTTGTAATGTCCCTCATTTCATTTCTTATTTGAGTTATTTGCTTCCTCTCCTGTTTTCCTTTTGTCAAATTGACAAATAGTTTGTTGATTTTGTTGATTCTTTCAAAGAACTAACTTTCAATTTTGTTGATTCTTTCTGTTGTTTTTCTATTCTCTATTTCATTTACTTCTGCTCTGACCTTTATTATTTCCTTTCTTTTGGTGGCTGTGGGCTTCTTTTGCTGTTCTCTTTCTATTTGTTCCAGTTATAAAGCTAGCATTTTGATTTTATCCCTTTCTTCCTTTTTGATGTGTGCATCTATTGCTATAAATTGACTTCCGAGCATTGCATTTGCTGTGTCCCAAAAGTTTTGGTATAATGTGTTTTCATTCTTATTTGATTCTAGGAATTTTTGGATTGTATCTTTGATTTCTTCTATTACGCAGTGGTTTTTAAGCAAGATGTTATTCAGTTCCCTTTTTTTACCCCCTTGCTCTTCCTGTTATTAATTTATACTTTGATGGCATTGTGATCAGAGAACTTTGTATTATCTCAGTGTTTTGGATTTTGTTAAGGGTTGCTTTGTGGACTAAGATGTCTATTCTGGAGAGAGTTCCATGTGTGTTGGAAAAGAATGTGTACTTTGCTGCTGTTGGGTGGAGTGTTCTATATATGTCAATGAGGTCAAGTTGGTTGATTGTGGCCTTTAGATCTTCTGTATCTTTGATGAGTTTATTTCTAGATGTTCTGTCCTTTTCTGAGAGTGGTGTGCTGAAGTCTCCTACTATTGTTGTGGAACTGTCAATTTCATTTTTCAGTGCTGTTAGAGTTTGTTTTATATATTTTGGAGCCCTGTCTTTGGGTGTGTAGATATATACTATGGTTATATCATCAAAATGGTTTGTCCCTTTAATCATTGTATAATGCCCTTCCTTGTCTTTTATAGTGGATTTTGCATTAAAGTCTATTTTATCTGAGATTGGTATTGCCACTCCTGCTATTTTCTGTTTGCTATTTGCTTGATACAGTTTTCTCATCCTTTAATTTTTAATATATTTATGTCTTTGTTGCCAATGTGTGTCTCTTGTAGACAGCTTATTGATGTGCCATGTTTTTTTAATCCATTTTGTCACTGTATTTTTACGGGTGCATTTAAGCCATCTATGTTCAGTGTGATTATCAAAAGGTGTGTTTATTGCTTTCATTTTGTAGTGCTTTGTTGTTGTTGTTTTTGTGGTGTTGATGTTTTCTTTGTTCCTCTTACTCTGCTGTGCTGAGTTCCTTTTGTTTGTGGAATTTCTTTTCATTCCTTTCATTTTTGTAGATTTTGTGTTTTATGAGACTTTCTTTTTCTTCTTTATCTTGATGAGCAGGTTTGTTAACTTTCTTTGTGTTTATCTTGAAATTTACCCCTGTCTTCCTAAGTTTGATCCAGTCTTTTCTTACTTGATATTGCCTTAATTTCCCTCCATTTGAAAGTTCTATACCTACACTGTTTAATCCTCCTTTTTATTGTTCTGACGTTGTTGTCATTTACAGATTGATGTCTCTGGTTCTCTGTTGTAAATATTTTAGTTTTTTTTTTTTATCCTTGAGAGTTCATTACCTAGGCTTGTATCTGGCTGATGCTGTTCTGTGTCCTAGATTCAGGTTGTTGTCTGATGTTTTTGGTTCTCTAACTGACAGACTCCCTTTAACAATTCTTGTAAGTTTGGTTTGGTTTTCACATATTCCCTTAATTTCTGTTTATCTGGAAATGTCCTAATTTTGCCATCATCTTTGATCAAGAGTTTTGCAGGATATATTATTCTTGGTTGGCAATTTTTTTCTTTCAAGGTTTTATATATCTCATCCCATTGCCTTCTTGCCTGCATGGTTTCTGCCGTGTAATCAGAGTTTAGTCTTATCGTTTTCCCTTTGTATATGACTTTTCGTTTTTCTTGAGCTGCTTTCAGGATTCTTTCTTTGTCTTTCTTTTTGGTGAGTATAATTATGATATGTCTTGGTGACATTTTATTATGGTCTATTGTATATAGAGTTCGTTAAGCTTCTTTGATAGTCGGCTTTTCATCTTTCATGACATTAGGGAATTCTTCTATTAGCAAATCTTCGGTGATCCTCTCTGTGTTTTCCGTTTTCTCCCCCTTTTCTGGAAATCCGATCACACGCAAATTTTGCTCTTGATTGTACCCCACATAGTTCTTAGGTTTTGTTCATTTTTCTTCATTCTTTTCTCTGATTTTTCCTCAAACAAAGTGGTATCCATGGATTTGTCTTCAATTTAGCTGATCCTGTCTTCCATTGTTTCAAATTTGCTCCTAAAACCTTCTGTTGCATTGTCCATTTCTGGAATTTTGTTGTTTATCTTTTGGATTTCTAATTGTTGTTTTTGTATCGTCTCTAATTATTTATTTTGACATTTTGTTCTTGTGTTGTTTTCCTGAATTCTTACATTGCTTTCTGTTGTCCTTGATTTTATCGGTATTTTCCATGATTTTGTCTATTTTTAGTTTTGTCTGTGTTTTCCTTGATCTCTTTGCTAATCTCTTGGACAGTCCTCAATATTAGAATTTTGAATTTCTATGAGGTAGTTCCAGTGCGTTTTCTTCTACCAGAAAGTCATCTGATGTTTTATTTTGGTTGCTTACTGGAGCCATCCTGTCCTTTTTTTTTTTTTTCCTTTAATGTGTTTTGATACTGTCTGCTGTCTCCGAGACATTCAGGAATGATTTTCTTCATTTAATAATTGTAGGTTTGTTGTTTTGTCCAGCTTTTTTGAGAGGGCTTGGCGTGTTTTGTTGCTTGTTCGTCTGTGGGCATGATAGTTCTCACCACCTTCTGTAGGTGAGCGGGGCTGGTCGCTCGGCTATGGTGCAGCAGGGCAGGTCTAGCACGGGGAGGAGGGGCAGGATTTGGTCATTTGCAGCACAAACTGGGGCCGGCAGGGCAGGTCTGGGGGCTTTGCAGTGGAGTGGGGCCAGGGGTCTAGAAGTCCATGCTGGTCCTGCTCTAGGACGTGGTGATCAGCAGGATAGGCTCTTTGGCAGCATGGGGCAGGGTCTGGGGTTCCGGGGATCCACACTGATCCCACATGAGTGTGTTGTGCTGGCAGGGTGAGGAGAGGGGGCAGCACAGGGCAGGGTCCAGGGGTCCGGAGGTCCCCACTTGTCCTACTCTGGACATTATGCTCGGTGGGGCAGTGCAGGGGGGGCAGTGCAAGTTGGGGTCCTGTGGTCTGGGGGCTCCTGCTGGTGCCACTTGGGAGTGTGGTGCTCAGCAGGTGGTGCAGAGAGGCAGGAGGATAAGCAGAGGAGGTCATGTGCTGAGATAGGTGGTAGGGAGACAGAAAGAAGAGAGAGACAAAAGCAAAAAAAAAAAAAAGAAAAAAAGACAGCACAGCAGAAACCGGCAGTAGGGGGTGGGGTAACCCAGGTAGCCGTGTGAATGTGGCTTTCTAGTTGAGTGGTGTAGCACGGCCTGTTGGTACAGGTCTGTGCCAGTTGATGAAGGTAAGTGTAAACAAATCTAGCAGAATTTCTGCTTTCCTTAAGTTTATGGTATTGTATGGAGACAGTCATTAAACAAGTGACTCAAAAATGAATGTATGATGACTGACTGTGATAAGTACTGCAAATAAAATGCAAGAGAGGAAACAGTGGAAGTAAATCTTGAGTGTTTGGGAAGAGGAAATAAAAATAGCTTATTATCTATGATTACCCTTGAAGATCTCTTAAATGGAGTATAAGATATAATATACATGACTTCTGTATATAGTGCTGTATAGAAATTTTATGACATGGACACAGAATTTGACTGACTAAGTAATAAAATGGAAATTTATATAAGAATATGAGCACATTTTAAGGAAATAACCTAAAATCCATATGGTGAAAGAAGTGTGGATGGAGACTTGTAAAATATTTCTGTTTTCCTGATTTACTCTTTTATTTAGTATTAAGTCTTATTAATTAACATATTTGATATATTTATACACCTTCTCCTCATTTATTGATTTTCTCATTATCTGACATTTCGCATTTACAGGAATGGTAAAAAACTACTATCCTACTTTTTTGTGTGTTAACGATGTACATCTGGCAGTAACAAATGCTGAGGTGAGAGGCAAGAGTAACGCTAGCTTTGATGGTTAAAGTTATGTGCCAGCTTGGCTGGGCCATGATTCTCAGTGGTTTGACATTTATGTAATTTAGCAGTTACATAATGATGTAATTGGCAGTTATGTAATGATATAATTTGGCAGTTATTTAATGATGTAGTCCTCTTCCATTTTGTGATCTGATGTGGTCATCCTCCATCTTCACATAACATCAGTTCTGCATAACAACCTGGTCTTTGGAACCTAAGTATGTCGATAAGTGAGGAGAGGGTGTATATTGTGAAGATTAAGTAAGACACTACACTTACCTAATTTGGCTTAGGTTCTAAACTCTTTAACCATATACAGGAAAACTTGGAAAAGCTGAAACCTATGTAAGGCAGAAACCTCTCAGAGAAGGAAAAGTCAAATGACTAATAGAAAAGTGGTAAGACTGTACCCTGTCAAAAGCAGAGAAAAGACCTGGAAAAATAGGCAATCCCATTGAGTTCTAGCTCTCACAGGTTTTATAAGCCATTAAATCCTGGCTGTGCCATTTGAGTAGTTAATCATTCTATTGTTCAATTTTTTCCGTCTGTAAAATGGGAATGATCAATGTTCCTGTCTCATAATGTATCTGTTAGGGTTAAAATGAAATAATTCCGTTAAAGTATTTAACATAGAAACTGGAAAATGACCGAACTCAATAAATGTCTGCTCCTTCGAGTGCTAATTAGTTTAGGGGAAACTTTTGCTGTCAAAGTGAACATTTAGAAAAGGTGAATCCAGGAGTGGTTGTGTCCTACCCATTCACAAATCCAGTATTTGCCAAAGTGAGGAATGTCATGTATTTTATAGATTTACATTCCTCCTGTCTACCTTTCACTATCTTGGATATTGGTGAGAAATAAGGACATATCTGTAAGGATTACTTAGCTGCTCTAAAATTATAGTGATTAACTGGTTTTTGTTTGTTTAATTGATTGATTTAATGTTACCCATTGCCATCAAGTTGATTCCAACTCATAGCAACCCTATTGGACAAAGTAGAACTAACCTATAGGGTTTCCAAGGAGCAACTGGTAGATTTGAACTGCTGAACTTTTGGTTAGCAGCCAGGCTCTTAACCACTGCACCACCAGGGCTCTGTGGTGTAGTGCATTTAAATATGTCTTGTTGATTGCTCCCAAAATTGCCTAGAACAGTTTGGCAGAAATAAAAATGTAAACTTTTAGTACTATTAATGCTATCTTATTAACTGCTGATACCTATCAAGTCTTTTCTTGTCTAAATAGTAGAATGTCATGTTAACATTTCAGGAATTATCATACATCAGCTTCAGTCTATTTTGTGAAGTCTCCACTGTGCCATTTTTTTTTAATCTTTACCCACTAATTTTCTTTACGTGTTTTGTTACAAAAGCATAGTCAACTCACTGTGAAATTGAGATGCTGTCAAGGGAGGACCGTAGAAGAATATAGTGCATTACTTCATTGAATTCTTCCATGTTAGATTATATTTGAATATTTGAAAATAAATAAAAATATGAGGCAATTTGTAACATTTTAAGAAAAAATATTCTGTTTTAATTATTTAGGCATTTGATGTGAAGGTATATTTTGGCCTAAATTATGCATATGGCTGCCCTGGTTCTCTACCAATTAATTAATTAAACTAACTTTCTTTTTGACTCTGTATTGATATTTTCTCTGCCTATGTTACAGCAGCAATTATTTGTATGTTGTGGAAGTTTATAATTTAAAGTAATTGCTTGAAGATAACCATAACAGCCTTCACTTATGTATTGGGTATTTAACTAGTTTTAGGCCCTTTCTATATATATAATCTTTTGTCATTGGCTGGGCTCTTCCAGAAGCCAATTCAAACCTGGAATTTAGGGTACAGGATGCTTGCTAAGGAATGCCATTAGGATCAATAGCTGTGGAGGGGAGGGAAAGAAAGTGGGACAAGGGAGAAGTTAAGCTGCTTTGCAAGTCCAGTGACAGCCTCAGCCAGCACCACCGGGAGTTCTGGAGCTAGAATGGCTTTTTAGAATTGTCCTGAGTTGGGCCAAGAAGATCAGGTCAGTCATTCAATGTGGGATACCACAGAAGGGCAGTGACCTTGGTGAAGTGATTCACTGAATGTGAGTCAAATCTGTGAAGAAGCTGACAGTTGAAGGCTTTCTGCCAACAGTACTCTTAGCGGCTGGGACAACAAGTCCTTCCTTGAAGGAAAATCTGGGAGGTGCATCACAGATCTAATAATTCTATAAATTCCACATGGAAGAATACTATTATCCCCATTTTACAGAGAGCAAAACTAACATTTGTCAAGTTGCCCAAATAATTACCCAAGTTGGGATTCAAGAAAAGAATTGTTCATCTCCAGAGCCCTGTACTTCCCACTGTACTTCATTGCCACCTCAACTTGTTGGGTAGTGTTAGAAATGCTAGAAAGACATTGTTTTGTTTTTTCCAAGCCATGTATATCCAATGGTCTGATTTGATATCTATACACACCTTCACTGATTTGGCTACAGTCATTATTATATTACATATAATATTATATATATTATATGGCTTATATATAATATATAGCTTATATATATCTTATATATAATATATATATTATATAGCTCTTATGCTTTTTTTGCATCACAGTTTACAGTGCATTTTCATAGATATAATACATTCAGATAAGATTACTGAGTCTTTATAGCCATCTGGAAAACAATCAGGTTAAGCATCATTGTTCCCAATTATAGATTAGGGAGCAGACACAAAAGTGATTAGATGACTTGACACAGTCACAGGATAATAAGTGAGAAAACTTGAAATTGAGCTTGAGTCTTTTGATTTGAAATCAAGAGTCTGGATACGGTCATTTATTAGGAATGTGCTTGTCTATTTTAGTATTTCAGCCTTTAGAGAATTTAAAATTTTATTAGCTCACGTACTAGGTCTTTATGAAGTACTACTTTAATTAAATAAGAATCTCTCTCCCACATCAGCATTTTTACTACCTTACCTTTTTTTTCTTCATGAATACCATAATAGCCAGCCTTTGATATATTCAACTTCTGCTTCTAGTTAACAAAAATGTATACAGAATTTGCACGGTGAAGTGAGAAAACACTAATAACTCCATTGGATAAGACGTACATTTGTTAGTAATAGGTTCTGGTTCTCGCCCATACAACGCATTCAGCTGTGTCCGAGTTGAAGCATAAAGATAATAGCCACCCTATTTAATCAGATATGGTATTCACTGGACACAGAATTGAATTTAATGATAAAATGTTCTTTTTCTGTTTTACTTTTTCCTTGTACATATTTTTCTTTTCTAATCTGCTTGTTTGATATGTAGCCATGCTGATAGCTTACATGTTTTTCCTCCTTGAATTTGTAATTTACAAGTATATATGCATTGTTCAAACCTTAGAAGTAAAAATGAGCAGGACAGGCTTGAATGATGAAAATCTTTCTTTCATGCATTCTCTCTTGTATGTTGTTTTTAATATCTGGCTTTATTTTCTGTTTTTAATTGAAATACAGGGGATTACTGAGATTTAAAACAAAATCACATAATGATAGCTTCTATAGTTTCAATTTCAATATAACCTTAAATTAAAAAATAATAATTTGCTTATCACTATTCTCATTGTTTGATATATATAGTTTGATATAAATATATTTATATTTTATTTATATGTACATATATGCTTTTTTTTTTTTTGCAGAGTAATAGAATATGTCTCTATTATAAAACCCAAATTAAGTTACTATGTGATTTCTTTTAAGGCATAAAATTGTGTATTTTGTCCACTAAAGACATTTGATTTTTTAAAATTTTATATGGTGCATTATCCTCAGAAAGAAGTAAGATTTATTTGAAATTTGCAGTGTTTTTTTCTTTTTTTTTTTTTATAGAATTGTGGAAATATTATCAATGAAAAATTAACAGTTTGGTGTTTTGAATCTCTTAAGTATTTTTTTAAATTACGAATTGAAATTCCCACATACAGGTATCTTTTACCATAAACAAAGTCACTATGAAGAGTTAACACTTATGGAATCACAAAGTAAATATGGATTCATTCACTAAAGTATGAAAATTTAAAGAAATCATTTTAAAAGGGCTCTGTGTACCTGACTAAACATTTCATCACATACTGTGTGATATGACTCTCCAGTTCAGGTCAGTCATTCATTGTGGGACCACAGAAGGGCAATGACCTTGGTGAAGTGGTTCTCTGAATCCAAGTCAAATTCCTGAAGGGGCTGACAGTTGAAGGCTTCCTGCCAACAGCTCTTAGCAGCTGGGACAAGTCCTTCCTTGAAGGAGAATCTGGAAGATGCATCACAGATTTAATAATTCTATAAATTCCGCACAGAAAAATACTATTATCCCCATTTTACGGGAGCAAAACTAACATTTGTCAAGTTGCCCAAATAATAATTACCCAAGTTAGGATTCAAGAGAAGGATTGTCTGTCTCCAGAGCCGTATAAGAATTCTGTAAGTACAATCTGCCCAGAACGCAAATGGCCAGAGAAAAAAAAAGCAAAATTAGGCAGCCACTTTCTCAAATTTAAATAACCAGAATATTCCCATTTATGAGATTATGTGAGCTAAATACACCCACCGTTAAGGATACATTGCACCACAGAATTGAGAAAATGCTGCAAAAGAAAAGTCAGTAGAGCAACTACCTTTATTTAACAGACATAATGTACTATTTGGGTATGCTGAAATTACCGTTTTTCAAGAAACCTGGCCACCACCTTTAATAGCTTTATCATTACACGTTTTTACTGGGTAGATTCTTTTCCCCAATGAAGGAAATGTTTCTAATTGTTGATGGAAGATGATGGGAAAAATAAGATTTAGTTTAGAGGAAGCTTTTATAGATAGTTTTCCAAAATTATATTTATCCCCAAAAAGTAAAAAAAAAAAACAAAACATCATTATGGTTTTTGTACGCATGTGTGTGTGTATATCCATGTTTCTGTGTTTATGTAATCCATCTAAACATTGAGTCCTTCAGCTTCTATGGTATGAAATAGTTTGAGAAATCACATTAAAAAGCATAATTTAGCTCTGACAGGGATCACAATAGAGGTTCCTGGACAGAGCTGTAGAAAAATCTAGAACAAAATTCTAACTCACAAAAATAGACCAGACTCACTGGCCTGACAGAAACTGGAGAAACACCTGAGAGTATGGCCCCCAGACACCCCTTTAACTCAGTAATGAAGTCACTCCTGAGGTTTACCCTTCATCCAAAGATTAGACAGGCCCATGAAACAAAACAAGACTAAAGGGGCACATCAGCCCAGGGACAAGGACTGGAAGGCAGGAGGAGACAGGAAAGCTGGTAATAGGGAACCCAGGGTTGAGAAGGGAGAGTCTTGACATGTCATGGATTGTTAACTAATATCATAAAACAATATGTGTACTAACTGTTCAATGAGAAGCTAATTGTTCTGTAAACCTTCATCTAAAGTACAATAAAAAAATAGTGAAGAAAATTTCTTAAAAAATTAGAGTTTACATAACCACCGCTTTCGGTAAACCTTTCCTCATATACGTTGACCAGTAATGTAACCTATTTTGTTTCAACTGCATGAGGCCTCTGTACTATTGAAAAGGTTAATTTTATAACAAAATTAGTATAAATATTTTATGCAGAAAATTGAAAAATTCTAGTGAAATCTTGACTGTAAATATTAAGTGGTTGGTGGTGTTAGTTGCCGTAGAGTTGACCGTCTACTCATGGTGACCCCCGTGTTACAGAATAGAACTGCTCCATAGAGATTTCTTGGCTGTAGTCTTTATGGAAGCAGCTTGCCAGTCTTGTCTTTTGCAGAGCCGGTGGGTGGGTTCAAACTGCCAGTCTTTAGGTTAGTAGCTCACTGCACACTGCCTGCTCCACCCAGGTTCCTTCATTAAGTGGGTAGGAAACCAAAATAGACAATATAATGTGTAGTTAGATATAGAAATTGTACTGGGAATGTTTATGCAGGCTCCATTTGCACTGGAAATGTCTTAGGCTTCTTCTTTTTGTCTTTTCATTTTTCATTTTGGCTGTTAGTATACAGTAGCAGCAGCTTTTATTAAAAGGAACCATGTTATGTAAAATTAACAAAGAAAATACATAAAATAATGACATTTTAGTCCAACGTACTAGGATGTAACCTAGAGATAATCTTGGCAAGAGACTAGGGCTTCATTTTCCGTGAAGTATTAATATATTCATGTTTCATCAGTTGTACTTTGTAATAGCACAATAAAAAGCTTTGATGTATGTTGACCTTTCGACAATGACCAGGAGGGACCAATCTCTGGAGAAGGAGATCATGCTTGGTAAATTAGAGGGTCAGCAAAAAGAGGAAGACCCTCAACGAGATGGATTGACACAGTGGCTACAACAACGGGCTCAGCCATAGCAGTGATTGTGAGGATGGTGCAGGACCAGGCAGTGTTTCGTTCTGTTGTACATAGGGTCTTCATAAGTCAGAACCGACTCGATAGCACCTAACAACAACATGGTAATCAAATGCTTATAAAACTGCCAAGAGTTTTCAGGCAAACCTTAGCAAAGTGTCAGTTGGTACAAAATATTGCCATGCCATCATATTCAAGGGGTTGACATGACATGACATATCACTTACAAAATAACCACCGTGCAATAGATTAACATTTTGTATTACATAAAATTACTTGAGGGCAAACAGATGATACTTGAGTAATATTTAAATTGTCGTTTCTTGATCCTCTCTACCAACTTTATATGACAGCTGATTTTCATGATCATATTTTCATGGGTCTATCTATAAAGATGTTACTGTTACCAGGGTAGCTTATGTGTTCCCGTAGATATGTTTTTGAAAATTAAATGAAAATAGGAAAAAATCAGTATTTAAGCTCTGAAACTTTTATGCAAGTATATAGTATTAGATATTCCTTCAACACAAGTTTAGTGTCTCATATATGTAAGGCATTTCATTCTCCTCCATACATCCCTATCCCATTATACTGCATTCTAAAGAAAGCTATTTCTTAGGGAAGATTAAGGTGAATATGAATGGTGTGGGCATAGAAAGAAGGCTGAGAACTATTGGTCTAGGTGAATATTTGATGACTGGGAAAAATTTAAGTATATCTTATGTACGATTTTTATATATGGAATCCTATAATTCTGTGTAGTTTATGGTATTCTGCTGGAATGATTAAAGGACATTTCATGAAGTAAGATAAAAAGATGTTAGGCTTTTATATTGATTCCAGAGCTCTAAAGACAGAACAAGTCTATATAAAATTTCCTGAGAGGTAATACCAACACTTCACTTGAAACTTGAATCTTGTGCTCCCTTCAAAGTCTCAATTCAGTTTATGTGGAAATACCAGCAAATTTATTTTGGGGGCTGAGACTGAACCTTAGGATAAGAGTATTTTCACCTACTATAAATACATGAAATATATGTCCTCCTATACCCTGATTGGAGTCTCTGGGTGGCACAAACAGTTAAGAGCTCGGCTACAAACTGAAAAGCTGGCAGTTCAGATCCACCCAGAGGTGCCTTGGAAGAAAGTCCTGGTGATCTATTTCCGAAAGATCACTGCCATTGAAAACCCTATGAAGCACAATTCTACTCTGAAACACATGGAGTCACCATGAGTGAGAATAGACTTGATGACATTTTTTTTTTAATGCCTTAACAATATGAATTTTTTTATTTTTAATTTATTTTGGTCTAGGAATTGCCTTAATGGGGAATTCATTGTTTAGTTTAACTAATACTGTAAGAAATTATGACTTAAGATTGCCTATCCTGAAACAGAAGTTATTATTTTTGGCAGATACCTTCCAACATGTAGTTGGTTTACACATAATTACAGTAATGCAACACATAATGTCTGATTGGGCAATATCTGACCACAAATAGGTCCTGATCCCATAAGGTTATAATAAAGTTTAGAAATCCTGACTGGAGAACAGGATGTAGGGGCTGTAACCGGACTTAGTGAACACAACGGCTGCCTGCACACAACACGTGTATCTCGTGTCTCTTGTATACAAAGCGATTGTGCTGCCAGACATATAATAATACAGTACATATGTAGTGTACTGGCTTATATAAATACTGTACTGTACTTTCTATCGTTATTTTAATGTGAACTTCCCCTACTTACAAATAAAAAGTTTACCATATAACAGTGTATGCTTCGACTTGGAGGCAGCAGCATCCAGTCTCGTGTATCACGCATCTCTTGAATGCTGTAGCGTTATCTCTCTGTTTAATTTTCTTTTGAGAATATTACCGTGAAGTGCATCATGGCTTCCAAATGCAGCAGAACCAGTGCTAGTGATAGCAGTAGCAAGAGGCAAAGGAGGAGTATCGATTTGGAAGTGAAACAAAAGGTATCCCATATAGCTTTGCTAAATATGTAACATGGTGTTCGCAAAATGTCCAAATCACATAACATCTTGTTTCACAGAATGTATTGTGGACGTTAAGTGATGCATGACTGCACTCCACATAGCAGGTCAACTGTTTTAATTAGTTACTTAGAGGTACGTTTTGCAATGAATTCTTTCTGGCGCTTTGATCTCAAAGCTATGTTGCTCACAAAGAGGTGGTCTATATTACATTATTCAGGATTTTCTGTGCTTTAGGTGAATGTCTGGTAACTCCACTTGAATAATTTTCTAGGCCAAAATAATTTCAGACATGCTGTATGACAGCATTTCATAACATATATTGCTATCATGTGCTTTATATATTTTACATAATTTGGAATTAATAGATTAAAAAATACAAAACTGAATTTTCATTAGCCTGTGTGCTGGAGGGGAACCAAACTATTTTAAGGGAGTCCTGACCCTAGTTTTATAAAACCCTTGGGCTCACGCCTTTATTGAGGTAACTAGCCATCCATTTGGGCAAGGGTATAGTTTAGATATTTAGCCCCTTAATTTAAAAAAACCAAAAAAAACAGACCAAACCCTTTGCCCCCAAGTCGATTCCAACTCATAGTGAGCCTATGAAACAGAGTAGAACTGCTCCATAGGGTTTCCAAGGAGCGGTTGGTGGATTCGAACAGTTGACCTTTAGGTTAGCAGCCTGAGCTCTTAACCACTTTGCCACTAACAGAAAAAAAAATTGAGTCTATTAATTACCACATTGATTGACAAAATATATTCTTATAGATTATATGATTATACATGCCTTCACATTGTATAGGATACATGCACCTGATACACACACACACACACACACACACGCACACGCGCGCACACACACACACACATACACTCAGTCATTCCTTCAATAATCTGAGATAGGTTATTACTATTGAGGACACTGACACATAGAGAAATTAAGTGATTTCATCAAGGTCACCCTCATGGCAAGCCAAGCAGCAGGCTTTGAATTCTAACCTAGGTATGTCTGATTCCCAGTTCTTGCTCTTAACTACTATTAAGACCTTCTTGACTTTTGTCTTATTCAAGCTGCTTTTCCCCTAGCTCTAGTAGTTCTTTATTTACATTTTACATTTTATTATTTTTGTTGTGGCAAGCCAGCCCTGGAATTTCTGACACCGTCTCGGTCTTTAGGAGTGCCATGGTGTGCCTAAGCCACACACCTTCTGGCATTAACTACGTTGGTGTCGCTGTTGTTAGTCGCTGCCGAGTCAGCTCTGACCTCATGTATAACAGAATAAAACTTGGCTCAGTCCTGAGCCGTCTTCCAGCACTGTATTGAACAATACTCTGTTGTGAGCCATAAGGCTTTCATTGGCTAATTTTTGGAAATAAATCACCAGGCTTTTCATTCCTAGTCTGTCTTAGTCTGGAAGCATTGATAATATCTGTTCATCATGGGTGTCCCTGCTGGTATCTGAAGTACTGGTGGCATAGCTTACAACATCATAGCAACATTCAAGACACCACAGTATGACAAACTGACAGCCAGGTAGTGGATCTAACCTGGTAGCAGACCATATATAGGAATATCCAGTGGCATCTCATGTAGTTAAGAAGAAAACATCTTGGATAACGCACAAGGTACATTAGCTCATACCTTCGGGTCAGTTTCAAGAGACACAAACTTAGAGCTGATAAATTTGATTTTAGCTCTCTTTAAATTATTATTTGCTTTGGTAGAAGTGTGAGAGATGGCAAGACAGATATCAAAAAGAAAAGGAAACAAATTGAGTGACTAGTCCACAGGAATCAAATGAAATGACAAAATCAACTACAATCATAATAATAAGTCTCTGAATAACTGAGTTGGTTATTTTGTCACATGGTACTTGAAAAAAATGTCCCTGCAAACACCTTATGTGAAAATATGACAATGTGATTCTTATCAAAAGCTCCTTAAAGTAAAAATTGAGAAGAGTACATGGTATAAAATTAAAAACAGATATTTTCCAAAAAAAGGATTAGAGATATTTTATCACCTTCCTTAGAATAATGCATTTAAGGTTTTAACTTTACAAACATAGCTTTTAGTTTCTTATAAACCCTCAGTTTAGCTCCCTTGTCAATCAGCGTTTCAGAATTATTTTCTAGCTCTTATGTGTGCTTATCTTTTTAAAATAGTCTTATCAGGAAACTTGTTTGTTTTCAGATTGTGGATAGCTGCTTGTTCACTGTCAATAATAAAACAACTCCACATATCTCTATCGTAACTTCATTCCACAGAAAATTCGTGACTACATTTTGCTCTTCAAAGTACAGCCACTGGTTTGCCTTCATCTGATAACCATTTCGGATTAGTCATTGATTTGTCTCTGTTGTCAGTACCAGATTGCAAGCTCTTAAAGGACACAGACTGTGTACTCTGTTATACATCTTTACCCCGTAGTGTCCTTTGAAATACCAAGACCTCTGAAGTTGTTTAATAAAAATCACATGGATTGATTTTTATATTTGCAGCCAGTTGGGGTTGGTGGTGGGTAGGTGTCATTTCTTCTGACGTTAAGATGGTCCAGCACTCCTGGAACAGAGATTAGGAGTCATGTCTTCAACTTCCAAGCCCAATTCGAAACCCATTAGCGTAATACAAGGCTTCTCCTTGAAGTACCTGTAACAGCAGAGATGAATGAAACACATACCTCTATGTGGGGCCTGGGATCTCAACAAGATCAGACATATTGTCAGCTGGAATTTTCCTTGAAGTCATCTATTTTATCTTAAAAAAAATTGTAAATATTGCATTGTATTTGTTGTTGCATTTATTTGAATAAAAAGCAATATTGCATACACTTAACATCAAGCAAAACAGGTACAACCAGGAAGCTGTGCTGCCTTTTTCTTGCAGTTCCTGGTATCCACTGCTCCCTACTAATCACACTGACTGCACCCTAGAATATGCGTGCCCCAGTTTAAGAAATCCTGGTGAGATCTTTCACTAAAATTTCTTTGCTTTAAGGTTAACGGTAAAAATGCTTCAGATATAGAAATTCACTTGGATAGTACAAATTCATGAGGTCGCCCTTGGTCTGTGGGATAGAGCAGTGAGTTTCATGGGATCCTGAATTCCTGTTGAAGTCCATAAGGGGTCACTGCGGGGTGAGTGGGGAGAGGGGTAGAGAAGTTCTTCATCTTCTACTCTTTCCTGCAAACTGAGCAGCTCCTCTCCCATCTGCTTTTAAGATTTCATTTTGTAAAAAGTTTTATCTATTTTTGTTTGTTTCTTTAAAAACAGAAGGGAAGGGGCTGTTTCAACCAAATTGAAGGGAAGAAATAATGAAATTCAACATAAGAAATGAACATTGTATTTCTATATTCTATTAGACATTCATTCTCGATCTTGGCTTTCCTTATTTCAACCAAAATTCTTACAAACAAACAACAAAAAGGACCCAGTATGTCAAAGTAGATATCACAGTGACTTAGAGCTGGGAAAGGGGTCATACATGTATTCTAGGCATCGCTTCTCATTCAAAGTCATAATCTTTTTAGGTGGCATACTCCTTCCAGTAATGGGGAGTTCACAGCTTCATTCAGCAACCCATTGCTTTGTTGGACAGCTCTCCTTGTTAGCAAGTTGTTTCTAAAATGGAACCAGAAAGCTCTTCTCTCTAATTTTTATCCCAAGCTATATAGTTCCATGATCTACAGAATATGTAAATCCCTCATCTACAAAACAATGCTCCAGTAGAGCCAGAATTACTGTGAAATTAATGAAGCTTAAGCTTCAAGCACCTTGTGACATGAATCACTTCCAAAGCCCTTGGAGGGGCCCAGACAATAGTTCTCATGGTGTATGGACTGAAATGTGTCCTCCCAAAATATATGTTGGAATGCTAACCCCTATACCTAATGTAATGTAATGCAGTCTCCTTTCAAATGCAGTCTAATGTAATGTGATTAATCAATCAGTTGAGGTCATGCCAGTGTAAGGTGGATCCTATACCTAATCACTTCTGAGTTATATGAAGAGCAGAATGGACACAGGTGCACTCAAAGGGGTCGGGGGGACAGATGCCATGTGAGTATCACCAAGGAACCAAGGAATTCCCGGGGCTACAAAGGAAGGAATCAACACAACTGAGACCCTGATTGGGATTTTTAGCATCCAGAACTGTGAGAAAGTAAATTTCCATTCTTTAAAGCCACCCACTTGTGGTATTTGTGTTACAACAGCACTGGTGAACTAAGACACACAGTTATATGTTTTTTCAAGATTGCAAAAATATGCTACTTTAATTGCAATCAGTTAAGACGGCTCTTTCTCACTCCAGCTTTTCCTCCATTACGCTTAGAGCGTAATGTTCGAGAGGCTGAGGGCAGTTTTGGTATCTGTGAAAGGTCAGTTAAAGTCGAGAGTGTATTTAGTTTGGGTTTAGTGAGGTATATTTATGTGGTTCACAGTGAGTTTCATGCATATTTAAGTTATTGCTAGCCATCCTATTATATAGAAATAGTTTCCTGAAATCTCCTACTGCTCACTCCGCTACAACACAAAGATGTAGGGCCTGAAGTCATGTCATGATATGAACATGTCCAAAGATGTCTCACATCAGATGTGGGTAGTGGAGGTTTGATTGTATGGAATCAGACGTTTGTCCATCATAATTTGTCTAATTATCAGATGCATAAAATTGTTAAGTGCAAGGTTCACTAGCCACATTCTCAGCTCTCAGGAATATATTCAGTAATGGAGCATATACAATTGTAAAAAACACCATATATATTCTTGTTTTTGATGATAATTGCACAAAATCTGATTCAACAAAATTCCTGTGTTTGTTGCAGATAAAACCGTGTTGTTGTTGTTGTTGTTAGCTGCCATCTAGTCGACCGCCGTGGTGACCCCATGCACAATAGATTCAGACCAGTGTGATCCGTAGTGGTTTCATTGGCTGATTTTTTGGAAGTAGATCACCAGACCTTTCTTCCTGGTCTGTCTTAGACTGGAAACTCAGCTGAAACCTGTTCAGCATCATAGCAACACAAAAGCCTCCACTTACAGACAGGTGATTGGTGCATTGGCCATGAATCTGACTTGGTTCTTCTTAATGGAAGGCGAGAATTCTACCACTGAACAAAACTGTAGCAATGCTATAAAACACTAGGACACCTGTGATGGCTCCTATATGAAAGAAATTTGATAGAGGGTTTTCCTAGTTTGATGATTCTAAAATTTACATGGCATTTCCAATGATTGGTTGTGAAACTGAAAGGAACTTTTCTGAAATATCATTTTTAAAAAACCCACATTATTTCCACCAACCATGCTATCTTAATTTCCTGGTGGTACCGTAACAAAATTGCCGTTAAGTGGGTGTTTTTAAAGAACAGGAATTTATTGTCTCACGGTTTTGGAGCCTAGGAGTCTGAATCCAGGGTATCGGCAGGTTATGCTCTGTCTGCTCTAGCAGAATATTTATTCCTTGTCTCTTTTAGGTTTTTGAGGTCCTGGGCATTTCTTGGCGTTTAGATAGATCTTCACATGTGTCTTTTGCTGTGGTGTGGCTCTCCCTGTCTGTTTCCCCTTTTCATAAGACATCGCTCAGAAAAGATTAGGTTTATGACCCACCCCATTCCCATTGATCTCATTAACATAGAAAAGAAAGAACCTATTCCAAACAGGCTCAGATTCACAGGTACAGGAATTAGGACTTTAACGTATCTTTTTGTGGGGCAGAATTCAGTTCATAACACATGCCAAAAAACTATTTCTCTATTTCCTCTGTCAAAAATAGTATAAAATAATTGTCATATGAAAGGACAGTCAAAGAATTATGCAGCCAAAAATGTAGAGAAAAGAGTGCTATAAAGGTGTGCCAGGCTGATAACTAATAAAAATAATATAATACTATTTTTATGGATGCTTTGATATATGTGATTTTTTTTTAATTTGAAATTTGTTTTTTCTCATTCTAAATAAATATTTACTTTCATAACAAATGTTACATTTGTAATTCTGTGCTATTTTTCATAAATATGTTTCCCAAATTATATGATCTTTAGGCCCTCAAACATCTGGATTCATCCTTCAAATAGTCAGAAACAGTGCTTAGGTCTCTTGTCTACCCTTTCCCAGATAAACATCCTCATTTGCTTTGCCTTCTCTTGATGGAATTATGTTCTTTTAGATTTTTCATCACCCACTGATCAGTGGTTCTTTTGCTTGTTCGCTAAGGTCCCACTCCCCTAATGAGACTGGGAAGGAGCAGGTTTGAATGCTTGGGAGAGGACAGCCTAATAAAGTGAAATCTGTACGTGCTTGTCAACAGACTTACATAGGTCTGCATCTCAGAACTTGAAGTTTGTACTTCTATGATAATTAGGCAATATGTTGTACTTTTCTGATACAGCTCCCTCATCTGCAAAAATGGGGATGATAATAACTCGAGTTTGAGAGATATGATAAAAAAAATAGTAATGTGTAAATCACCTAGCTCAATGCTCGGCAGATAGCAGATGATAAGGAAATATTTGCTCTTCTTTTTATTGGTGTTCAAACGGGAACACGTGCTGTCTTTTCTGTACCTTTTACAAAATCTGGAGAAAGTTTGATTACATTATTTAAAAATGTGATCTCTCTCATTTTACAAGTCATGAAAAAACCGTTTTCCCCTGGTGACCCATCAGACAGATTGAGCAAATGAATCACTAGTCACTGAAATCAAGCCTACCTAGGCCTGGAGGAATTTCAGGCAGTTATACAGGGTTCTGACCTCCCAGAGGACCCCATGGTTGTCAGCTGATTCCAGGAGCTTATGGTAGAAATTTCTGGTGCTTCTGTGTGCCTTCTGTGTTCAATCCTGGGCAGGGAGCCAATTATCTGAGAGGATGGTAAGAACACAGGCCATTGTTTAAACTAATTTCTTTACTTATGGATTAATTATTCAGATTGAGAATTAACAATACCCTTCACTCTCTGACAGCCTTTCTTTTCCTCATTACATATTTAACACATTAAATAAGAGAGGAATGGCTGGGAAGGGGGTGGGTAAAGATTTTTTAGTAGCTTTAGAAATGAGTTTGAAGTGAGGGAATGAAGAAATTGTGGTTAAATAGGCTACAATTACAAAGGTAATGAGTAGTAATAAATGATGTGAACCTAAAAACAAACCCACTGCCTGACCAGTCATTTCTGACTCAAAGTGACCCTATAGGACAGAGTAGAACTGCCCTACAGGGTTTCCAAGGCTGTAATCTTTACAGAGGCAGATTGCCACAGCTGATGGGTTTGAACCGCTGACCTTTCGGTTAATAGCCAAGCGCTTAACCACTGTGCCACCAGGACGCCTTAAGTGTGTACTTGAATTGTCTGTGATGTTCATGTTCCCACAGCTTAGAGGTGTCAAAGTCAAATTATATTGCAGGCTGGGATAATAAAAATAAGTGAGATAAACGGGCTAGATAAATAGTTCTTTGTGATAAGAAAAACACAGTACAAATATAACTGTGAGAGGCGACAGACACAGAATTGGAAACTTAAGAGGGAGGGTGGTGAACCCAAGAGCTCCCACTTACTGTGCAGAAACTGCTCCATTCCAGGAGGGTTTGCCGTGTAAGATGTGGATTCACTGTAGCCAGATCTTTTTTCTTTTCCAGCTGGAAATCTGGACATTTATAGGAAATCATATAATATAAAAATATTAGACTGTTTTAAAAAGAAAACACCACCATATGGGCCAAATACAAAGTTTGGCAGGGCTGGTCTGGCTCCTGTGTAGATGTTGTAACCTCTGCCCACGAATAGGCTGCATAACCATCAGAGAAACACAAAATCCCCAAGAGAAACCAGGGACAGAAAGAGGCAGAAGGCCAGAGAAAAGCAGCTCAGGGGAGTGGCCTATGAGCTGAGCTGTGGGAATTAAGAGCTGAGGTGCTAATCAAAAGGTCAGCCGTTCCAATCCATCCGCCCCTCCTTGGAAACCCTATAGGGCAGTTCTACGCTGTCCTATAGGGTCACTGTTAGAATTAACTCAATAGCCATAGGTTTGGGGTTTTTTGATATGTGTAGGTGCATTTTAGATACAAGAGAAAGTATATGCAAAGAAAGGCAAGGACATGTGGAGTGTGTGACTTCTTCTCAGAACTCCATTGCAAGTGTCATTTTGGGAACACTGGGGGTCTGAGGAGAGAATTGTTGGCAGCCTGGATGGTTGGAGAGTTTACAATTCTTTTATTTTGTCTTGCCTTCCATTCAATTTTAATCCCTGCCCCTTTGTCAGAACTATTTAATTTTTTTCTTAATCATTTTGTAGTGGACAGATGGAAATTTTCATGAGTAAACAAAGATACAAATCATTCAAAACAACAAAAAAAGTGATAACACTCACGTAGAATTTCTGTGTCACTGTATTTCCACTTGGCTATAATTATTTAATAAGGAAACCGTGGTGGCATAGTGGTTAAGAGCTACGGCTGCTAACCAAAAGGGCGGCAGTTCCAATCCACCAGGCACTCCTTGGAAACTCTATGGGGCAGTTCTACTCTGTCCTATAGGGTCCTGATGAGTCGGAATTCATTTGATGGCAACGGGTTTGGTTTTTTGATTATAATTATTTAGGTACATTTTGTGAAAGTAATTTCTGTGAAAGTCATTAAACCTGAAACCAAATCCATTACTGTCAAGTTGATTCCAACTCATAATGACCCTGTGGGACAGAGTAGAACTGCCCCCATACGGTTTCCAAGGAGAGGCTGGTGAATTTGAATTGCCAACCTTTTGGTTAGTAGCCTGAGCTCTTAACCACTGTGCCACCAGGGCTCTGCTGAAGTCATTAAGAGGATGTAAAGATTGGTTTGTATGTTTACATGATTTAGAAGAATTTACTGCCCTTAAAAATGGATATAATTTAAAACCAGGTTTGCTTTTTATCCCAAATGTCTGCATTTTCCCTTTTTTAATTTTTTTTTGTAAAGACAGAAAATACACTTTTTCTTTTCATTAAAAAAAAAAAAACTTTGCAATTTTTCTCATTGAAAGATCCTAATTAAAATGTTCCATTTGAAGGATTTTTTTTACCAACCCAAATTCTTGTTAAGCAAATGTTTTATACTCCTTGCTGGAGCATAATGCAGTATTCCTAGAGGGCAATTTTGCAAAAGACCGTTGAACCCAAATACGCAGCAACATACATTATAGCAGTATCATATAGAGTGTTAACAGAAATTTTTAATGCAGTTGTCAACAGATTTTTATATGTATTGCTTTGAAAAAATGAATTGATACTTTAACATCATCTTTAACTGAGAATATTCTCTTGTTTATATATATATATATATATATATATGGAGAGGGTCAGCAAAAAAGAAGAAAGAAGATCCTCAATGAGATGGACTGACACCGTGGCTGCCACAGTGGGCTCAAGCATAATAACAACTGTGAGGATGGCACAGAGTTTTGTTCTTGTTGTACATAGGGTCGCTATGAGTCAGAACCGACTCCACGGTACCTAACAACAACACATATATACACACAACATATATACAGCACGCATACACACAATCCTCCTCTCACATGCTGCTGCTCTACTTTATCACAAGGGAAAAAAAATTGTTTGCTGTAACACAAATTCTTTTTGCAATATCATTTTAGAATCTGCCTTTTTATTTTTTTGTTTTTAACCTAAGCCGTCAGTGAAAAGGAAAACCCTCAACGAGGTGGATTGACGCAGTGGCTGCAACAATGGGCTCAAACATAGCAATAATTAGGAGAGTGTCGCAGGACCGGGCAGTGTTTCCTTCTGTTGTACACAGGGTCGCTATGAGCCAGAAGTGACTTGATGGCACCTGACAACAAGAAGCCGTCATAAATGTCAGTGATTTCTGTAAAATAAATTTGAAGCCTAGCCATCTTATTAAAAAATTAATTCTTAACATCTTCTATAAACCAGACATAGTAATTCTTCTATTTGTATCACCACCTATTATTCTTAAGGATCAGAGATAGAGGAGAATAATCCACCATAATAATTTAAAGGGATCATTATGTTGCTCAACTGAGTTGAATAGCTAAATTATTGCTTACAGATTGTTATGACTGTAATTGTCTATAATTTTGTCTGGTGATGTGTCATTTATTTATAATATCTGTCACATTAAATTTATAACGATGGAAAAATTAGTTTATATATTTATAGAATCCAATATTTTAATTTATTAAATGTTAATAATTAGGACTTTTTCTTTTATTTTAATGAATTTTAGAAAGCACCCATCTAAATGTATATATATATATGTTTACCCTTGTTAGCAATAGAATATTATTGATACTTCATTTTCTTTAACAAATTTTCTGAGACGTATTCCAATTTTGACTATGAGTATAAATACTATGGTTAAACATATTTAAGTAAAGCAAGCTTCTAAAGTACGCAATTAAGATGACATGCCAAGTAAATGACAAGATATGATTTGTTACTTTGAGAAATATATTTTTTAGAGTTGTATACACTTGCCTGTAGATGCTTACAATAGTTTATATATCATTCATTAAAATAATTGATTTTACTTACAGTCAACATTGAAAATTATAAAGCTCATTTACTTCATATAACATTCACTAAAGCTGATCAAATAATCAATAAATTAGGATTGAATTGACCAAGAGAACTGTCTGGTTATTATTTATTCTATAAAGGCCCTTGTTTCTGCGACTGGAAGAGCTGCCATTCAGTAATGGCTGTGCTTTGGTCGCTTATGGGATCAAATGGTATCATTGTTCTTTCAACATAGATAAATAAATGACATGGGAAATTATTTCTTTTATTAAAAAGCAACCAAACCAAACTCGTTGCCATTGAGTTGATTGCGACTCATAGCAACACTATAGGACAGAGTAGAGCTGCATCATAGGGTTTCTGAGGAGCGGCTGGTGGATTCGATCTGTGGACCTTTTGGTTAGCAGCCTAGCTCTTAACCACTATGCCACCAGGGCTCCATTTTTTTTTTTTTTATTAGACGTATATAATTCTTTGCGAAAATAAGATTTAAAATTTTATTTTATTATGTAGTTTAAGTGAAGTTTACATTTCAAGTTAGTCTCTCATACAAAAATTTACACACACATTGCTATGCAACCCCAATCGCCCTCCCCGCACTGCGACAGCACACTCCTCCTTTGAGATTTTAAATTTTGGTTAATAATTCATATTATTAATTTTATAGAAAAATCTATTTAATGAATAATTAAAGAAATATAAAACCAAACAATCATATTTAACTACACCTTTGCTTCTGGCACACTGGCCTTCCTTCAATTCCAAGAAAGGGCCAAGTTCTTTTCTTCCTCCAGGCACTCTCTCATGTTGCTGATATGCTCTCCTCCCGACCTATCAAATATTCCTATTCCTCAAGTTTCATCTCTGTTTAAATGTTACTTCCTTCAAGACCTTTTGACAAGTTGTTATTCTTTCACACTGCATCCTGCTCTTTTCTTACAAAATCCTGCTAAAATTACAGAAAACCCAACCCATTGCCATTGTGTTGATTCTGACTCATAGCGACCCTGTTAGACAGAGTAGAACTACTTCATTGAGTTTCCAAAGCTGTAAATCCTTCCTGAACTAGACTGCCACATCTTTCTCCAGCAGAGCAGCTGGTGGGCTGAATCGCCAACCTTTCGGTTAGCAGCTGAGTGCTTGGGCTCCTCTACTGCAGTTAACCAAAAAAAAAAAAAAAAAACAAAAACAAAAACCCAAACCCATTGTCTGAGTAAATTCCGACTCATAGCGACCTGTAAGACAGAGTAGAACTACCCCATAAGGTTTCCAAGGAATGGCTGGTAGATTTGAACTGCCAACCTTTTGGTTAGCAGCCGTAGCTCTAAATCGTTGGGCAACTCAGGGTTCTCTACTACAATTACCAAAAAACCCATTACCATCAAGTTGATTCCAACTCATAGCAACCCTATAGGACAGAGGAGAACTGCCCCATAGGATTTCCAAGGAGTGCCTGGTGGATTCGAATTGCCGACCGTTTGTTAGCAGCTGTAGCTGTTAACCACTATGCCACCAGGGTTTCCCTCCTACAATTAGTACTTATTTATTTGTTTTTTGATTGTTTTCATCTGTCTCTCTGACTAGACTGTAATCTCCATGAGTGTCAAGACTATGTAGGTATCTTCAGCCCCCCGGACAAGAAACACATGGAGTAGAGATAGTGGTTAGGAACTACTAACAGCCAGACTGCTTGGGTTTGAATTTGACTCTACCATTAATAATCACTGTAACCTTGGGTGAGATTGTAATGCTTTTTCTGTGTCATCTGTTCATCTGTAAAATGGGCAAGATAATAGAACCAAGATTGCATTAACGTGTAAATTACTTGGCATATAACGAGGCTTTATTAAATGTCAGTAAACCAGATCTCACAGTGTCTGGTACATAGCAATAAGCACTTGTGAGTGATACAGTGGGGCTTTGGTGTCAGAAAGACTGGAGTTTGAATGCCAGTTCCATCACTTATAACCTTGGCGATATTATTTACCTTTTTGAACCACAGTTGCTCAGCATGTAAAATAGTGTTGACTTTCTTGGGGTCTTTATAAGGCTCTATATGGTGCTCTATATGGCATGTATCTTAGTCATCTAGTGCTGCTCTAACAGAAATACCACGAGTGGATGGCTTTAACAAGAGAAGTTTATTCTCTCACAGTCCAGTATGCTACAAGTCCAAATTCAGGGCATCAGCTCCAGGAGAAAGCTTTCTCTCTCTGTCGGCTTTGGAGAAAGGTCTTGTGATGCATCAGTCTTCCCTTGGTCTGGGAGCATCTCAGCGCAGGAACCTCAGGTCCAAAGGACCTGCTCTGCTCCCAGCACTGCTTTCTTGATGCTATGAGGTTCCCGTGTGTCTCTGCTTGCTTCTCTCTTTTATATCTCAAAAGAGATTGGATTAAGACACTATCTAGTCTTGTAAACCTCATCAGTATAATTTCATCATAGTGATAGAATTTACAACACATAAGGAAATCACATATAACCTCATCATATGCTAAAGTTTACAACACATAAGGAACTCATATCAGATTTACAAAATGGTACACAATCATACAATACTGGAAATCATGTCCCAGTTAAGTTGACAGATATTTTTGGGGGACACAATTCAATCCATGACAGCGTGTTTTATTGTTTACTTTGGTTTAAAAAATCTTATCGTTCTGCTGCTAGAGCCATGTTGTTGTTAGTTACCGTCAAGTCAATTCTAACTCATGGTGACCACATGTGTATCTGAGCAGAACACATAGGGTTTTCAAGGCTGTGACCTTTCAGAAGCAGATCACCATGCCTGTCTTCCGAGGCTCCTCTGTGTGGGTTCAAACCAATGACTTTTTGTTTAGTAGCAGAGCTCTTAACCATTTGTACCACCCAATGAGCCTAAGCCCTAGGTAATGTTCCCCCTCTAGAACTGTGGTGCTCAAACGGCCCTGCCTGAGGATAATTATTCTGAACAGTTCTAGTCATTAAAACTATTTGGTTATAAATACAGAAACAATTCAAGCTAAATTTAGCCTTAATTAATTAATTAAGCAAATTTATTTTAAGTATAACTAGCAGATTGAACAAGAATCATTCATGATATATTCACAGCGTATTGAATTTATTTGTGTTTGTTATTACCCCTTTAAACTTTGTGTAGTGGGTTTAATCTTCCCCTTTCTTGCATGGTAACCCTGACAGGTGTCATGACTTTTCTTCTGCAACAGGATAGACCCGTCCTATAGTAACTTTAAGTCACAAACATAATTTCAATTCATTAATTAGAATGTCCTAGTGTATTCGTTTTCTACTGCTGTTGTAACAAACTTCACAGACTTGGTGGCTGACAACAAAACAAATGTATTGTCTTACATTGTGTAAGTCAGAAGTCCAACACAGGTCTCACTGGACTAAGTCTAAGGTGTCAGAAACCTGTGTTTCTTTCTGGAGGCTCTGAAGGAGAACCTGTTTTTTGCCTTTTCCAGCTTCTAGAAGCCACCCACATTTTCTTAGCTTGTGGCCCCCTTCCTTCATCTTCAAAGCCAGCAAAAGTGGGTCAAGTCTTCACTTTGCATCTCTTGGATCCTCTCTTCTGTCTCTTCTAATCATTTTAAGAATGCAGATGATCAGATTGGGCCCACCAGGAAAATCCAGGTAAACCTTCCCATCTCATTAAGCTTCCCACCTGATTAATGACCACATTTGCATCTGCAAGCTTAATTTCCTTTTGCCATTTAACATAGCATGTTCACAGGATTGAGGGATTAGAACATGGGCATTTTTTCAGGGGATAGACATTATACTGCTTGTCACACCTGGCCTGTATAACACTCAGAATTCCAGCTTGCTAGATTAGGGTTTGCTGTAGTTTAAACTTTTTCAGACATGAACCAAGTATCCTTCATGTTTTATCTTCCAACGGTAGCAAATAAATTTATATTCCAAAGTTTTCTTCTTGAAGTGCCTATCCCCAGGATAGGGATTCAAAGTTACCATTACTACCAGTACTACCCCAAAGAGGCAGATTAGTCTCAGTGCACATCACTGGCTCTGTACAAAGAAAGTTCTTCACCAATGTCTTCACTAAATGGTGTCTTCCACTCTCTCTGATCGGTATCAGTATCACTGGTCAGAACAAGGGCTTTGAACATAACAGAACAGAATATTAAAACTAATTCCTTATAAAGCTGACTGGTGTGGGGTCAGAGAGGACAAATTCTTCTCATATTCATTGAGAGAGGAAGAATCTATGTATCCTGGCATGTAAGATTCAGCCATTACATCATAAAACTCAAAAGCTAGGCTTCATGAATGACTGAAACTTAGAATTAAAAAGCTGTGGATAATTCAAACTTATTTCTCTTTCTGTCTTTCATTTCTGCTTCTTCCTACAAATCAGCTTATTTATACTTTTCCCTTCTGTGAATACCTGTTCTTTGGCCCCTGATCTCTTGGCTGAACATACTTATTTATGCACATAGTTCCTGAATTACAAGCCCCCAAATCAACATGATGATCATGAGACTTGCATTATTTTTTATAAAAGTATGTGTTATGGATTGAATTGTGCCCCCCCCCAAAACTTTTGTGAACTTGGCTTGGCCATGATTCCCAGTATTGTGTGGTTGCCCTCCATTTTGTGATCTGATAATCCTTGTGTTATAAATCCTAACCTGTATGATGTTGATGAGGCAGGATTAGAGGCAGTTATGTTAATGAGGGAGGACACAATCTACAGGATTAGGTTGTATTTTGAGTCAATCTCTTTTGTGATATAAAAGAGAGAAGCAAGCAGAGAGGAGATGGACCTCATACTACCGAGAAAAAAAGAGCCAGGAGAATAGCACGTCCTTTGGACCAGGGTTCCCTGCCCCGAGAACCTCCTAGACCCAAGGGAAGATTGATGAGAAAGACTTCCCCCAGAGCCGACACAGAGAGAAAGTCTTCCCCAGGAGCTGGAACCCTGAGTTTGGACTTCTAGCCTCCTAGACTGTGAGAGAATAAATTTTTGTTTGTTAAAGACGTCCACTCGTGGTATTTCTGTTATAGTAGCACTAGATAACTATAACAGTATGGGTTTATAAAAATCAAGCTGTGAAATATCTGCTGAATGACATTTATCCCTTTTATTCATGAATAGGATATCTAAGCTCATAAATTTTTAATTATATCACAGTTTTTCTTCCTAGGTCCCTTTAAGGAATTCTTATAAAAATTTACAAAACTTTATTTCCTTATGAATTATATTTATCAACTATTTTTTGAATACCTATTTACACGCAAGTAAAATTTCTTTTTATTTTATATTAGCTGTTTACCAACACTACACAGCTTAGATTTCTTTTTAGAAACACTGGAGATATAAATTATAAACAAATCGTATATAAGTTTGACATTTTTTGGAAAACACAGTTAAGGTCCCTTTGTCATTTAATTTTATTAACATAAAGAACAGTAAAGAATCATAAATATGGCTTAATATTTTCTCAGAATGGTAAAAGAAAAAGTTTTATTTCTTTTGATAATGAAAGTAATACACAGCTTGTTTTAAAAGATGAAAACTCATGAAGCACGTAAGGAAGAAATTAGACAATCACTAATAATCTGATAATGCAGAGCTAGCCATAGTAACATTTTATACATATATCATATATATTTATAAGCATATAACACAACCATGTCTTGGACATCTTTCTAAGTCAAAGAATACTTTTACATTACCATTTTTAAAGAGTTACCTATTATTCTATTATGTAGTTATATAATTTATTTAAACAAATTCTTATTGTTGAGCACTTAATTTCTTGCATTTTATTCTTACTGTAAACAACCCTGATTAACACTGTTACATTAACTCATTTGCACACTTTTCTAATTATTGTCTTAGAAAATTTTCTAGTAGTGAAATTGTTTGTAAATAGTATGATTTTTATTTAATATTTTAGGTATGTTTTGCCAGCTTGCCCTCTAGAAAGATTACACCATTTCTGCTGTTCCCACGAGGAGTAAATCCTCCTTAATCCTATCATAACACTAGGAAAATGGGCACTACATATGAAACAACTGTTTTCAGACCTTAGTCAACAGCACAGTACTGTGATCCTCTAGAAAAGGCCATCAAATGAAATGAGCCTTATAATCATGCTGGCTTTTTACCTGAAGGCACTTTCCAGAATATGGTGAAGGAGGAAGAACCCAAAAAAAGCCTGTGTTGAATAGACAGAGACTGAATTTTGGGATTATAAACCACTAGAATTGTGGTGAGGGTATTGAATACAAGAGAGCTATGTATAGAAAGAGCTCCAGACATCTTCAAAGGGATTGTCTCAAGTTGGGACTGAATATCAATCTGTGCAAATGGTGAAACTCCATGATGTTGGACAAAGAACAACTTTTGGGGAAAGCACAATTAGCAGGCAGTTCTAAACTGAAAAATTTTCAGAGTTCACACAGCACCGGGAATTATTTTAGTTCACACCAACAGGAATGGGGAGACATGATTGACTACGTGGGACATTCAGTAGAGATCTAAAGGGTCATACCTTAGTAGTGGGGCTAAGGTAGCCCCAGAATAAAGGCTACTGTAGATCTTCCCTAAAAGATATACAAAATAATTCTCAAAATGATCAGGCTGATCCACCAGTAATTTAATTGCCTGCCAAAACAAAGTCCAACATCTTTAAAGAACTACCAAAAAAAAAAAAAAAAAATCACTTAGCAATGTACAAGTCATAGAATCACAATGTTCTGCATCCAACTAAAAATTATTAGTCATGCAAAGAAGCAGAAAATTTACAGTCATAATCAGGAGGAAATTAATTAATAGAAATAGACCCAGAATGTTGTAATTAGCAGATTAGGACTTTAAAGTGGCTATTATAAATATACTCAACGATGTGAAGGCAAACGTGAACCTAATGAGGGGATAATGGAGGATATAAAAATGACTTAAATGGACATTCTAGACATGAAAGATATCAGAACTGAAAATTTTATTTGATGGGATTTAGAATAGAATAGACATTGCAGGAAACAAAACAAAACAAAAATCTGTTAAGTGAAAGACATAGCAAGAGAAACTATCCAAACTAAAATACTGAAAAATAAAAAAGACAAAATAATAATAATAATAGAGCTTCAGGGACCTGTTGGATATGTTAAGCCATATATTTACGTATATATGTATAACGTGTAATTATAGTAACAAAAGATAAGAAGAGTGAGGTAAGGACAAACAAAATATTTCAAGATGGATATTGTTAGGAGAATTTTTTTCATATTTTGGTGAATTTTATAATTTGATATGTCCAAGAAACTCAACAAATTGCAAGCATGATAAACACAAAGGAAAATAACATCAAATCACATCATGATCAAATTGACTGAAAACAAGTGATAAAAAGAATGTATAAAAACAGCCAGAGCAGCCGTCTAAGATACTTCACTGTCCCACCCAATCTGGACCAAGAGAGAATGAAGAAAACCAAAGACACAAGGGAAAGATTAGTCCAAAGGACTAATGGACCACAACTACCACAGCCTTCACCAGACTGAGTCCAGCACAACTAGATCATGCCCAGCTACCACCTCCACCGACTGCTCTGACAGGGAACACAATAGAGTGTCCCAAACAGAGCTGGAGAAAAATATGGAACAAAATTCAAACTCACAGAAAAAGACCAGACTTACTGGTCTAACAGAGACTGGAGAAACATCAAGAGTATGGCCCCCAGATACCCTTTTAACTCAGTACTGAAGTCACTCCTGAGGTTCACCCTTCAGCCAAAGATTAGACACGCCCATAAAACACGACTAAAAGGGCACAACAGCTCAGGGGCATGGACAAGAAGTCAGGAGAGGACAGGAAAGCTGGTAATGGGAAACCCAAGGTTGAGAAGGGAGAGTGTTGACATGTCATGGGGTTGGCAACCAATCTCACAAAACAATATGTGTAATAATTGTTTAATGAGAAACTAATTTGCTCCGTAAACTTTCATCTAAAGTACAATTTAAAAAAAAATGCCAGAGAAAAAATATGTGTGACATACAGAAGTTAAAAAATAAGAAACACTGTAGACTTTTTGTCAGAGCTATCTAAACCAGATGACAAGGAACAACATATTTAAAGTGCTGAGAGAAAAAGAAACATATCAACCTAGAAATGCAGTGCAAAGGAAATGTAGCTTCAAGAATGAAATTTAAATAAAGACTTTATCAGACAAAAGCTGAGAGAATTATACTCCTAGGTATTTGCCCAGAGAATTGAAAACATATGTGTATTCACAATAGCCCAAACCTAGTGTGGTAGTTTTAAAATATGTTCATAGTTTCTATGATACTCCTTTCTTCAAGAAATTGAGCTTAATCCCCCTTCCCTTGAGTGTGGGCTGGATTTAGTGACTCATTTTAATGAAGAGATTATGGTAGAAGTGAGGGTGAGTGATGTTCGAGTTAGGTCATAAAAGCCATTGTGGGTTTCCTCTTGCTTCTGCTCTTTGATAGCACACTCTGCAGTTGCTATGTTTTTTTTAGAACACTTAAATACCTCAGTGGAGAGGTTTATGTGGCAAGGAACTGAGGCCTGCTATCAACAGTCAACAAGGAACTAAGGCCTCCAGCTGATATTGGAAGTGTGTCCTCCTGCCCCAGTCAGGCCTTCATATGACTGCAGCCCTGACTGACATCTTGGCTGCAACTTCATGAGAGACTGTGAACTATCCACATAAGCCACTGTGCTTCCTGACAGAACTGTGTGAGATAATACAGTATACAGTATGATTCACTTTATATGAAATTCAAGAAAAGACAATACTAATCTGTAGAGTCACTAGGGCTTCGAATCACTTCCACACCCTGCTAAGAATTTGCATTTCTAACAAGTTCCCTGCTGAAAATTTACATTTCTAACAAGTTCCCAGGAAAGATTCTCATGTATAATTTTCCAGGAACTTGTTAGAAATGCAAATTCTCAGCAGGGGGTTGAACCAGAATGAACTAGTTTGAAGCCCTGAGTGTCACAGAGGAGATAAGTGTTGACTGGGTCAAGAGGTGGGGATGGGAGAGGGATTAAATGCAAAAAAGAACAAAGAAGACTTGCTCTGAGGAAACATTCTATATCTTGAATGTTATGGTAGTTACAAGAGTGAATGTGTTTATCAAAACTAATCAAACAATGCACTTAAAATAGGTATCTCAATAAAATTTATTTTAAAAAATTATGTCTACACTAAATTTATTGCAATCATAGTATGAGAGAGTATGTTGTTGTTGTTAGGTGCCATCTAGTTGGTTCTGACTCATAGTGGCCCTGTCTATGTATAACAGAAGGAAACACTGCTCGGTCCTGAACCATCCTCACAATTGTTGTTATGCTTGAGCCCATTGTTGCAGCCACTGTGTCAGTCCATCTTGTTGAGGGTCTTCCTCTTTTTTGCTGACCCTATACTTTGCCAAGCATAATGTCCTTCTCCAGGGACTGGTCCCTCCTGATAACATATCCAAAGTATGTGAGACAAAGTCTCACCATCCTTGCTTCTAAAGAGCATTCTGGCTGTACTACTTCTAAGACAGATTTGTTCATTCTTATGGCAGTCCATAGTATATTCAGTATTCTTCACCAACGCCATAATTCAAAGACGTCAATTCTTCTTCAGTCTTCCTTATTCATTATCCAGCTGCCACATGCATAGTAGGAGATTGAAAATACCTTGGCTTGGGTGACGCACAGCTTAGTCCTTAAAGTGATATTTTTGCCTTTTAACACTTTACAGAGGTCTTTTGCAGCAGATTTGCCTAATGAAATAATTCGTTTGATTCCTTGACTGCTGCTTCCATGGATGTTGATTGTGGTCCAAGTAAAATGAAATCCTTGACAATTTCAGTCTTTTCTCTGTTTATCATGATGTTGCTTATTGGCCAAGTTGTGAGAATTTTTGTTTTCTTTATGTTGAGCTGTAATCCATACAGAAGGCTGTGGTCTTTGATCTTCTTCAGTAAGTGCTTCAAGTCGTCTTCACTTTCAGCAAGGAAAGTTGTATTATTTGCATATTGTAAGTTAGTGAGTTTTCCTCCAATCCTGATGCTGCATTCTTCTTAACATAGTCCAGCTTCTTTGATTATTTGCTCAGGGTATGGATTGAATAAGCGTGGTAAAGGATATAACCCTGACGCACACCTTTCCTGACTTTAAACCATGCAGTGTCCCCTTATTCTGTTTGAACAACTGCCTCTTGGTCTATGTACAGGTTCCTCATGAGCACAATTAAGTGTTCTGGAATTCCCATTCTTCACAATGTTCTCCATAATTTGTTATGATCCACACAGTCGAATGCCTTTGCATAGTCAATATAGCGTAGGTAAACATCTTTCTGGTATTCTCTGCTATCAGGCAAGATGCATCTGACATCAGCAATGATATCCTTCGTTCTACGTCCTCTTCTGAATCCAGCTTGAGTTTTTGGCAGTTCCCTGTTGATATACTGCTGCAACCACTTTTGAATGATCCTAAGCAAAAATTTACTTGTGTGTGATATTAGCGATATTGTTCAGTAATTTCCACATTCTGTTGAATCTCCCGTCTTTGCAATGGGCACAATATAGATCTTTTCCAGTGGGTTGGCCAGGTAGCTGTCTTCCAAATTTCTTGGCATAGACAAGTGAGCATCTCCAGTGCTGCAGTGGTTTGTTAAAACATCTCAGTTGGTATTCAGTCAATTCTTGGAGCCTTGTTTTTCACCAGTGACTTCAGTGAAGCCTGGACTTCTTCCATCAGTACCAGTGATTCTTGATTATATGCTACCTCCTGAAATGGTTGAAGATCAACCAATTCTTTTTGGTACATTGGCTCTGCGTATTCCTTCCATCTTCTTTTGAAGCTTCCTAAGTCATTCCATATTTTGCCCATAGAATCTTTAAAATTGCAACTCAAGGCTTGAATTTTTTCTTCAGTTCTTTCAGCTTGAGAAATGTTCTTCCCTTTTGGATTTCTAACTAGAAGTCTTTGCATATTTCATTATAATACTTTACTTGGTCTTCTCCAGCCACCCTTTGAAATCTTCTGTTCGTCTCTTTTACTTCATCATTTTTTCCATTTGCTTTTTAGGTACTCTACATTGAAGTGTAAGTTTCAGAGTCTTTCCTGACATCCATTTTGGTCTTTTCTTTCTTTCCTGTCTTTTTAATGACTTCTTGCTTTCTTCAGGTACGATGACCTTGATGTCATTCCACAACTCATCTGTACTTCGGTTGTTAGAATTCAATGTGTCAAATCTATTCTAAATTCAGGTGGGATATACGCAAGGTCATACTTTGGCTCTCATGGACTTGCTTTAATCTTCTTCACCTTTAACTTGAACTTGTATATGAGCGAGTTCTTTTTAAAAAAAAGAGAGAATATGGTAAAAGTCTTTCCTTATATTATTTCAAAGAGAAATATTAATTACAAGCATCTTATTTTGATTTTAAGGTTTCCTCTTAACCATAAAACCAAATACTAATCATCAAAAAAAAAAGCCTGACCCAAACTGCAAAAAGCATTGACTTCGCTCCCCATGTACAGCAATGTAAATTTGTCTTTTCCTTTTAGAAAAAGGTGTTGTTATTATCTGCCATCGATTTTGACTCATAGTAACCTCATGGGAAGGATAGAACTGCCCAGTAGGGTTTCTTGGCTGTAATCTTTACGGGAGGTGATCGCCAGGTCTTTCTGCTATGGAGTTGCTGGCTGGATTTGAATGGCCAACCTTTGTGATAGCAGCAGAGCAGTCAACCACTTAGCCAAGAAGGTAGTCAATAGCAAAACCATTATCTTGTGACCACCTAGTAATCTGATATCAGCTGATCTCAGTAGTAAAAGGAGGAGGGAAGGGTTCAATCAATTATGTTAAGATTAGCCAATGTTTGATTTCTTATTCTCCTTCTTCTGTTTATAAGCTTCATTGTAACTAGCCTACTTTGAGCCATTTGCTTTTTTTTTTAAGAATCAGAATGATTTCCCTATATGCATATGGAATAACTGCTCAGAATAAATTGTATGTTTCAATTTCTTTGAGTTTTGATTATTTTAACAATTGCTACAGGTAAATTTCTCTTTTATATTAGAAAATTTCTGAACTAAGTTGTAAACTTAGTCACTTAACAGAATTATATTTATCTTATTAACAATCTGAAATTCAACAAAACAGTTCAAATATGCTAATTTAGTAGTAAAGATTTATTATGGTATTTATATAGTTTTGTAGATTTACATTATAATGGTTTCATGCTAAAATCTCTGGTAACTTGGTTATTAAAAAGCCAAGAGTCACACATTCGAATGCCTCAGTGGCTAGTCAAGTTACATCAAGTGGAGAGAGTTATATAAGGAGAATTGGGCCCTTTGGTGAATTGGAAAATGAATTTTTTGTTGTTGTTGTTAGTTGCTGTCAAGTCACCTCTAGGATTCCACTTTCAAAATACAAGATTCCAGCCAAACAAAAGTTTCTGAGAGGAGATAAAGTCTAGAGTTTCTGATGAACTAAAGGAAAAAAAAACCCTCAAGTTTGAAAGTAGAAAGCTCTGTTTAAATTTAACTTCAGTGATTTAAATTGCCTCCCAAGAGTCTTGGTATATTTTACACTTTCATCTTTGTTTTCAGTGTTTAACTTATATTTCTTTTAGATGATGTGCAAGGGTTCCAAAACTTCAGTCTCAGTTAATTTCTTCAACCATTGTGAACTTTAAAATATTATAATTTTAGCTTTGTCACCAATTCTGAATAGAAGTACCATACCAATTAAATAACAATTTTATTGGTTTTTAGGAAAACTAAAGGAATGTAATAGCTCTCTCAAACTGTAAATCTTGTAAATGTATAGGAGACTATAAACAAGCAACGCAGGAAGACTAGAAACTTTTTGAATAAACTCCCTTATGTCCTTAGTTTTATTGTAAACATTCTGGGAGAAACATGAAATATGATTTTATTTTTAACTGATCAGTCATCAAATGTTTATTAAAATGTTATGAATCTAGCATATCTGAAAAGTATAACTAAAAATACTGTAAAGTTGTACCTTGAGAGTTGGAAGACAGGGCCATGTTTGCCCAGAATGGTTTTAGAAATGTTAAGGAAGAAAAAAATTGTTATGTTAGGATATAGAGAAACTAAAACTATAGCGGAAGTGGGAGAGACATGTTGAAATAAGTGTCAGAAGCTAGCTTTAGCAGTGACAATTCTATCCCTATTTTTATATTTATTCATTCTTAAAATTGCTCTCGTTGTAAACCCTCTGCCCAAGGTGATCAGATACCATATTTTCCAGCGTCATCCTGGGAATTTTTTCTTTCATAGATTTCTTCCTATTCAGCCTATTATCCTGAAAAATCCTTCCAGAGAAGCTATGTTTATCTCTCCCTCCTCTTTTGTTCTGTCCTTTTTTTCTCATTTTGTACATCTGGTAGCCATAGGAAAGACAGCAGCCATTCACTTTAGCAAAACGTCTATTTTAAGCACTAGCTACTTGGGGCCATGTTAGAGACTTTAATCCTTCATCTCCTTTTCCTTAACAATGCTAGGTGGCAGCTAGTCAGCGGGAAGGTAGAAGAGGAGCTTTCAGAAGGAGAACATTCTCAGTAGAAAGTAGTGGCCAGTTATGATACGGAACAAAAGTAGTTCTTGTAACTGTTTCTAGGAAAGCTTGTTATGCCACTTTGACTTTATTCAAAAAAAAAAAAAAAGAAGAAGAAGAAAAGTAAATTAATGAAAACCTCAGGTGACAAAATGAAAAACTACTTTTTCTCTAGTTCCCCATAACTAATTTGTTATTGTTGACAGCTGCCTTTGCTCGGACTTCGTGTAGGAACCAAGGTACTTAGTGTTATTTAATTTTAATAAGTGATTGTTATGGTTACTGTGTTTATTCTGGATGTGTTCATCTATTATTAACATCTTAAAATGTTAGGTGAAAGGAATGGAATGTTCCTGAAGACATGAGAAACCTCACCTTTACCTAAGCTTCACCTGTGTACATTTGGCTCCCAGTAATAGTTGAAGCCTTGGTGGCCTAGTGCTTAAGAACTTCATTGCTAATCAAAAGCTTGGCAGTTTGAATCCACCAGCAACTCCTTGGAAACCCTATGGGACAGTTCTACTATACCCTGTTGGGTTAGTATAAATTGGGATCAACTTGATAGTAATGGTTTTTTTCTTTAATGGTGAGTTATCCCCGAACAGCTGTTAAATATTGTTTTTCATGTAGATAGTTATTGCGAATTCCTACATCACAGTTGACATTAATTGTCCTTGTTTGAAGCTCTAGGAAAGAGTCTGAAGGCTGGAAGATATTTTACCTCTCAGAACAACTGACTGGGTTGTACTTGCAAAATATTATCAGACTGTATTAGAAAGACCTTTTCTGTGTTGTGGACATTGTTGTAGGCAAAACATCATAAAGCTTAGTAAAGCAAAAAGAAAGTTTTATTCGGCATATATTCAAAACGGCAGAAGTGGGAAATGGGACACAGCCATGGCCGCCCAAGTCCAAGGAGACATCACAGAACAGACAAACGTGGGAAAACGGACAAGCATGCTGCTAGAGCCATGTCTGCCCGAGTCCAAAGAATATTACAGAATAGGCAAGAGTGGGAAAACAGATGAGCAGGCTGCCACAGCCATGTCTGCCTGAGTCCGAAGAACAGTTACAGAGCCATCAGTATATATTAACATTACAAATGCGCAAAACCATTGAAAGCTTAGCCTTTGCAGATTGGCTAGAGACTGTGATCCTACATTTTGAATTGTCTTTCTTAACAATCATTGGTACAGGTTTCAGTAACGAGAGTCAGGAGGGTCTTCATTGGTCCAACAAATTTCTATTCACTAAACGCTAACAGAAAAAGAGTAGAAAGTCTTTTGTATTGTTTGATCGGCTTTATGTGAAAGTTTCTCTATAAGATATTTTCCAAGATTATCTTAGCTGTTGTCTTTATACCTCAGGGCCCAGTTGATGTGTCTTTGTGAGTCCTTGTGAGCCCAATATTATTTCCAAAATCAACATGCAACTTCTGTTTTAAGGATTGGTCATTTTCTTTCAGGGTGTTTTGAGGAAATCAACTTTTCTCCCTACTAATACATACCATTTAAGCATTTTATAAAGATGTAGAGAGAAATCACCCTATCTCACTACCTTGGTGTTCTAGGTTTTATCTGTAGATTTTTATAATTTCCTAAAAACTCCCAAATGATAACTTTACCATTCTGTACTTAATCAGGCAGTTAGCATCTATACCCCTTTTTCTTTAATGTTTTCATAGTGTTCCTTTTAAGCAAGTTTTATCCAAGTGTGTTGAACAATTTTTCTGTATATATAGAACAGTCAGGTATTTGTGTGTGTGTGAAACCTGAATTATATTTCATTTTATATTTCTATGTAAGTGGTAAATATACGTATTTAAACTTTTCCTTAACTAGTTTTTCCTTTTTCAGATGATGTTTATATGTCTGTCCCAGCCCACTCTTAGACGGGTTTGGAAGAGAGAATGACTTTTCTGACCTGAAGAAGTAAGCTTGTGCTCCTGGAACAATCTAGTCCTCCCACTATTAGTAGACTCACATGGATGAGGCTGAGATTGCTAACAAGAGTATATTACTTTAAAACTTTCTGGCATTTAAGCCAAGATTTCATGGGATTCTCATATAAATTATACATCAGTGTGCACTATGATTACCAGTGTGTATTTAATGTCTTGTTACACAATTCTTCCACAATTTGGAATGGCGTTATTCCCAGCAGCAAATTAGAATGCTTTGTAGTATCACGCCTACCTGATTTGGCACCTCCAGATGTCTCTTATTTTTAGATGAGTCATTGTATGGCTCAATTATGTGAATTTATCTGCAAACCATCAATAATTGTTAAGCATCTCCGTGTGCGTGTGTGTGCGTGTGTGTGCGTGTGTGTGTGTGTGTGTGTTTGCATATAATTTATATAGTTTCTTGACTTCTTTATTTAATAAAACTGCAGTGGAAAGCTCATTAAAATGACAATGCTCTCCTTGCCATTAATTATGACTTATCTTGTTTCCTTGTTAATGGATGATCCTTGCTACCGAAAGACGCAGTTACTTCTTTTGTTCTTCATCAATATTAATTTCTAGTTTCTGCATGCAATTTGATGGAAAAAGTGATAAAGAATGAGCAGTGTTAAAAATAATCAAAACTCACCAAAATTTGAACGTAAGGTTTATTCTGAGCAGTTATTCTATATGCATATAGGGAGACCTTTTTAATTCCAGAAAAACAAAATGGCTTAAAGAAGGTAGGTACTTTGGGGCATATAAAGAGAAGCAGCCCATTGCCATCAAGTCCTTTCCGAGTCATAGTGACCCTATAGGACAGAGTAGAACTGCCCCAGAGGGTTTCCAAGGCTGTAAAACTTTACAGAAGCAGACTGCCTCATCTTTCTCCCGTGGAGTGGCTGGTGGGTTCAAACCACTAACCTTTCGGTTAGTAGCTGGGTGCTTTAATCATTATGACACCAGAGAAGAGGATGGAGAAATATAGAAGGTCAACAACTGGCTAATCTTAACCTGACTGATTGGTCTAGCTGCTAATAAGTTGGCCCTCCACCCACCTGCAGCCAAGAGGCTCTTGAGACTTAAATTAGGAAATAATGGTTAGACAACTATCCTTTTCTAGCATGATAAGACAAATTTACATTGCTATACAGCAGTTTCTGGTAGGCTTTTGCAGTCTGGGTCAGGCTCTTTATGGTTAATATTTGGTTTCGTGAATAAGAAAAACCTTAAAATTAAAGTAAGATGTCTGTTAATAATTTTCCTGTTCAGCAACAGTTTAGATAATAGTATCTAAAAGATGCTATTACCCATCAGTCAATCCTATACAAAGCACGGCATAGGTTTTACTTTTTTTGAACAACTTTTTTTATAATATATATTTACATGTATAGACAAGTAAATATGATTAGGTGCATATTATTGTGTTCAGCAATTTAGAATTATAATACCAAGTGTGTTTGAGGTTGTCAGGTAAGCTTTTAACAGAGGAGTTAAATGATGTAAATGTTGATGGAGGGGTAAAATTCAATGAAACAGAAAATTGTGGTGATAATTGAGTGACATTACTGGGTAGGCTGTGTGAACAATGAATATATATGAACATGGAATTGGCATGATTGCTCTGTTTCTGGAAGATCTCTCTGGCAGATACAGGGAGAATATGGATTAGAGGGAAGATTTCATTTAGGGGTTAGTGTCTGGGCAAGTACGGGAGAAAGATGTGGCAATGGTTAAGAGATTGGCTGCTAACTAAAAGATCAGTAGTTCAAATCCACCAGCAGCTCCTTGCAAACCCTATGGGGCAGTTCCACTCTGTCCTATAGGGTCGCTATGAGTTGGAATAGACTGGATGGCAATGAGTTTGATTTTGGTTGGATCTGGGCAATAGATGATAATGTCCTCACCTAGAGGAATTGAAATTTAAAATGACGTATTTCAGTGAGGAATCCCTGAGTGGTTCAAATGATTGATGCACTCTGGTGCTAACTGAAAACTTGGAGGTTCAAATCCACAGAAAGTTGCCTCAGAAGAAGAGTCCTGGTGATCTACTTGCAAAGAGTTGGCAATTGAAAAACCTATAGAGCACATTTCTACTCTGATACACATAAGTCATGAGTGTCAAAGAGCAAACTGGAGTTTCTGTTAAATTTAAGGCAAAGAGTTTTATTGAAGGAACAGAGAGATTCGGATTGGTCAGCACTTTGTGAAAATTCACAAAAGTACTCTGGTAAAAGGAAATTTTCACAGAGTTTAAGTATGGAAAATACAGGAACTTACAAGGAAAAAATTCTGATTGGTTGACATTTACAAAATCATGATTTAACAGACAGCAGGCAATTACAAGATCCCTTAAGCACTGTTTTGTTAATCATAAAGTTTTAGTCAGTTAAAATCTTATTAATCTTTGAATATTTTGGGGGGCCAACCTGAGTAAGTATTCTTCCTGGGTACATGCTGTGAGAGGAAGGGAGGGGAGGGGAGCCCGCAGGCTTCCTGAGGTATTCTGGTTAGCTGACTTTTGAGAGTCAGCTGAGAATGAACAGTAAACAACAAAAATGGAGTCTGGCCTACATCTTTGGCAGAAGCCTTTCCTTATGCCAAGCACCTAGATTTTGGGGACTCCTTCAGATGAGTCAGAATCGACTGGGTGGAAACATTTTTTTTTAACTTTTTTTATTTCAGTGACTCTTAAGACACAAAATTGGTAAGATTCAGTGACTATTTGCGGAGTGTGGAAAGGTGGCACCAAGGATAAATTCCAAGTTTCTGCCTAGGGCAATTACCCAGATCCAGAAGAGATGAGGTAGAATATATTCGGGCAGTATTTATAAGTGTGTGAAAACTGGTTTAATTTTTTCTACCTATTCTTCTTTCATTAAAAAAAGAACATAAAACAACACCAAACTCATTGCCTTCAGGTTGATTCTGACTCATAGTGACTTTATAGGACAGAGTAGAACTGCCCCATAGGGATTCCAAGAAGCGGCTGGTGAATTTGAACTGCTGACTTTTGGTTAGCAGCTGAACTCTTAACCACTGCACCACCAGAGCTCCACGCTTCTTTTATAGTGTGTGTTTATTTCCCTTTCTTATCTTACTTAGCTATCTCATTTCTAGCGGGACTCAAAAGTATTTCATATCCACAAGGATCAGGCAGTGCCACCAGAGAAATTCTTGGCTACAAAAAACAAACAAACAAAAAAACCTAACCTGTTGCCGTTAAGTCAGTTCCGACTCATAGTGACCCTATAGGACAAGGTAAAACTGCCCCATAAAGTTTCCAAGGAGCGCCTGGTGGATTCGAACTGCCGACCTTTTGGTTAGCAGCCATAGCTCTTAACCACTACACCACCAGGGTTTCCACTGGCTATAAACAATCAGCAAAAATTTCACCTTCAATGAATTTTTATTCTAGAGAATTAGATGGTGGAGTGTCTGGGTCTAAAGCCATACTGCTCAAAATTTCTGGTTGAAAACTTCATCATCTTTATACTGTTGATGGGTTTATTTTAAAATCAAGAAGGAAATGTAGGAAAAGTGGGCTTAGTTTATAAAACTCTGTGTGATATCAGCTCCCAGCATTAAAAAAATTCGTCAGATTTGGGGGAGGTTGGCCGGGGTGGCTGTTGGTGTTTTTATTGACAAACTCGCCATTCCATTACTTGCCTAACACAGTGTTGAACATTTAAATGTTGTCTCATTTAATTCTTTCAATAATCTTTGACTTATAGATAGGGAAACAGACTTAAACAGTTTAACCAACTGTGTTAGGACCGGATATAATAGGTTTGCTTTACTCCAAAGTGCATTACATAAATACCTCTACAGCATGCGCTTGAAAAGAGAGCACATCTACATAATTGTTGCAACTATAATCTTCGGTATTTATCCTGGTGGCTCATAATGCTTATAGGGGACTCATTCACTCTTACAGACTTCCTTTCCAACCAACATCCTTTCCAATAATCTTCTTGATATGTTTTATAAGTATGTCAATTTCCTTCTCCTGTTTCAGTCTAATGTCACCAATCTTTTGTTTTTCGTGTGTGTGCGTGTGTGTTTTAAATCTAATGCAATAACTTTTTTTTTCCCTCTTTTTCATTTATTTCTCCTGCCTTTGATTCTTTTTTGTTGGAAATTTTCATAAATGTCTTCATCTCCTATATCTTCCGGCTCTTACCATTTTTGCTCCGGCAGGTAAATCTCCCTACTTCCTTCGTCTCTTTTCACTCTTGAACTTTAATTTGTCCTTTTTCTCTCCTGGCATATCTTCAATCATCTTCTTTGCTAACCCCTTTCCTTCTTTTCTTTGAGACCCTTTAATTCACTCTCTCTGATGATGGTAATTTTATTACTCTTTAGAAAAATTTGTTGAAGACATAGTATGTGCTAGGCACTATGCTAGGTTCTACAGATATAGTAATAAACACAGAAAGGGTCCTTGGCATAGCAGCCTGCAGGAACAGAAACACATAAGCAATAATTACAATGCAGTGTGTTAAGGGCCATGGTGAAAGGGAAAGTTCTGAGTTGATAAGGGACATCCGGAAGCACATAGACGGGGCCTGAACTCAGACTTTGTTCAGGAAGAATACCTGTGTATGAATTAGCCAGGCAAAGGGAGGTGATGAAATAAGACAGTTTCAAAGCATTTACAAAGTCCCAAAAGAAAGTGAGTGTGTACATGACATTTTATTAGTACTGAGATTGGTTCAGTAAAATTGGTTATGTGACTTTCTGTCCAGCTACAAAAACTTTTAAAATTTTGGGTGATTTAGTGTTTCTGTTTTTATGTTTTTCCTCTGCCAAGGATAAGATTCCTTTATTCTACTTTCATTGTAACTTCCCACACGGCATAATTCGGCCGGTAGGTAATGGGTGGTTTATAAATGTGATTGACTCATTTTAGATGCCTGTGGCAGGTATATAAATGCATTTCCAGGTTTGACATAATGAGTGAGGATTACTCTGTGTGTTTCTCCTCTTATGGGGAAGTCAGGAAGTAACGGTTATAGTGTTTTATTGACAAACACTTTTGGTGAAGTATGTAGCTTGGTGTATATGTTACAGTATGCAATTGTACTAGACAAAGGGTTACTCTATTCTGAAACAAACTATAAGCTGTATTTTTAAATCAGAGACTCCTGGCATTATAATGCTAGGACAGGCCTTAGATATTAAGTGGTCCAGCTCCCTCTGAGACCTAGAGTGGTAGTAAATGAAGGAGAGAACTTTGAGTTAACTGTGGTGGCGCAGTGGTTAAGAGCTATGGCTGCTAACCAAAAGGTCAGCAGTTTGAATCCACTAGGCGCTCGTTGGAAACTCTATAGGGCAGTTCTACTCTGTCCTGTAGGGTTGCTATGAGTCAGAATCGACTTGATGGCAAGGGGTTTTTTTTTCTTTTTTTTAGTATTTACTTTTATTTCTAATACTTTTGAGAATAGCTACTTTAGCAGTTTGTTGTTCCTGCTGTTAACATAATTTATGTAATCATTTTTTTTTGCATTAACAAACTAGCAAAACAGTATATTAATTATTTTTAAATTGAAAATTAAATAACAATTAAGGGAGGACTTGTTTGAACCTCAGAATTTTTGATTCCTAGGCTGGCCTAAACCAAATGCTGAAATATTCTCAAGGGAGAAAAGGGAGATTGTTTTTGATTCTAGGCTTCCTTTCTATTTAGACCAAGCTTAAATAAATAGCCTTATTTTTGTGATCTACTGCTTTCTTTCACTTATAAATGAATATGTGAAGATAAATCACCAGTCTGTAGCTTGTCTTTGCTAGAGATTATTTTTGTTTGAGATGCAACCATTATCTAAGTTAATATTCACCACCAAACCACACCTGTTGCCATTAAGTCAATTCTGGCTTATAGCAACCCTACAGGACAGAATAGAACTACCCCGTAGAGGTTCCAGAGAGCAGCTGGTGGATTTGAACTGTTGACCTTTTGGTTAGCAGCCAAGCTCTTAACCACTGGGTAACCAGGGTCTCAGTCCTATGAAAAAGGCAGTGTAAACAGTATTATTCTCTTGCAAGTAATTACCTTGAGACGTTCTGAGATTGAATTTATTTTTGTAAGTTCTCTCAGTTAATAATAAATAGCATATCTAATATCAGAATGTAGTCAGTGATGTCAGCACTCAGTTCAGCATGTTTTCCACTCCGTCAGTAGGAAGAGAAGAAGATTAACTTGAGCTGTAAACTTTCACCTAAAGTACAATTAAAAAAAAAAAGAGAGTAAGAGAAGGAAGAAAATGAAGAGGAAAAGAAAGTGGAGGAGGGAAAGAGGGAAGAAAGGAAAAAGAAGCACATCGTTTACTGTATGTTTATTCTTTCTGCCAGTGACAATGTTTAGCACCGTCATCCATTATTACTTTCAATCTTCATAATAGTCTTATGACATAGTATTCCTGTGTTATAGGGGAAGGAACTGAGTCTCAGGGAAGTAATATTCCTTGCTCATAGTCACACAGCTAGTTAAGTATTTGATACTCCAATGCCTGTCTTTCAACCACTGCACTAAACTGAATTCTACGATGTTCCTTATCTCCCTGTATTTTTTAAATGGATACTGCAAAACTCATTTTAAATTTCATTTCTCTAAATGAAGCATATAAGAAACTCTAAAAACAGAAGAAGAAAAAAACAAAACAAAACAAAACTCTGGCTCTGTACCATGGTGTGTTGGTAATATTGACTCTATATCGGGGGGGTGGGGGAATTGTAAATATTTTTCTGCACTGAAGTGAAAGTAGGGAATTAAAAGTGAATATCAAAACCGAAACAAAGACCTGTTTTGTGAAGCACACATTAGTAGCAGTACATTGGATCAAAGGATGTGATCTCACTTCATAGTAAAACAGGTCCTGCAAGCCCAGGTAACTCGGGAAGCAGAATGGTAATTATTCACAGAAGCAGGCAGTGTACTGTTACAATACTACAGCAGCAAGTCAGAAGGTCACAAAGCTTGCAGGGTAACTGACACAACTTGAAACTGCTTGGCCCCCTTTAAAAAGAAATAATAAAATGGGAGAGAATGAAGCAAGTTTACCTAACACGTCTTTGCAAGGTAAGTGCCAACAACCTCGGAAATGTTTGCAAGCAGAAATTTAAGCAGTGTCAATTACGAAGTCTGTGCGTATGTGTGTGCGCCGCGCCTCACCCCCCTGCGTGGTTAAAGGTGTGTTTTGGGAGTGTGGAAAAGAAGTGGGGATTGTTGTTGATTCAGAAGAAGCACGCTGTCTCCGTTGTGCTTAGCAACCTGACTAATACAAAAACACAAATTTGGTGGAAAGTGAAGAAAGCCTTATCCGCACTTCCATGTAATGCCAGAGAAAAAATTGAGCCCAACTTCCGGTATGCATTGGACCTTTTCCAGTATTGACCAAATATTGACTTTTGTCTCTACCTGTGGAATTTTAATTTGTAATCGTTTTACCATCTCTGGAGTTTACCAGCTAAGTGTCCTCGTAATTAATGTTTTTAAAGTAGAAAACTGGGCTCAGGGGAGAGCATATCAGTTAGGGAGAGCCGTTTACTTTACAGTTCTTACTTAATCACATACCTTTGTCCTTTGAAGGCCTAGGCTTTTGTTGACATTGGCTTGACTAGGCTTCTATGGTTAGGCTTGTTGATAGAAACAGATACAAGGTTGCTCATACGTTGCACTTTTCTAAATAAAACAAGTTCTTTTAAAAAGTAAAAAATGGGCATATTGAGTGTTTGTTGGCAGTGATTTCTGGGAGTCTACTCTCTTATGAATTATTTACCACCTTTATGAATGATATTTTTGATCAAGACTTTTTTAAAAGAATCTACTTGATAGTTTCGTTTGTCTGATTATGTTTTTTTGAAGCTACTACCAAGGAAATCCCCAGACCACCCACTTTTCCATCAAATGCATATAAATCAAATGTATGACTGTATCTATGAAAAATAACACATATGAAAATGATAAGATGCTTATAGACATGCCAGATTTTAGGAATTATATCACCCATTTAATAGTTAAATTATCTTCCAGAATGTCTGTATTTCTTCTTGTTCTTTTCTTTAATCCTTCCTTTACTTAACTTGGCTAAGAATCCTGGCATCTTATTTTTACTGCTGTATGTTTGGTGAAAAATGTTTTTTGAGATACTGTGCAAAATATTATTGTAAAGAATTTTTTAATTTGAAAGATTTAAAAAATTTAGTGAATTTGAAGAAAAAACAAAGGGTATAAAGTTTTTTTAGCAAAATTCAATGAGGATGATTTACTATATTTGTATGTGGTTTATGTACAAAATGGTATTATATATGTGATTATAACATGTGCCCTAAGTGTCTGAAACACTTTTTCTTGGAAGCGTCCAGACTGTTAGAGTTGTTGTTAGAATAATGATTTTGTATAAAATACATACAGTTGCTCAGCAGCCACTAGAATAGTCTGTTGTAGGCCGTGTGGGCGCAACACAAGTGTCTGTATCCATAGGTGGAAGTAAACTGAGGAAAAACCAGGCCTCTTCCCTCTCCCCTTACCTTTCCTCTTCCTGTCAGAACCGTGGATAATGATGTTTACTTCTTATTTTAGAGTTCTTGAATGTGTGTAAATTTTTTTTTTTCCTCCAGTACTTTTGTGTGTGTTGCATTTCTATTAATATATCCTGCTATATAAGGATAGCGTCCCCTTCCTCATACCCATATATATGTATGAAAATACAAGTACTTTCAGAATTAATAATCAGTATATATCAGAAAGGAAACTCTGGTGGCATAGTGGTTAAGAGCTACAGCTGCTAACCAAAAAGTCAGCAGTTAGAATCCACCCGGTGCTCCTTGGAAACCCTATGGGGCAGTCCTATAGGGTCTCTATGGGTCGGAATTGACTTGACTGCAGCAGGTTTTTGTTTATTTATTTATTTATTTTGGTTTATATATCAGAAAAAGATGCACACAGTTTAAAACAAGTGGTAAAATGAGTAATTTATATATCATGGTTTAATTAAGGGAACAATTGCCCAGATCCATAACTCTTCCGTGGATGGGAAACAATTTTGAAATCAGTTCTATTCCAGAGTATTTTCCTTGGTCTTCTCTATGAAAAACTTTTCCATAAGGAACGTGTTGTTCTCTTCTGATCTTATCTGAGTTGCAGTGTATCCTGGGTAGGTCTGCAAATAGGTCAGATCGATTTTCTTAGAATATTGAAATGCTTCTGTTCCCGTTGTATTTACATTAAGATTATTAGGTGAACCTAATAATTAGGTCAGAGTTAAAGAGACGTGAAGGTACTTCAGTTGTTGGTTTTAAGTTACTTCTGGATTTTTTTTTTAATTATAAAGAAAAGCACTGCTGGAATAATTTTCAGTTTTATTTACATGAGTAAAGGTAATAGATTTTGATAAATTTGTTTAACATCTTGTACAATGAATCAGATATATCCTGAAGTCTTCATTTATTGCATGTTTCCAAGTTATCCTGTTCTTTATGGAATGCATTGTCCTATGTCTGAAATTTAGTTTCAAAATGATCAAAGTAAATGAAAAAGCCTTTTAAAATGTTGTTTAATTTTGCCTTTGACTTACCAGTATTTTTTAAAAGACTCCAAAGTTCATTGAAATAATAGTAATTATTATCACCTCTGCTTACAAATGGATATTCTCCAATAGAAATGACTATATTCAAATCCTGTATTTTGTACTTTAAATATAGAAATGATTTTAGTGTTCTTACCATGAGGATAAATGATAGATTATCCTTAGAACTCCTGCATATACTTTGAATAATGGTTTTCAAAGGCCGTGTATCTGAATTGTCTTAATTCACTAGACTGTCTCTGGTCACAACTTGGAGGCTAACCACAGATATCTTCAAAGGTTTTTTATTTTAGGGCCATTTCCTTTAGATATCTGAGCCATTTTTACACCTAGGGAGCTGACTGAGTGTGCCCAAGACAGTGAAGCTCACATGCTGTCAACATTTAATGTTTCCAATTGTGTGATCAGGGGTCTCTCTAGTTAACCCACTTACAGCACCAATTGTGCAGACCAGTCCAGGGAGACTAAGATCACTCACTTCTGATGCCAGATTGTATAGTGGAGCACAGATCCCACTTCACATGCTAACTACATCATTTGGAGATCTCAGCTTCTCTTCCCTGTTCAGTTCAGACCCCAGCTGCCCACACAGCCCTTCTCTCTCTCATCTCCTGTCAGGAGATACCAGCTGCAAACTCAGGAATCCACATGACTCCCCTCACTTCAGACCAACCGGCTCAAAACCTGGGTCTTTCTTCTACCCCCTCAGGATACCAGCTGCACGTCTGAGAGTCAGCATAACTCCCTCCACTTCAGCCAGGCTAGCTCCTCCTTTGAGTCTGAGAAGTTGCTAGAACAACTCACAGAGGTCAGAGGAAACATCATACCTGTGATAACCGCTTTAACGTAACAAAAAAAGATACAAGTGAAGAGGCACGTAGGGTAAGGCCTGGGAGAGGTCCTAACATAAAGCCTCTATATCCCAAAGAAGATGTACTACCTTCCCCATGCATGGTCACCAAGCAGGAAGCTCCATCTGAGCCTCAGAGCTTTTATTGGCCTCAAAACATGACCATGTTAGATTACATCTTGCCTTGTGGGGCTTAAGCATATCGGGCCCCCAGCTAACCCTCTGCCCTTGGGGCTCTCGGGAACAAAAACCAAAAAAGCCAAATCGCTTCTTACAAGGTGATCCCAAGTCTTTCAACAATAGTATTGGGAACCCATTTTTTCCTGAATGAAAGTATAGTCTTTCCAAGGTTATCTTCAGTTTAATGTGAACATATCTCAATTATCTATTCAAATGGAAACAGAAATCTCTCCCTTTGAGTCCCAATGGCAAAATAGTGACACAGAGAATTATGTAGAGTACATGAAGTTTCAAAATATTCTCAGGTTTGAAAAGTGGATTATCTGGAATAGGATAGAATATGAGAATTTTTTTTTCTAACTTTGAAAATATTAATAAAAATTCATAAATAATATGGCATAAGGAATGGGAGCAAGTACTTTATGAGTACTGTTATTTTTTGAGGAAAGGGAGCATGGTTTCCTTGTATACTATCTGCATACTCACAAGTACTGCTTACTGAGTGGTACCCATCAACCTGTGACCATGGGTAGGGGGCATGTCTGCGATGGTGTGAGAGTGGCAGCTCCCTTCCTGCTAGGCAGCTACCTGGAACATGCCTTAGACTAAGATTTCTTCAGAGTCCACCCTTGGGCACCATTTCCTCTTCTCTGCCAAGAAGGACATGAATTTTCTATTTCTTCTATGATTCTTACTAACAGGCCAGGTAGGCCCTAGTCAGAATTATAAAACAGGGAAAGAATCTATTGCTCTCTGGCTATGGACCTCACTACCTGTGACTCTCCTACCTCAGGAACCCAGTCTTAGTGAACTTTTTCTGTTGTCTTTCTCTTCTTCTTGGTCAAAACCTGTTCAGACCACCTGCCTCTTTGTAAAGGGTATGATAAACGAATTCACCCTTGGGATTATTTAAGTAAAATTATCTCTGAGTTCCATGCAAGAAAAACCTTGTTTCCCCTGGGCTGCTCAACAGACACTACTCACTCAGGCTGCCTAGGTCACAGCTGGCTAGCTGTTTTAGATAGTTTCCAGTCACAGCCCTTTTCCCGACCCCAGTTATTCTTAGTTCTCTAGATCTAGGAAAACTCTACTGTAAAGGATACAAAAGTTTAAAGCTCAGGAAAAAAAAAAAAAAAACATGCTTCTGAGAGTTGGCTATGCCCTGTGGAACACAGGGCCAGCTCTGCTCATAGCAATCAGTGGGAAAAAGAAACCCTTTACCAACACCCTCTGAAGGAAAATTTGGTTGTCAGAGTTAAGGCGAAAAAATCTCAAGAATCTGAACATTTTCAAGCTAGAAGTGAGTTTAGAGGGTCTCAAGTCCAATGTTTTAACATTGTAGAGCAGTACACAGAGGCCTCATGAAAATAAGAAAGTTGTCTTTGGTCTCATGAACTAGTTACCACAACCCAGGTCTCCTCCCTTGCTTGGGTCATTTACAGTGTACTCACATAATAAACAAACAAACAAAACAACAATAACAACAACAATTAAAAAAAAAACACTTGCCATCAAGTCAGTTCCCACTGGTGGGAATCCCATGTGTGTGACAGTAGGACTGTGCTCCATAGAGTTTTCAGTGGCTGAGTTTTCAGAACTAGATTGTCAGGCCTGTTCTTCCAAGGTGCTTCTGGGTAGATTTACATTTCCAACATTTTGTTTAGCAACCAAGGGCATTAACCATTTGCACCACCCAAGTACTCTACTCACGTAATACACTGTATTTTTATAGAGGGATTTGGCACATTATTGTCTAGAGACCCTTCCTGTTTCAAAAGTGCAAAGTCTTGTAAATGCTTTCTGTATTGATACTACTTTTAGTTTCTCTACTTAGGGTCTTGAAAGCAAGATCATATGAATTTCAGTATCCAGTCAGCCTATTATGGGACAGATCCACCTAGGCCTGGGCTTTCTAGCGACTACCGCAATGCTACCTTGGCTTTTCAAACATTTGTATAAATTCCGTCACAACCAGGAGAATTTAACTTGAAAGCCCACAGGCACATGCATTGGATGGTTCTCAAGATAGAATCATCACTTTTAGAAATTATGCTTATTCCATTTCACTAGTAAAAGGAAAAAAAAAGTCTAAGCAGAAAGGTGCCTAAGTGTCTGTGCTTCTAAGTTGCAGCCCAAGGGCAGTAGTACTGTTTCCTCCAACCTGTTGTACTGGTTCGGTGTGCATGTTTACTTTCTGTGGTGGGAAAAATATCTCTGCATTCATCATCCTAAACCATGCCTGGGAGTGCCTTGAAATCATTCTAAAACCCCAAAGAGGACTAACCAGTTTGTGACTCTTCCTTTGCAGCCCCTAGAACTTTAACAGCATTTTCAGTTAAGGAAACACAAGGAACTCTTATTTAATCTGTCAGTGTTGCAGGAGAAAGGTCTACAGAAGCCCTTAATGAGGGGTTCTGACAGTTGAAGACCTGAGGCATTTTGGAGTTAAAGTGTAGATACTGAAGTAACAGGGCATTTTGGAGTTGAAACTACCAGGCACTCTGCTGGAGAGGTCTCATAAACCTAAGAATAAAATCAAGCACATTTGGAGCAAATAAAATTGCAAAGAATGTCAAGGCCTGAAATCCCAGGTGAGTCTGACTGAAATGGGCTAGGCAAAGGTATATGTGAAGATGGCTTGGGGACATTTCTCAGGTATAAGGCAGAGACTCTTTGGTGCAGACAAATGAGATTAGGAGATGAATTCTGAAGTAAAATAGAAGAAATAGTGAAATCACCATAACTGAGCTGGAGTTCTTTTTTCTTGTCTTTCTAAATGAAAATAGGATCTTTACCTTATCAGAAATAAAATAGCAAGAAATGTACTTGAATGGAACATGAAATGAAGCTGGTTACAACATGGCAGTTAAAACCTGCAGTTGAGGGAAAGGCCAAATTCTCAAACACTTTGAAATGTAGAATTTGTTCCTGGACTTTTAAATGGTCAGAAAGGTGCAGTTTAATCCCCTTTGATTTAAATGATATTTTATAGCATTGAAATGGTTTTAAAGGGAAACATTTCAAGTTTCAATTAAAGTCACTGTAAAATCTTCTTGAAGAAAAGGTGATACATACCTGCAGGATGACTTGATTGTTTAAACACTATTATTAATGATGCAATTAAAATTTTTCCATATATTTAAAAGGTTGGACCAGTCTTTGAATCTGCTTCCTTTTTCTTAAAGAAATGAAACGGTGCAGTGATAATCTGTTGATTATATGTGTATAAACACCATATGATTATTACATTGTGTGCCTATTCCCTGGATTTTGGAAAGAGTTTAAACAAATTTAGCTAATTGAGTAGAATAGTAAGCCAACTTTCTTTGTATCACAGGAGTTTTTGGGGGAGGATTACTAGCCAAGCATTTACTTGACTGATTATTGGAATGTATTACACTTGATACATAAGTGAAGGAAAAAGAGATGACTGACGTGGATGCAAAGAAATAATATTAGGGTGAAAACACATTAAAGGACATTGAGCTTAGTTGATCCTTTGAGCTTCTAATCTTTCTTCAGGAAAAGTATGTGTAAATTGTTTTATTAGACAGGGCTATTTTGTTGCTCTGTTGATGATAAGTATAACCATCTCCAGAGCTGAACACTTTGGAAGGCACATTCATGAACACCTTCAGTAATTTATGTTGAAAAGCAGTCCACCTGTCTTCTTTAAGCCCTGAGCAGTACAATGCATGTTGTATACTTCGTATCAAAGAAATTGAGTGTGATGTAGAGGATAGGTATAAAATCCTATTTACTAATAAAAGCCCAGAAGAGAAATGGTTTGAAAAGTCAACTACTGAATTTAATGCAATTCGTATCAATATGCAAAGGGTGTGCGTGTACACTTGTTAAATAACACAGTCGACTTAGCTGGGTGACTTCAGACCTTCTTCAGTGATTCATTTTGAGAGTTGATTAAACTCTTCAAGTCCATTCCATCCCTGCGATTCCTTTGTTATCTTAAAAGTGAGCTCCTTTGAAATAGTATATGAGAAGGAGACAGGATTGAAGGGTCACTGTGCTTTATTTTCCTCTTTGTTTATGGACCCTTAATGCAATCACAGACAAGTCCCATCTTCCTTAAACTATTGATAAATCTTGAAAAATTCACCATCACATCCACATTTCCTGGTGGCAGGTTTCAGAGCTGGAGAAATACACTTTGCTACAAAAAGGGGAAATTGCTTCTACTTTTGCCAATTTTTTATATTCTCACAACTACAGATAGGTATCTAAGATTTCATAAAAGGAATCTGGAAATTTATAGAGAGTTTCATAGAAGAGATATGATTTGAACTGACTCAGGAAGGATTGATAAATGGGAATAAGTGGCCACAAGAGAGAAAATCTTTGTTTCAAAGAATAGGAGAGACAAAGCATAAAAAATGTATCCGTGCATGCATTTACTTACTTTATTTTCTTCTCTCATTTGAAAACAAAAAGCAGTTTCCAAAATTTTCTACTTTGCAATAGCCTGCAAATAAGTAAACATAAAAGAAAATAAGTTTAGAATAATATAGTACCAGTTAATATTTGTATACAGCTCCAAACCGGTAAAAAATTTGGTTCCAAGCTTCCTAGCAGCCAGAAGAAAGTAAGAAATTGGTTTTAAGATTTGTGATGCTCAAATGATATAAAAATGTGGCAGTTATTCTGAGATACATAGGTTCTTGATTAACGTTGTGATATAAATCAGAATAACTTCTATAGGTTACAGCAGACAGACCCAAGTAGAACAGAGGGTTTTCTTAGGCAACAGTAAGAAATAAATTTAGAATTATGGAAATAAGGAAGATAGCGTTATTTGACTCAAAGGGAATTCATCTTCTGCCATCTCAGAATCTTGTCATAGATGATTTTCTTTTGAGTTCCTTAAGCTGCTGGATCACCCCACCAGATATTTTTCAGAAAAAATTTACCGGTAAAAATTTCAAACATTAAATAAATCTGAAAATAAAAAGAAAGGAAAAGAATTATTAATAAATATAGACTTTATAAGATTTATGTATTTGCATAATTTAAATATTCCCACTATTAAAAGTTCAGAATCTAAAAATAGATCATTTTGAAAATTAGATGATGTCTTAGTTATCTAGTGCTGCTTTGATGGAAATACCACAAGTGGATGGCTTTAACAAAGAGAAATTTATTCTCTCACTGTATAGGAGGCTAGAAGTCAGAATTTAGGGCGCCAGCTCCAGGGGAAGGCTTTCTCTCTGTTGACACTGGAAGAAGGCCCTTGTCATCAATCTTCACCTGGTCAAGGAGCTTTTCAGTGCAGGGACCACAAGTTCAAAGGATGTGCTATGCTCCCGATACTTCTTTCTTGGTGGTATGAGGTCTCCATGTCTCTCTGCTTGCTTCTCTCTTTTATATCTTAAAAGAGATTGGCTTAAAACACAATCTAATCTTGTAGATTGCGTCCTACCTCATTAACATAACTGCCGCTAATCCTACCTCATTAACGTCATAGAGATAGGATTTACAACACATAGGCAAATCACATCAGATGACAAAATGGTGGACAATTACACAATACTGGGAATCATGGCCTAACCAAGTTGACAGGTATTTTTGGGGGACACAGTTCAATCCATGACAGGTAGCTATTTATATTTAATAAGCATAAGATATTATTCAAGTGTGTCAGAGTTCCTGCTGGATTTTTATATAGGTGTTGTGCATTCATTTTGGCTAAATGAATGGCTCAGTACAGTCACTGTAACACATTTGCAGGCGTGTAGGAGGAAGAATAAAGGAGAGCACATTGGCATTAATTATATTCACGTTGCATTATAAACCTGTGTTAAGCACTTTAATCCATGACCTTCAGATACAGTGAGGTGATGATGGTGCCTTAAGTTTATACTTTCACTGTAGGTAAATAGGGATTTGAGGGGAAAAAGAAAATTTTAATAAGAAAATAGGAATGTTTTCATTCTTGAGTCTGATTTCTAATTCAGTTTCAGGATCAGGTTTTACATTCTTTCTATGCTACTCTTAGACCTATATGGATTTCTTCTGGGCATTGTTTTTTCTAGATTACAAAATCCACAGTATTGCTTATATTTCTTAGAATTGCTAATTAGGAAAATATATCAAAATACTTTATGTGACTTAATAACATAATCTGCAATAACATTGGTATGGTCATAGAATGTTCTGGAGAGGTAGTCTTCACATGACATTCATGACCTGAATTGGTTGGTTAGTAAATAGTTTATCTTCTCAATCACATAAATGAAGAAGGGGAAATTAACTAGCGTTCCTTAATTTAGTAAATTTAAGACAACAAATTTACTATTGTTAGTTGCCGTCAAGTCGGTTTTGACTCATAGCAACCCTGTAAGACAGAGTAGAACTGCCTCATAGGGTTTTAGAGGAGCAGCTGGTGGATTTGAACTGCCAACCCTATGGTTGGCAACCAAGCTCTTAACCACTACACCACCAGGGCTCCCCAACAATCTTGGCCTTTTCTCTTTCTCCAACAAACATAAGGTGATCCCTTCCTTAAGATCTCTATGTACGAGTTGTTCCTGCTGATCATCGTGTGGTTTGTTCCTTCTTGTCATTCAGTTATTAGATTAAATATAATCCCAGCGATGCCTTCCCTAGCCTCCCAAACTAAAACAGCCATTTTCAGTCTTAACACCTGATTTTCATTATTTTAATATCTTATCATGAGACATTTTCTTTTTTGTATATATGTATATTTGTTCATTGCCTGTTTCCCTGAAAGAAAATGTTTTCTCCCTGAGGTAAGAGAATTTGTCTAGCTTGTTGATTGCTGTATCTCTAGTTCCTAAAACTGTATGTAATACATATTAGATTTTTAATAAGCATAATATGCTCAGAAAAAAATACATAAAACGCATATATTATTCCTATGTGTCTATGCAATTTACACTTATTCTGTCATGGAAATTAGTTTAGCATAAAGTAACAGTCGCTTAATATGTTCGAAACAAAACACTTAAAACATTGGCAAATAAAAATACTCTTACAATTGAAAGAAACCTTGTTCTAGAAGAATAATAGTTGACAAAAGAATCTCTTTATTCTAGATGATCAATGGTAGTATTTGTTCTTCCATATTTCTCTAGTACTGTGTTGCAGTGACTTTGGTTGGGGTTACCTAGATGAGCCCCCAGAGAGTCTGTTTATCAAAAGGCAAGGGAACAAATGAAACTGGGAGCTGCAGAATTTTAAAGAAGACAAACTAATGGTAGAATTAAAGGGGGTGTGTTTGTTGGTTATAGGAGGCTCATTTGAAAGGGAGGATTCAAACATGATGCTAAAGTACTGGCTTTGATGGTTGACTGTACATCTATTGTAACTACTGAGTCAATTGTGGGGGTAGCAGAGATTATTTTGGGAGAGGAAAAATATTATTTGAATATATTACATTTGAGGAAATTATGATATATTGCATTTGGATATATTGCATTTGAAGTAACAGTGAGACATCTAGGTACTAACGTTTTTATTCACTGTGGTTTACTTTCCCATAATTGTTCTAGTCATGAGGTATGGTTCTTGCCTTTGATGAATTCTCTATTCTTTGGAAAATATAGTCATATAATTATATTGATAGTTATGTCAGTCACTATGCAAAGTAGTTTATATGCTTTTTCTCATTTAATTCTCAAAACACTGTTAGGGATATACTACTGTTATCTCCTTTTCACAAACTTGACAAAAGTCTCAAAGTAGGTCGCCTTTAAAACAGTTGAGAAGTGAGTTTGAAAAGTTAAATTGGCAATAAACAACAGATAGCCTTTTGTGCTTTGCTAAGGTATTTGATGGCTTTTAAAGTGTAGGAGGACAGAATTGTACTGATACTTTACCAAGAATCTCTGATGACAGTAAGAAGGATATATTGAGATAGGCATGTTTTGGAAGGCAGAGTAACCAATGAGTAGGTTCATGTCCCAACACCATCTTTTGCTAGCTGTTTTACTTTGGGCATGTTCTTTGATCTCAGTGCCTCAGTTCTCCCATTTGTAAAATGGGAGTGATGATAATACCTTCTTCATTGGGTTGTTGTAAAGATTAAATAATACATACCAAACACTTGTAGTAGTCCTTGGCACATTGTACACACTCAATAAATATTTGCCTCCACACCACCAACAGCATCATTATATAATGATTATCTTAGTCTTCATCTCCATCCTCATCGTCATCCATCATCTCCTAGTAATGAAGAGCTGAGGTGATGTAATAATAATGGGATTTGAAGAAAAGAAATAAATTGGAGAGATGTTGTTGTTGTTAGGTGCCATCAGGTTGTCTCTGATTCATAGCAACTTGATATGTAACAGAACGAAACGTTGCCTGATCATGTGTCATCCTCACAATTGTTGCGGTATTTGAGCCAGTTCTTGCAGCCACTGTGTCAGTCCATTTCATTGAGGGTCTCTCTCTTTTTCACCAGCCCTCTGTTTTGCCAAGCATGATGTCTTTCTCCAGCGATTGGTCCTTCCTGATGACATGTCCAAAGTTAAGTGAGATGAAGAATCGCTAATAAGAGCATTATGACTGTACTTCCTCCAAGACTGATTTACTTGTTGTTCTGGCAGTCATGATATATTCAATATCCTTCTCCAACACTATAATTTAAATGTGTAAGTTCTTCTTTGATCTTCCTTTTTCATTTTCCAGCTTTTGCATGCATATGAAGTGATCGAAAATACTGTCGCTTAGGTCAGGCACACCTTAGTCTTCAAAGTGACATCTTTGCTTTTTAACACTTTAAAGAGGCCTTTTGCAGCACATTTGCCCAGTGCAATGTGCCATTTGATTTCTTGACTGCTCCTTCCATGGGCATTAATTGTTTATCCAAGAAGAATGAAATCCTTAACAACTTCAATTTCTTCACCATTTATCATGATGTTGTTTATTGGTCCAGTTGTAAGGATTTTTGTTTTCTTTATGTTCAGATATAATTCATACTAAAGGCTGTAGTCTTTTACCTTCATCAGTAAGTGCTTCCAGTCGTCTTCACTTTTGTCAAGCAAGATTATTTCATCTGCATATCTCAGGTTGTTAATGAGTCTTCCTTCAGTCCTGATGCCACATTCTTCAGATAGCCCAGTTTCATGATTTATTTGTTCAGTATATAGATTGAATAAGTAAGGTGAAGGAATACAACCCTGCTACACACCTTTTCCAGTTTTAAACAGCTCAGTTTTGTTCTGTTTTAGTAACTGCCTCTTGATCCGTGTATAGGTTCTGCATGAACACAATTAAGTGTTCTGGAATTCCCATTCTTTACAATGTTATCCATAACCTGTTACGATCTGTATAGTCGACTGTTTTGTGTAGATGGTAAACCACAGGTAAGTTTCTTTCTGGTATTCTCTGCTTTCAGCCAAGATCCATCTGACATCAGCAATGATATCCCTCGTTCTGTGTGCTCTTCTGTATCTGGTTTGAATTGGAGAGATAATAGAGTTTAAGTTGTTGTTTGTTTGTATGTGTGAGTGAGGAAGGAGGAAGAGATTGAGAAAACTTGTAGGTCTCTAGCTTATGTGACAGAGAATAGTATTGTTAACTGAAATACGGAATGTATGATGGAGAACAGTTTAGGTAAAAGAAATATAATGAGACTGTTTTAAACAATGATTTTGAGCTACAAGTGGTATATCTAGATGAAAAGATCCAGGGCTTAAATTGGAAGAATGAGTCTAGACCTTGGGAGAGAGAGCTAGGATTAAATGAAAGACTTGGAAATTCTTAAGGGCAGATGTGATAGATGACATTGTGGGTAGCTGAGATTATATAAAGATAGTTGGTAGAGTAAGAAGAGAAGACAACTGATGATAGAGTCTTAGAAAACACTGATATTTGAGGTGTAAGCAGAGATGACTGAAACTGAGAGAGGCCATAGGAGAGAGAGAAGATACAGATGACAGGATCTCAGGGAGATTAATGGTAGAGTGAACAATATCAAATGACACAGAAGACTCAAGTAGTTAGGATTTGGCATTTCCAGCCTGGTATTGAGGTGAGACATGAAGAAAAAGACAGATTTGAGAATCATCAGCAATAATGATCAGCAATTATAGGGTCAAATTGTAAGGCGGATTAAAATAATAGAAGTTCAGTAATTGAACCTTGGGAAATGACCATAGTTAGGGAGTGAAAGACAGAAGAGTGAGCAAAGAGGGTGGTTATTTCACAATAGTTCTATCAGGTAAATGTAATTTGCTCATTTCACTAATGTGGAAACTGATTTTCAGTGAAGAAAAGAATAAAGATACTGGAAATAGAAGGCTTGTGTCTGAGGAAGGTGAAGAATTGAACCATGAGAGTAACTTTAAAGAGCAGGAGGACAGCTTTCTCCTTCTGGAAAGAGGAATAGAAGAGTGAGTGTAATGAGATTCCCTGAGTTACAGAGAAGAGTGGGTGATGGAACTCATGCCAATGGCCTGCATCTTTGCAGTGAAGGATGAGTTCATCCAGCCAAGAGTTAGGGTGGGGCTGTGTGTGGAGTGTTAAATCCATGAAAGATAAATAAAAGAATTGGCCAGCTGCAGCTGCAGTTAAGTTGAAGGACATGTGTCAGTGAATGTGGGAAAGCACCAGGGGAAAAAAAAAAAAAAGCAGGCTAATTAGTAAGTCATTTTTCCACAGGGACATGAGTAAGTTTGTGTGAGAGTGTGTGTGTGTGTGTGTGTGTGTGTGTGTGTGTATGTGAGAGAGAGAGAGAGTGAGATTGACTTGTCTACATACTTAGCTAGGGATGGTTATTCAGTGATATTTAGGCAGAGAGCTTCATCATGTGCCCTAGCCTATTCTAGCCAGTTGCATACCGCTGCAGTAAAGCAGAACTAGAGAAGGGGGAATACATTTTATTACAAATCCATTCAGCTTCTAAAAAGCAATGGAAAACTCTGAGTTCACTGCCAATAAGTTTTTATAGTGGTATCTTCTCATATATATAATATGAAGGAAGCACCCATATATATGCCACTGGCTGTATATTATACATGTGACAGAGTTGGGAGGCCTTGACGACATGCTTCCATTTAGCTGTTTGAAGAAATCAAAATGAGTTAGGAATCCATGTTTAGCCTCTCTAAGGTTTTAGTACCCTTGGATAATTAGTGATTGACTTAAGGGTTCATAACAGCATGTTATTATTACATCATTAATAAGAAGAAGAACAAGAACAAGTAATACCGTGTATATTTGCTAAATGCCAGTAAGTGGCAGTGCTATGATTCAAATCTAGGAATATCTGACTCCACTGTTTCTTAACCACTATATTTCGCAGGTGTGCCATTTTAAACGAGTTACTTTTTTTTTTTTCCCCATAGAATGTCCAAGGAGAGTGTTTCAAATACTTACCATTTATATTCATATGCAAAAATAAGCGAATGTTAATTTTTGTTGCTGAAAAAAGTGGTATTTTCTCTCCAGCCCATTCTATAGCTCATATATCTGCTTTTCTATGGCTTTTACAAAAAGTCAGGTAACTTCATGTATGCACATATTGTTCTCTTTTTGGGTGCATCATGATTTCCTCTTGTCCTACCCTCACATCCTTATGATATTTCCATCATACCTACATTCTTGGCACTTTTATTGAAGGTGATAAAGCTCTGAAGAAGTAGTTTGAAGTAAATGGGTTCTACTAAATTGAAGAATGTTTTGACCATTAACCTTCAGCTTGAAGTTTTAGGTGACCACAAACTAGTATAAAGGCATATAGATTTACCTCTACAAAATACACCTTAAAGAAATTTTTAAACAGTTGATGATTTGCTGATGCAGAGAGTATTTCCTCTGCGGTGTTTCCAACTTAACAAATTACATGTAAAAGCCATAAAGTCCTTTATATTATCCATAGACATAATAAAAAATGTTACACCACATAACTTTGACTTAGTCAATAATTCTAGGCTTAGCCTTAGGGTTTGAAGAGAAAATTATTCCTGTTACACATTTTAATTATGCTATAAACTTTGGGAAATAGCTATTGATCTTCAGCATCTGGCATCAGAAAGTTGTTTCTTTTTGTTCTTTAGCCAGTGAAAGTTTGCCATACAGGCTAAAAATGGAGAATTTCTCAGAAATCAAAGTTGCTACAAAGATACAGGAAGAGACATTCTTACTTGTATTTGAGTAAGCCAAATGTCAGGAGACTTAAAGGTCATCTTCTCTAAACAGCTCTCTGCTGGAAACTGGAAACCAGCATTTGAGTTAAGGAAACTATTCCCTTGTTTTAAGAAAAATATATTCCCTGGTGGTATCCTGTTTACCTTTAATATCATTAATACATGAATAGAAGGGCCTAAGCAGGAAATTTGGAGCCTTGGTGGTACAGTGGTTAACAACGCAACTGCTTACCAAAAGGTCAGCAGTTCCAATCCACCAGCCGCTCCTTGGAAACTCAACGGAGCAGTTCTATTCTATCCTATAAGGTCACTATGAGTTGGAATTGACTCAACGGCAATGGGTTTGGTTTGTTTTTAAGCAGGAAATCTATCCTTTAAAAAAAAATCCACGCTTTAAGCTTCTCCAAAACTTAGAGTGGTGAACACTGGGATTTGCAAACCCATTACCATCCAGTCGATTCTGACTCATAGCTACCCTATAGGACAGAATAGAACTGCCCCATAGGGTTTTCAAGGCTGTAAATCTATAAGGAAGCAGACTGTCACATCTTTCTCCCGCGGCGTGGCTGATGAGTTTGAATCACCGACCTTTCGGTTAGCATTGAGTGCTTAACCACTAGCCACCTGGGCTTCTCCAGATTAACATGTTACAAGTGATTATTTCACAAATTTTCATCCTTGAATCAGTAAAATGGGTTAGAACCCCACTGTGCCCAAATTAAACAAAAATATAACATCTATTAAGATGATGCTAAGAATAGATACTATCTGCTGCACTTTTATTAAGGGACGAGCATTGCTATAAACACATTGTTACATACATAGCCAGAGTTAAGCCTCATATTCACCATGTGAGGATACATCTCAGTTTCTCCATTTTACAGAAGGCTTGGCAAGGTTAAGTAAATCACTCAGGATTACATAGGAACTAAATGCAAAACTGGGATTCAAACCCAGGTCTGTCTGACTCATGTAATCATTTGTTCTTCTTAGGTGCCATTGAGTTGGTTCCGACTCATAGCAACCCTGTGTACAACAGAATGAATGAAACACTGCCCCATCCTGCACCACCCTCACAATCATTGCTATGCTTGAGCCCATCGTTGTAGCCACTGTGTCAATCCATCTCATTGAGGGTCTTCCTTTTTTTCGCTGACCCTCTACTTTACCAAGCATGATGTCCTTCTCCAGGGACCAGTCCCTTCTGATAACATGTCCAAAATACGAGAGACGAAGTCTTGCCATCCTTGCTTCTAAGGAGCATTCATTCTGGCTATTAGTCTTAAATGGACACAGGCCCCTTCAGTCACCATTTTCAGAAAGTTAGAAACTCCTTCAGGTTTAAAGCATTTAACTGAAGTGGGTTTGTATTTAAATTTAAGGGTGCTAAGTTTAATATTACGTATGTTTTCATTCAACAAATGTTTACTGAAATACAATTATGTATCAGCATATTGTTGGGAATATATATATAGTTGTTGGTTGTTGATGTGTGCCGTCTAGTTGATTCTGACTCATAGCAACCCTATATGCCAGAGTAGAACTGTCCCATAGGGTTTTCAAGGCTGTAATCTTTACAGAAGCAGATTTCCACATCTTTCTCCCGCAGAGCAGCTGGTGGGTTCAAACTGCTTACCTTTCAGTTAGCTGAGTGCTTTAACCACTGTACCACCAGGGCTTCTTTATAAAGTTTGGAGTTCTAAGTAGCCTTTATAACCCCATCCATATAT
>NW_004444210.1:309889-332732 GCF_000243295.1 Trichechus manatus latirostris
TATATATATATATATATGTATGTATGTATGTATATGTACATATGTACACACACATATATACACACACACGTGTATATAAATATATATAAATATATACACGTGTGTATGTATATGTATATTTTACATTAGTGTATTGTCTCAGAAGACACAGAAGACGTGTGTGTGTGTGTGTGTGTGTGTGTGTGTATACATACACACCACACACATACATACATGGATATGCTATTTATGGAGCTTCAGAATTCTCTGAAAAACATTATGTAATTATCTCCTCTTGAATTTTCAGAATCTAATTAAAGGTATGGTAATTTAACTTTGATACTGTATGTCTGGTCAGTTTGGAGATCTCAGTAGCCTTTATAGAGATGCTGTTTTGAGAGCATCAGCAGGGAGTCCATATTGACTTTTCTTGCCATAGGGCATCCTCCTCACAGTGGGAGCTAATGAGTACCACTCTTCACTCATTTCTTCCCCACCCATTTCTTCTTATCCCGCAATGTAATTAAACCCATTGGTTAAAGAATCTGTTGAGCATTTCATCTATATCATGCCCTGAATAGTGGCTCTGGATGCAATGGTTTGCACTGATTAACTTAATTTTATATAACTAATTAAATTTGAACTCAATATATAATTTTTGAAACCTAATATATAAGTCTGTAGTTTTGTGTGTGCGTGTGATTTTTTTTTTATTTTAACAGAAAAGTGATTATCTATGACTGTGCTTTAATTTTGGGGCTACCATCTAGCTTGCTTTGAAACTTTTGTACATACTGCAGTTATATTCTGCTAAAAATAAAATCATAGGGTTATCAATTTAATGACATGCCAAGTTATAAGCAAAATTTTAAATCCCAAATTTATTTTGGGTTTTAATCATGAATATTGAAGAGGAAAGGTGATGATAGGTGGTGATTGTCTCTGATTCACATTATAACTTTCTCCAAAGGTGTGTATTCAAGATTATGTGAAATAAGTTACGTTAGTCAGTTTAGTGCCTCTGAACATACATTAGTCATGAGATTTAGGCATTTTATAAAAGTTTATGTTTTAAAACAATGTATGGGAAACCTTCTATATTTAAGGTACTGATCCTGGGAATTTTCTTTATGCCACCTCATTTTATTCTCACAACAGCATTTATTCTGCCTGGAAGCAAATGAATGGATAGTGGGAAAGTTAAGCAGAGAAAGTGATATTTGGTTCTTAAGAATGAGAAGAAGTTTTCCAGCAAATAAATGGGAAAGGAATTGCAGGGATAGGAAACCAGTTTTACAAAGGCATGCCGGGATGACTGGCGTGTTTGGTGAATTTCAAGCATTAATTCGTAGTGTATACCTAATAGGAGCCCTAATAGGTGCAGTGGTTAAGAGCTTGGCTGCTAACCAAAAGGTCAGAGTTCAAATCCACCACCTGCTCCTTGGAAACCCTGTGGGGCAGTTCTGCTTTGTCCTATAGGATCACTATGAATAGGAAATGACTTGATGGCATTAGGTAATTTGAGTGCTGAATTGTTTTTTCTGGGCTGGTATAAAACGTGTACAGCCCACTGATTACAGTAGAGTTAGAAGGCTAGCTAAATTTTAAACAGAATGGTACATTTTTACTTCATCTCTGTATAGTAATGCCTATGTGCCCATTCACTAGATTGCACATGATTCTTATTATGCCACAGATGTTAACCACAGCTTAGGCGAGCTGCTTTTGTGGAAAGCACCAGATTCTCTCACGAATCTGCATCTATATGAGAACTTAATGCCATTGCCTCTTGACTTCAGTCTTCCCTACTGATACTTAATGTGCCAAGTTAAAATACTTGCATAGTGGACGAGAAGGCAGCATGGGGATTTTCTGGCCCTCTTCTCTGCCAAATTGCCAGGTTGCATTGCAGCAGGTGCACAGCGAAGCGATTAAGAATGTACAGGTTGACAAAACGTGTGATATAACTGCAGGCGTTTCATGTGAATGACATGTCATGGCGAGCATTGGCCTCGAGAGATTATACCAGGGCTCTGGGGTGTGAGGACAATCTATATGCGTGTAATAACATCACTGAGACGATGAGTGCTCAAGGAAAAGTTACCTGGACTGGGAGTCTTTTCATAAATGAACTACATTGCAGTGCAATGTTTATATTTGCTACTTAAATATTTTACAAATGTCCTGTTTATATGAGTTGATGCAATAAGCACCTGTCTTGGGTGATGAGATTTTTTTGACTGCTGAACAACTCATTCAGCTGCCAGGAGGACGGTGAGAGCCCAGGCTGTTAAAATTCATGACGAGAGGGAAGGGAAAAATCCAACACTATCCAATTCATTTTAAGAACACCCTTAACCCTCGCTGTCAGTCTCCCTGCTTCTAGAGTGTCTAACTTACTTTACATGTAACAAATAAACTTAATATTAGTTTCATTGCCTTGCTTACTGATTTTCAGACATGATCAAAAAGCAGGAGTCAAAAAAGTAGGATTTTAGATGGTGAATAAAATGGTTGTTTTCCTGTACATGCACATAAACATTTGCATAGAAATTCAGGAGAGATATGGACTTCCAGAAACCATTCCATGGACTGCCAGTCCTCGGACCCCAGATTAAGGATTTTGGTGTTCATGTACTTTTTTTTAGAGAAAGGGAGTATAGATTTTATCAAATTTTAAAAGGAATCCATAATAACAGCATTAAGATAATCTCTAAAGTTCTTTCTCTATATAAAATCATATTATTCATTTGATGTCCTAATATACTCCTATTAAGACATACTAACTTTCCTTTAGTGATACAGAAATATGCCTTATTGTCTAGAGAAAAAAAATATGTCCCTTAATTTATGACTAAACTAACCATAATTTACAGTATTCAAATTATAATATGAAAGAATTTTCTGCATTTCTGACCAGCATTTAAAGGCAATCTCAAATTAAAATAATGTATGGCCAGTGAGGAAAAGGTGAGATTCTTCGCCTATTCTTCATTTCTCATGGACCATTAAAACTAAATGTAAAAGTGCCATCCATATTTTTAATATAGAAATAAATGCATAGGAGAAATAAAAAATACCTCTGTAGTACTTACATAATACCTTAACTTTTAAAATTCCTTATTTCTAATAAACCTTAAAAGCTAGATAGAAATGAAATTCATATGTGTGTGATATTTTGGGAAAAGCAAAATATATATTTTGAGACCTGAACAGAACTTAATGTTTCAACCAAATTCATTTCCATTGTGTATATTGTAATGTGTATCCTATATTCATTTTATGTGATCAAATATTAATCAGTAGCACAAATAATCTTGGACTTTAGCAGCGTAATACATTTTGCACAAAAATTGAATAAGCATTATGTCTCTCCATTATTGTATGTACAAAGCTACAGAAAGATAATGAATAGGGTTTGGATGCTTATTGTATGGCTTCCATCAGAGGAAAACAATGAAAGAAATAGGACCCATTGAAAACAATTCCAAAGTACTTGAAATACGCTTTTGTTTTTAGTCTTCAGCTGGTTTGCTACATTTTCCTTTCTTCCATGCCTAGTCACTCCTTTCCCCCTGTCCCTCCTATCACACAGTCTTCACACGATACTTTGGCATAAAATGATCCAAATAAAATTATTCCCCGTAAATTGTATTGAAATATTTGTAATATTAGAACTTCAAGCATAGTAGAAGATATATATTTGGTATGATAGCACCTGCTCTGTGTCCTTCAAAAATGTTACAAATATGACATCTGTCAAGATTTCAACGTTGCTGAGGTCTTTCTATTTCCACCTCCTAATTTTTCCTCATACATTGGTCATACCTGAAATTCCACAGCCTTAGACTCTTTGTAGCTAAACTAATTCTGTTGACTGTGTTAATGTTTTATTATCTTCCTTTGTTATATTGCATTTAACAGCCATCTTTTGTGGGCTTGTTTGAAAGGAGCTATTTTGGATAGGAGTCTTTCTTATGTGCCCTTCTAGAGATCTATTTAGATTCTTACCTTTCTGCCCTGTTCCCATATATTTTGTATAGAAATGCTTTATTTCTAGAAAATATATATTTTGTATTTTACATATATATATATATATATATATTTCTTTCTTCCTTTTATCCGTCAAACTTTAGATATCAGTAATTCAGTAAGCAACCTTATGGAGTTGGTTAATCTGTTCCTAGAGCTTAATTGAATTGGTTCTTCAGTTATCCCTAATTGTGTGCCCCTTTCATAAACGTGGAGGTGGATGGAGATTTCTTTAGTCTCTGCTCAGTTCCCAACTCTGCCAAAATCAGACACCCAGAAAAAGACCTCCCCAAAAACAAAGTAAACAAAATTCAACAACAAAAGAAAAAAATTTGAATATGATCATGTAGTTTCCAGGACCTTTTAGTACCTTTTAGCATTGGTTTTTAGTATTCATTTGAGTTTATTTCTACTCCAAAAAACACATTGCAGTCGAGTCAATCCCGACTCATAGGGACCCTATTGGACAGAATAGAACTGCCCCATAGGGTTTCCAAGGAGCAGCTGGTGGATTCGAACTGCTGACCTTTTGGTTAACTGCCAAATGCTTAATCACTGCACCACCAGGGCTCCACTCAGTATTATTAAAACATTTTCCTTAGTTTAAATAGCCATAACCCTTATGTCTTTGTTGTTGTTAGGTGCTGTCGAGTCGGTGCTGACTCATAGCGACCCTATGTACAACAGAATGAGACACTGCCTGGTCCTGCGCCATCCTCACAATCATTGTTATGGTTGAGCTCATTGTTGCAGCCACTGTGTCAGTCCATCTCATTGAAGATCTTCTTTTTCACAGACCCTGTACTTTACCAAGCATGTTGTCCTTCTCTAGGGACTGGTCCCTTCCTGATAACATGTCCAAAGTACGTAAGACAAGTCTCTCCATCCTTGCTTCTAAGAAGTATTCTGGCTGGACTTCTTCCCAGACAGATTTGTTTATTCTTTTGGCAGTCCATGGTATATTCAATATTCTTCGCCAGCACCGTGATTCAAATGCATGAATTCTTCTTGGGTCTTCCTTATTCATTGTCCAGCTTTCGCATGCGTATGACACAGTTGAAAATACCATGGCTTGGGTCAGGCACATCTTAGTCCTCAAAGTGACATGTTTGCTTTTCAACACTTTAAAGAGGTCTTCTGTAGCAGATTTGCCCAATGCAATACGTCATTTCATTTCTTAACTGCTGCTTCCATGGGTGTTGATTGTGGATCCAAGTAAAATGAAATCCTTGACAACTTCAGTCTTTTCTCCATTTATCATGATGTTGCTTATTGGTCCAGTTGTAAGGATTTTTGTTTTCTTTCTGTTGAGGTATAATCCATACTGAAGGCTGGGGTCTTTGATCTTCATCAGTAAGTGCTTCAATTCGTCTTCACTTTCTATCTTAAAGTGATTGAATATCTGTAATGTAGAATACTCAACAGGATTATTAAGTAAAATTGCCAAGTGGATAGTACTAAGATGAATAGGTAGTAGCTATAAGGCAAGAGATTTAACTGAATGTAAGGAAAGATTTTGTATAGTTTAAAGACGACATGTTTTTTTTTCTTTTAAAAAAATAGATTCAGTATCATATGATAGTGAATTCCTTAAAAACAGATATTTTCCAGCATAAGGGATGATATAGAGGAGACTTTTGTTTTAGGGAACTTCCAAAACAAAGGCTCTACTATTCAAATACTAGAGTTCTATGTATACATTCGACGTGAAATATACTTGTAGAAGAGCACAAAGTGACATAGTGAACCTCTGCTACCTGTGTCTTTCTTTAAACAGCTTTGCAATTAACCGTGGATATATAAGTGAGAAATGTGTAGGCACAACCTAAAATAATCTTCAAAAATAAACAAATTTCATCATGAAAGATTTCTATATTTTAGTTAATGCGTGTTTTTTTCTGAGGTTTTTTTTTTTTTTTTCCATCTTTATAGTTTTGTTTGGGATTTACCAAACTGTTGATTCATTGTCCTCTGAGAAAATTTATAGCCCAGCCACCTCCAACTGCTTAACATGGCATGAGAAAACCTGTTTCTGTGAAAAAGCCAAAACATTGCAAAAACCTGCATGTCTTGGATTTGGTTTTTGAGATCACTTTGATTTATAGGTTTTACTTCCTAGGATTAAGTGTCTCTTGTTATTCTGCACCTATTATCTGTGATTGTTGTTTAATCCATTTATGAGGATGAAATGGCTGTCTTTAGCCTTCTCAAAATTTGTTGTTTTTGGTAATAAGCTCAAGATCGGTTCCGTTGCTCTTTTCTTTTTGTCCCTGCTCTGCAGCATGCAGGTTTCTCCCTACCACCCCCCTTCTGCTATTCCTTAAAGACATCATATCTGATGCCTGACTCTCTTTCTCAGAAATACTGTGCCTCAGAAGACACAAAGGATAAAAAATAGCCAGTTAAAGAAGAGCCATGTGTCTGTTTTTCCTTTTTATTGAAAGATGTGAAATAAAGAAGAAAACCCAATGTGCCAACGCCATGCTTTACTACGGCATGTGGCCTCCAATGTTTATATAAAATTCTGAATTACTGTTTTCCTTCAATCTCTGTAAGAATATTTAGCTAAAGTTATTATATGTAGCTATGTACCATAAAGATTTTATAGCTTTCCAAGCATAGGAGAGGCCAAAATAGCTTTTTTTTTTTATTTACTTTTATAGAAGCATAAATAGCCTTCCAGCACACAAATAGAGTTTTGAAGACATTTTTTCTTCCCCAAATATACATCCTTCTTTAGTTACCGTAATCTTCTTTGTTAATTTGGCATGGAGAATAAGTAATATAAGTTTATTTTATTAAGGAACATCTCGACTATAGACAGTTTTAATTGCAAAGATAAAGAAGAAACCCAGTTTTGGTCCTTAATCTTCTCCAAGCCAGATTTCCTAGTTAATCCCCTTCATTGTAGATCAGCACAATAAGATCTACCATCTGAAAGCAGAAAAAAATCAGGTTCTGGTTTTCAGTGACCTTGTCTTTAACGTATATATTAAGCGGCTTCTGGTTATGGTTTCATACTGTGAATGTTATTTTAGTTGCAATTTTTTTGCCTTGAGGTAAACTATTTTCTGTATGGTTTTTAAATTTTGGTTATTGGATTTTTATATATCTAGAAAGGTATTCTTTATGATTACTTGGCTTCAAAAGGGTTTAAAAATCTACATTTATAAATTTAAGTGAATAATAGGTAAATCATAATTTTCTTGGCCTCACTTCTCCTCCACCAGCTATAACCACTCTTTTTTCCCCCCTTACTCCTCTTCGTAGCAAAATTCCCTTAAATAATTGTCCCTGCTTGCTGCATCCTATTTCTCCCCTCCTCTTCTCCCTCAAACCCATTCCCATCAGGATTTTCTGTGATCGTTCACCAAAGCTACTCTTATCAAAGTCACTAATTACTTTTAAATTCTCAATCCTTTGATCTTCCAGCAACATGTGACAAGGGTTCTCCACCTGGGCTTTTGTTGTTGTGTTAATTGTTATGCAGTGATTCTGACTCATGGCAGTCTCGTGAGTTCTCTTGACCTTATGGTACCACGTTTTCTTTTTTTGTTCCTGTTTCACTAGTTGCTCTCTGTCAGTCTCCTTGCTCGTTTTTCCATTTTTACCTGACCTCTTCAGTTGGAGTTGTACTCCCCAGGGATGAGTCATTGGCCCTCTTCTCTAGCTTCCTTTCCTCTTTTTAATTATCTCGTATCATCTCTATGCTAACTGCTCTCAAGTTTCCATTTGTACTCCTGACCTGGACCCTAGACTTATATGGCCAATGGTTGTTATAGAGTCCATTCTGGCTCATAGCAACCGTGTGTGACACGGTAGAACTGCCCAATAGGGTCTTCTAGGCTGTAATCGTTATGGGAGCAAATTGCCAGTCTTTTCTCCCTTGATGTCTGTGGTGGGTTCACACCACCAAACTTTTGGTTAGCAGCTGAGTGATTAACCATTGTGCCACTAGGGCTCCTTTCACAATATCTACCTGGATATTAAACAGACATCTCAGAGTCAACTAAATTTCTGGTAGTCTCCTCCAAACCCACTGTGGAATTCCACATCTCAGTTGGTAGTAACCCCATCCTGCCAGGGGGTCAACCTAAAAAAAAATTATCTGCTTTCACAACCTCCATTTGGTCCATTGAGAAATGCTAATGTGACTGCCTTCAGAATACATCCAGAATTTGACAACTTATGTCCACTTGCACTAATACCACCCGGGTCTAAACGGCCATCATTCTTGTTTGCATTTTCTCGGTAGTCTCCTAACTAGTCACCCTGCTTCTGCACTTGCTGCCTCACAGCTTATCCTCAACACGGTCACCAGAACCTCCTTGAAAACACTAGGCGTGCTCCTGCTTTAGGGCTTTGAACTAGCTCCTCCCTCTGCCCAGGTTATTCTAACTGCAGATATCCACTTGGCTAACTCCCTTTAAATCTTTGCTCAGATGTTACTTTATTAATTAGGCCTACCTTAACCATCCTGTGTAAAATTGAAATCCCCACTTTTTACTGTAAGTCTGTAATATCTTATTCAATGTCTTGGAGGCCAGATGTGTTTTGGAATTTAGAACTTTTTTGATTTTAGTAAGATAATATGGTGCGCATACCACATTATATACTACCTCCACTGGGGCTTGGGACAGCACTCCATAATCATCATACATAGTAATGCTTCTGCAGAGAAACATAGATATTTACATTAGGGGATAAAAATAAAGTATGTAAATATCTTTACATCAGTTCAGGTCAGATTTTGTTTCCCAATTACCAGAAAAATTTTGAGTCTTTTTCTTTGTTTAAAATGTACTTGTTGATTATGGCTATTGTCCATTATTTGTCTTACATCCACCCAATGTGAGTTCCATGAGGGCAGCATCTTTGTTGTGTGTGTGTTTTTCCCTAATGTATTCCAAGCTCCTGGAGCAGTTATTGGCATATGGTAGGCTTAATATTTTGAGCACCTCCTAATGCTGCTCACCTCAGGAATGCTCTCTGGAAATATGGGTCAGAGGAGAATATGCAGAGAACAAGAGAGAAAAAGACAATCTCAAACAGAAGTAGGAGGAAAGATGACATTAAACATATATTGTAAATATGCCCTCATATCTCATTTAAGATGTGCCTTATTTGGGGGAAGGTCTTTAGTAAAGTGAGCATTTGTAAATTGAATAATTGAATTATTTAATAATTTATAGTAATCTATAATACCTTTACAGAGTAGATTTTAGGCATGAAGATGGATAAGAGAACAAATTTTGGTCACGTTTTTGTAAAGCCTCAATATCCTTTTAGGAGTAACTCAGAAAACATAAGCTGTCTTCTCCTTGAATTTACAGTGATACAGATGCCAGGATATTCCATCTGTATTTATTTAAGGCATCTGAATTTCTAAATCTTATAATTTGCCACTGACTTTATAATGCACACGACTTGTGTGTGTGTTGAGGGGAATACTTAGTAAGAATGCAAAACTATGCAAACATTGTGGAGAACTTAAAAAATAGGCTTTAACCACTGATCATAGGGACGTTGGAGGGTTTTTTTTGTTTTGTTTTGTTTTGTTTTGTGGTCACCGCATGTCCATGAAATAATTATTTAAAAAAATAGTTGAAATGCTGTGGGGTGTCCTTACATATTGCAGATATTCTGATAATGAGGGAATATTTTTAGTGGGGTAGCTATATTCTCCTGGTGCCAGGTTCTACCTTAGTAATATGAAATAGAAACACACTTAAATGCCGTATTTATTTCTTTCCATGCATCCAGACAACTGTTCAGAAAGGGCAAATGATTCTAGATGACATAGATAACAGTCAAAATGAGTGGTGGAAATTTAACTCTGTATTCCAAATGCAAGTCTCGTTGGACTCCAGCTCACACTCAGCAACGTCCACCCACTACCTCTCTTATGTTATCATTTCATTGCTGTTGACTTCTTTGGCCATTCTTTAAAAAGTTCCCAATTTCCTTCACCTTCCTTTCACATTTAAACAAATAAACCCAGCAACCAAATAAACAAACAAGCACACACACACACACATTTTTGAGCAATGCCTCCTTTCTAATTTTCAAGCTACACTTCTGTCTTCAATTAATTGTTATCCTGTAGTCTATGTAAAGAGCTCCCATTTCCTTATTTGCTCTTCACTTGAGCTCTCTACAGCCTCTCTTCCACCACTCCCCATATTTTGATGCTGTTCTGGAAAGGGCCATTAGTTGTAAGCTTAGAGGCCTCTTTTCAGACTTCTTCTTTTGACTGCTCTACACCACTTAATACTGTAAATGTTTAATACATTGAAATATGATTTAGATAATCTTTGTTAATCTTTTAATCAACGTCACCATTACTTAATTAAATACTGAAATGTTGCTTTTTAAACAAATATGGTTATTGTTATCTAAATTAAAGTGATTGACATCTTTATTAGTTGGCTACCATATATATTCCTTGATTTAGCCTTGCCGTTCATTTTCTGAGCACAAATAAAAGAGCAGAATGATTTCCATATTCATTTATTCAGATATTTTTTAGTGCCATTCACTGTTCTACGTGTGGATACAGTGATGAGTAAAGTATATAATGTCTCTACTCTCATGGAGCTTTCATAATAATGGAATGTAACAGAAGGGAGACAGTGAATGAATAAAACTATACAAGAATGAGATTTTATCCGTGAGTGATCAATGTTATGAAGAAAATATAATAGTCATGAGATAGAGAGGGAGAGTATGGGAGTTTAGCTTCTTTACATAAGGTGGTCGGGAAAGACCTCTTGGAGGATGTAATATGTGACCTGTGCCCTAAATGATAGAAAAGAACCAGCAATGTAAAGATCTTAGGGAAAAGTGTACCTACCAGAGAAAATAGAAAGAGCTAAGCCCTTTTTGATTGAGAAATAAAAAAATATCAGGGAGCCTGGAATGTTGTCAACAAGGAGAAGAGAGCTATGAGATGATAAAGTATAAAAGAAGACAGTGGCCCAGTAATTCAGGTCCTTGCAGCCTTAGTTAGAATTTTTATTTGGTTCTAAGTACAATGGGAAGCCATTGTTTTTGTTAGGTGCTGTCAAGTCGATTTTCAACTCGTAGCGAACCCATGTGGCCCAGTAGAACTGTCTTGTAGAGTTTTCTAGGCTGTAATCTTTACGAGAGCAAGATCACCAGGTCCTTCTCCTCTGGAGCCACTAGTGGGTTCCAACTACCAACCTTCCATTTAGAAGCGGAGTGCTTAACTGTTGCCCCACCAGGGCCCTTTGAGGAGTCATTAGAAGGTTTAAAAAAAGAGGTAGTGACATGAGCTGATTTAAGCTTTGAAAAGATCACTTTGATTTTTGTGTAGATAATGGATGAAAATGGACAGGTTATTTCCCAAAAAAAGTTTACCTTGTTTGTAGTTTGAGATGTAATATGTTGGAAAACGTCATGACCTGCTTTCATTTGTACCGCTCATTAAGATTCAGCCTGTAACACTGAGTCTATCACTTGGTAAGCGTTAAGTAAATATAACTAACGGCCTATAAATGCAAAATAGAATTGGCTTCTTTTTTTTGCAAAGAGTATATACCCTGAAAAAGTAAATGCATGACCAAATAATTTTAATTGACCTCAAAAGTGATATTTCCCAGATTATAGACTCGCTGTTGTAAAGAGACACATGAAAATAAATTTAAATGATTATTTGTAATGGATTTTCATTTAACATCCCTCGAATAGTTGGGTACTTTGCATGAGGTGCATACTTTGTAGCAAATTGCAAAGATAAATCAGAACATGGCATTAAAGCTCAAAGGCTCAGAAAAAAGTATATGTCTGTGTGCTGATAAAATTTATTTTTATGCATATTAACAACTTACTTGGAGGGTCACAGAAATTTACTTTGAATTATATCTAAAGAAATGAGACATTTCATGTGGAATTTGGTTGTCTTGCAGCTACATTTCTGACAGGTTCAGTTGAAATAAGAACTGAAACTGGTTCTGCAATCTTTTCCTCAATTTACTTGATCTTTATTTTATTTTGCAACAGAAAATTCTATAATATTTACTTTTTTCTTCCTAGTTTTCCCTTCTTTGCAGTTTTTTAAATGTAGTTTTTGGTTTAGAATTATAAAATATTTAAAGGAATGATTTCAGCTGTAATTTTGCTATGTGCATTGTCTATTGTCATTTTCTATACGAAATGTGATTAGTATTCCCTGTCTAAGGAAAATTTTGATATCTGTTCCCTTCGCTTCCTCATACTACTTTCAGTTTTTATGTCATCTTGATTATTAAATCCATTTTACCCTGTTGAATTATTATTCTTTATATTTTCTGCTTTTCTTCCAAGAATTATTTTTTTTATATTTGTGTAGGGTTTATAACTGTACTTACAACAATTATTTGCATTTTATTCTATGCCGTTTTCAATACCAGCTAACTTATACTTGTATATCATGATGTTAGTTTTCTTGGTTTCCTCATTTTATACTCCAAGTTGCTAGAGAATATCTTTAAGTAACCATCCTGAATATAAATGTGGGTAATATACCTTGCATATATTCAAAATACCCTCTTTTGCCTTCACACAGACACTTGTACTGGGTAATACGTTTCTTCCCCCAAACTGTAAAGACTTTGCTCGATTGCTTTGTAGTATTTAGTAACACAGAACCATATTTCAAAGTGAGCCTTGTTTTTGTTTCATACATAGATAATTGGAAGGATTTTTCTTCAAACTTGAAATTAAAAAAAAAATTCACTGTGATGTGTAGGTGTTGCTCTATATTGATTCATTTCTCTGTGAACTCTGACATTTAAATCTATACACTCATGTCTTGCTTTAGATTGGAGAGGGATGATGTGATTGATTTTTGTTTCTACATTGTTCTCTGCTTCTAACATTTCTATTGTAAGTAAATTTGATCTTCTTAGGAGCCTTCCAGATCTCTCATCATTTCTCCCTGTAATTATTTTTCTGTAATTATTGTTTTTCCCGTGAATTCTAGGAGTATTTCTTGAGCTTGTCTCCTGGTTCACTTATTTAATTTTCTGTAGTATCCAATCAGCTATTTACTGCGTCTATTTCAATATTAAGTTTGAAAAGCATATTTTTATCCCCAAGCAATCAATTATTTCTGATCATGTATTCAATTTCTATTATTGCTTGCTTTAATTTCTTAGAGACGATATTCTCTTAAATCTTATTATAATTTTGAATCGAAATTTCATTGTTTTCTTTTATTTCTTGATGTAAATGTGTCAGTTCTGTAACTGAGTATCAGTACTTCTTCCTCTTATCCTAACCACCAAAGCTAGGTCAGATCTCACGGTTTAAAAGATCTCACAAATTTCCCTTTAAACTGTTTATTTTGACTGTGTAAATTTGTTCTGACATTATGACCAATTCACCATATTAGAGGGATGTGTCACTGCCCAATTTTTTTCCTGGTGTTTCTATTTCCTGTCTTGTGGTATACTGCTAACCTCGTGCCAATTTCTGCTTGCTGTAGCCAGTAGCATTTGAAATGCTCTCTGATACTTCCTTGAATAGCTGTTTCCAAATGTAGCCAGTCAACAACAATGGAAAAGAGTCTAATAGAAGACTTGACTTGTTCAGGCTCTATTCTTACCTCCAACCTGTGTCTCCCTGAGTGAGTGGATTTTAGTGGGAATCAACTAGAGGCTATTCCACTCATTTCTCAGACTGAGTAACTGCTCAGAATAGAGCCCAGAAGATTGACCCTTAGTATCTTTCTTTAGCTGAGTCCCACTATTGTTGAAAATCTTTGATGCTTCTAGCATGAGAATAGCACCATTTCTTGGGTTCAGACACACAAGTAAGGTTTCTCTTGTCCATATACACTATTGTTCATTTTAATGGGCATATGGGGCAGTGAGAAATAGACACCTGTGCACATATATCAATATCTGGAAGTCTCGATTTGAATTAATTTTAGCAATATAAACACTCATTTTCAAATTAAAAAATCTGGCAAAAGGTACAATAGCCCAATGTAATATGTTTGCATTTAAATTACCACAGAATCCAATTAAGATATTGAAGTAATAGGGGAAAGACTAAGAAATGTTATCCTTTAATATAGAAATATTGAATAGTTTCACAAAATAGTTTCACAGAACCTAAATGCATCATGCCTTTTTCTCTTCTGCACTGCCAGTGTGCTGATGATATTTAAACAATACCAAATATAAAGGAAATGTTGACATTTTAGAATTTGTTGATCATCTGAGACCTCCTATTCTTCATAGATTTTAATTTCAGGCAAGGGTAACTGATGTTTCTGAAACAGTCAGTGAGGACAGCACACGCAGAGCTTGGAGATGAGGTAGTGCAGCCAAAATGAATCACTTCGGAAGTTGGCTGATTTCATTCTGTCTGTGAGGACTCCGTACCTATCGGCTGAATTATTAAAATTGTGGTAATAATTTTTGCCTCTCATGGATTATGATGATTATAAAGTATATTTTTACTCCTGGTTCACAGAACGTACTTTGTTTTCACTGACAATTCATTGTTAAGTCAGCTTCCTGGATTTAAATTAAAAAGCATGATTTAATAATAACCATCAGATTGGTATTTGAAGGTCTAGTCAAAGGCTGGACTGAAAAAAAAAAAACATAGAGTCAAAAAGGGACATAGGTAAAATAGGGAGTAGCTCAATTATTGTAGTAAAAGTAGGCTGCTGTTGTTGGTGAGTACCATAGTTTTCAGTTCAAATAGCAGACTTTCTTTTCACTCAAAGATGATTAAATATCTTCCCCTGTTGCTTCTTCCACAGATGGGTATCTGTAGTTTTCATCGTAGCTGATATTGTCAACTTACATATGAGAATGGTAGACTTTACTTCACTTAGGAGGTGATTCTAAGAGAAACCTGGGCATCTGGAGAGTCTGCAGTAGTGACTCCTATCACTGGGGCATTTGTTTGCTCAAGCCTGCCAACTTTGCTCTCTGAGCATTTGTATTCTGGGCTTAGCTTCTACTGTCTAGCAGTAACTAGCATAAATATGTAATTATATGGTTGTTTTGTTGGTAATAGATTTCAAAATACTCCATTATTATGGTGCTGTTTGAATTGTGTTTACTATATCAACATAAACATATAAATTGAGTCAAATTATTTGCCGGTTAACTGCAAACCACAAGTCATTACATTGTTGTCAGTTTCAAAATGTTGCATGACAGTAAAGCCATTTGATCCCCTTTGTTCAGAACTTGAACATTGAAAACTTTGTAATTGTTTCCTATAGTATGTTAGGCACAACTTTTGGAGAAGGCAGTAGGTATATTCTGTAGCACCATGCAAGGGCCCCAAAGAACTATTTAAACATGCTTTATAATTCCTATAATGACTTGTGGCTTATGTGAAGTTGATAATCTCTGTTAAATTCTAAATTATTTTTTTCCCTTTGCCTGCAACTCTTATTCATCCAGCATTTACAAAATAAAATTTAACATTAGAAAATTCCAAGGAATTTCTATTAAAAAGTTAGAATTTCTCACGATGTTTCTTTTCTTTTGAATTTTCATTAAGTAACTCAATCATACTTTTAACTGCTGGTAGTCTATTAGGCAATCAAATTATTTATAATCCTTGCTATTTTATAATCTTTTTTTAAACTGCTTCTCTCTTCTTTTTCTTCAGGCTTTTAAGTAAAGACAGACAAAATAATGGGGATTTACACCTAGCTTTCTCCCACCGTTAGTTTCCTGTCTCCTCTCCCGCTGGCCTTCATTGCTATTATTTCCCAGCTGCACTGTCTGCCCTGTGTGTGCCTTTAGTTCTCTCCTCTGTCCTTCTTCCCTGCCTCTAGTGAATGAAAAGGGCAAATCTAAAATCAGATCCAACACTGAGAGCAAGACACAGAATATTTTATCTTATAATCTATGCATTAAAAAACAACAGCGTAGCTTCAATAATTGACGAAACTTATGACTGAATTGCCTTGCATTTCCATGAAAGATGAAAAGAAAGAAAGCTACTAGGAATGCAGTTGGTTCTTTTAATTGTTTTACTGATCTTATGACTCTATTACTCTTTGAAACCTGTATTTGGCTAAGGTCAACATCCATGAGAATCCTCTGCCAAATGACTAAAAGGATGTTCCTCCTAATACTAAAACAACACTGAAATGTTTCTTTTTAGTTTTGCAGAAAATGGAAAAACCATTCTCCTTAGGAACTGACAGCTCAGGTGTGGGCGTGTGATTATTTGAGACATTATCAGTATCCTCACATCCGCAAACATTGTTTGTAACAACTATGACAATGACTCTAACATTCTATCAAAGTAAAATAATGGAATAGAAAGTGTACAGAAGCAAAGAAAAATATTTTTTTCTTCTATATTTGACATTCTTTGGGTAAAATTATAATACATTTAGAATATGAGGAGCACAGTAAATTTGAAATGGAGAATCTCATGTCACTCATTCATTGAGTGGTGGGAGTTAATGAGCTCCTGTTATATGCAATGAACTGAGCTCCAGAGGACATCAAAATAAGTATGTCACTGTTATCAGTGTCTTGGAGGGGTTCAAAATCCATTGTCAATGACTTCTAAATAATTCTATCATAAAAGGGAATCGTATTAAAGAAATATTTTGATTGAGGAAGCTGAAGAATTGATTGATTGAAGTAAATCTTTAAAATACAAAAAGAAGTACTGTTTCATGTAGAATATGTAGGAAGAAGATTTCAGAATGAAGACAAAGTGTGAATTAAGGCAGAGAGATGTGTAGGTGTCCAGGGAATGACAACTTGTCCAGGGTAACTGAAACGAATTTTCATGGGAAGGAGTGGCTGAAGAAAAAAGCGAGATCAAAGTTGTGAAAATCTTTATACACGACCAAGGAATTGCTACATCACATCATTGTTTTGGTTTCTATCTCATTCATTAGGTCCTATGTGGTTATATGTTAACTAACTCCTGCTTTTTCTTGATTCTGCGAACAATAATTACTAAGTAAATATAAGACAGGGAATCATATAAAGAGTGACGTTTTTATACGTGTAAACCTACCACTTGTGGAATTCTTACCTTGTTGTCTTGTAGACCAGGTTAGACATAATATACGTAAAGTACTTAGAATAGATTCTGGCTCATTGTAAGTATGCTTCCGCCCCGCCCCCCAGTGGTAACTATTACTGTAATTATTACGTAAAAGAAAAAGGGGATTTGGCTAAAATAAATTGTACTGATCATTTGAATACAGAGGCAAAAAGATGTCAAAAAGTAAAGGAGAGACTCCTGACCAAGGATATACCTGAAAGAGTAGTAGCACTTAGTAATGAATCAAGTGAATGTAATAGACAGTATTGTTGTTGTGTGCCTTTGAGTCGATTTCTACTCATAGCAACCCTACAGGTCAGAGTAGGACTGCCCCATAGAACTTCCTAGGCTATAATCTTTATGGAAGCAGAGTGCCTGATCTCTTCTCCTTCTGAACTGCTGGTGGGTTCAAACTGCCGAATTTTTGGTTAGCAGTCTATCTCTTAACCATTGCACCACCAGGTGAGGGTGATCCTATAGAGTCATGTTTAGAATTTTTAAGAAGATATTGTAAACTCAAAAGATATTTATCAATTAAATAGTAACAAGTTGGACTTGGAAAAACTGTGGTCAACTGAAAATTTAGTATTCTTGTTCTGGTATCCTGAAGGATGGAGCATACCCAGAGGAGCACATCTGTGTTGGCAATTAGTCCGAAAAGCATTTAAAGTGGGAAGTGTTTGAAGAACAGCTGAGTGGGATAGGGAACCATACAAAATGAAAACAGGAATAGCCTTCACTCTTATATTAGTCCTCGGGGCCAAAACTGAGACTGATAGACCAAAAGTAGGTTGGTAGATTTATGCTTAATATAAAGGAGCTGTTTCTAATTGCTGGAGATGCCCAAAAAGTAAACAGTTCGCTCAAAAGATACATCCCAATTGTAGAATGTGCAAGCAAATGTTAAATGCAATCTATGCAGGGATGTTTTAGTCCAGGCTCTGCTAAACTCCACCACTCATCTGTCAGTTTGTGGTAGTGTGGTGACTTGTATCTTGCTATGATGCTGGAAGCTATGCCACTGGTATTTCAAATACCAGCAAGGTCACCCATGGTGGACAGGTTTCAGTGGAGCTTCCACATTAAGACAGACTAGGAAGAAGGATCTGGCAATCTACTTATTACAAAATTTGGCCACTGAAAACCTTATGAGTAGCAGCGGAACATTGTCTGATATAGTGCCAGAAGTTGAGCCCCTCAGGTTGGAAGGCACTCAAAATATGACTGGGGAAGGAAGAGCTGCCTCCTCAAAGTAGAGTCGACCTCAATGACATGGGTGGAGTAAAGCTTTCAGGACCTTCATTTGCTGATGTGGCGTGACTAAAAATGAGAAGAAACAGCTGCAAATGTCCATTAATAATCAGACTGTGGAATGTACGAAGTATGAATTTAGGAAAATTAGAAGTTGTGAAAAATGGAATGCATAAAGATCAATATCCTAGGCATTAGTGAGCTGAAATTAGTATTGGCTATTTTGAATCAGACAATCATATGGCCTACTATGCTGGGAATGAAAGATTGAAGAGAAATGGTGTCACATTCATTGTCAAAAAAAGAACATTTCAAGATCTATCATGAAGTACAACACTGCCAATGATAGGATAATATCCATACGCCTACAAGGAAGACCAGCTAATACTACTATTATTCAAATTTATGCATGAAACACTAATGCCAAAGATGAGGGGATTGAAGATTTTTACCAACTTCTGCAGTTTGAAATAGATCAAATACGCAATAAAGATGCATTGATAATTATTGGTGATTGGAATGCAGAAGTTGGAAACAAGGAAGAAGAATCAGTAGTTGGAGAATATGGCCTTGGTGTAGAAATGATGCCCCAGATCAAATGAAAGAGTTTTGCAAGACTAACTACTTAATCATTGCAAATACCTTTTTCAACACTGTAAAGGACAGCTTTACACGTGGACCTCACCAGACTAAACACACAGGAATCAAATCGACTACATCTGTGGAAAGAGACGATGGAAAAACTCGATATCATCAGTCAGAACACAGCCAGGGGCCAAGTACGGAACAGACTATCAATTGCTCATATGGAAGCTCAAGTTGAAGCTGAAGAAACTTAGAAGTCCATGAGAGTGAAAACACAACATTAAGTATCTCCTACCTGATTTTAGAGACCATCTAAAGAACAGATTTGATGCATTGAACACTAATGACCGAAGACCAGATGAGTTGTGGAATGGCATCAAGGACATCATACATGAAGAAAGCAAGAGGTCATTACAAAGACAGGAAAGAAAGAAAAGACCAAAATGTATGTCACAAGAGACTCTCAAAGTTGCTCTTGAATGTAAAGTAGTTAATGTGAATGAAAGACATGATTAAGTCAAAGAGCTGAGCACAAGATTTTAATGGGCAGCTTGAGAAGACAGAAGTATAATGAAATATGCAAAGATCTGGAGTTAGAAACCCAAAAGGGAAGAACATGCTTGGCATTTCTCAAGCTGAAAGAACTAAAAAAAAATTCAAGCCTTGAGTTGCAATATTGAAGGATTCTACGTGGAAAATATTGAACAACGCAGGAAGCATCAAAAGAAGATGCAATAAATATGCACAGTCACTGTGCCAAAAAGAATTGGTCGATGTTCATCCATTTCAGGAGGTAGCATGTGATCAAGAACTGATGGTACTGAAGGAAGATGTCCAAGCTGCACTTGAGGCATTGGCGAAAACAAGGCTTCAGGAATTGATGGAATACCAATAGAGATGTTTCAAAAAATGGATGCAGCACAGGAAGTGCTCACTTGTCTATGCCAGGAAATTTGGAAGACAACTACCTGGCCAACTGACTGAAAGAGATCCCTGTTTGTGCTTGCTGAAAGTGAAGAGGACTTAAAGCACTTACTGATGAAGAGCAAAGACCTCAGCCTTTGGCATTGATTACACCTCAACATAAAGAAAACAAAAATCCTCACAACTGGACCAATAAACAACACTATGATAAACAGAGAAAAGATGGAGGTTGTGAAGAATTTTATTTTACTTGGATCCACAATCAACACCCATGGAAATAGCAATCAAGAAATCAAACAACATTGCATTGGACAAATCTGCTGCAAAACACCTGTTTAAAGTGTTCAAAAGCTAAGAAAGATATCGCTTTGAGGACTTAGGTACACCTGACCCAAGCCATGGTATTTTCAATCACCTAAAAACATGGGAAAGGTGAACAATGAATAAAAACGACCAAAGAAGAATTAATGAACTTGAATTATGGTGTTGGTGAAGAATATTGAATATACCATGAACTTCCAGAAGAACAAAGAAATCTGTCTTGGAAGAAATACAGCCAGAATTCTCCTTAGAAGCAAGGATGGCAAGACTTTGTCTCATGTTGCTCGGATATGTTATCAGAAGGGACCAGTCCTGGAGAATGACAGCATGTTTGGTAAAGTAGAGGGTCAGGGAAAAAAAGGAAGACTGTCAATAAGATACAATGACAATGGGCTTAAACATATTAATGATTTTGGCGGTGGCACAGGACCAGGAAGAGTTTTATTCTGTTGTACATAGGGTTGCTATGAGTCAAAACCAACTGGACGGTACCTAACAACTGCTAAAACTGGGAATTGGCTAGGCCCTTCAACTCTGAAATCTAGTGTTCTAATATACTAGGTATTAGTCAAGAGATAGTAAAGGAGTGTTCCTTAATTGATTTGCCTGGTATCAACAGAAATATTGCTCATGAAAAAAAATATTCTTTAGGAATCTCATATAATACAATGACCCTACAATATTTAGTGTCGTAAAGTTTTGAAAACACTTTTTTGCACATATTTCATTTAATATTTCTTTTTCATTATTTTTATTTCCAAACTTTTCATTTACCTCTTCTCTGTGGTCTTGAGTAAGCTATCCACTCTCGTCATCTGCTTCTCATCTGGGACTCTGCTTAAACTTTAGTTGGCTGAATGATCCAGGTAGAGTCTACATGAGTTTTCTTCAACTGGAACAGGTGGATCCATGCTTTAATCTCCTATGATTTAGCAGTACAGGGGATTTTTAATAGGATGAAGTAGGGCCACTTCCGCTTAGGTTCAAGGCAATCCTATAGCTGGTGTCTTTTCCAATAAACATAATCTTTAGGCACGATTATCAAAATCTTCTTTTATCATAGAACCTTTTTCTTTTGTATAATGAAGCAAAGCCTGACGGTATTTCAGCTAACTAGTCTAGATTAGAATCAATAAAAGCTGAACCATATGGCAGATTCCTGGGCTTCCCAGTAACAATTTCAAAAGGGATCAATTTGTGGGACCCAAAGGGAGTAGCCCTTCAGTTTAATAAAAACCAAAGGGAGAACTTGGTACCAAGATAGGCCAAGAAAGGAAGTTAGTTTTGCTAATTGAGTTTTAATGGTAACATTAACCCTCTACCAATCCTGAAGACTGGGGCTGATAAGGACAATGAACTTTTGAAAAATTCAGGAAATTTCTTAATGACTTGACCAGTAAAATGAGTACCCAGATCACTGCAAAGAGTCTTAGGGGCACTCCAAGTTGGGATAATGTTTACTAAAAGTTTCTTGGCTGCAAAGCTGGCAGTTGTACGCCTGCTGGGGAAAGCCTCAACCTAATGTGAAAGTCTGCAAACCATAACAAGAACATATTTATAGCCACAGGAATGAGGCATCTGGACAAAGTCAATTTGCCATTCAAGCATATGGCCATTTTGGCAAAGGATATTGACCCAGAGTGGGGTGAGAAGGTTTACTTGAATTAAATTGAGAATAGGCAGGGCATTGTCTTGCTGTCTGCTGCCTCCCAAAAATGTCCCTAATGATATTTGTTTGCTAAATTACACTAATATTATCTCCACCTACCTGCTTATGTTTATGAATATCTTGAATCGATGGAAGGTGTAAGGATTTAGGCCTCACCAACTTGTGATTGGGGAATGGTTCCTCCCAATAACTGTCTGCCAATTTGGTCGACAGTGCTCTTCCATATTCACTTTTTGGAAATATAATCTAATGGCTTCTGAGGCAATTCCAGATAGTTCCTGTTGGGGTAATTTCCTCAACTAACAAATCCTCAGTAAGTGCTGACTCACATGGTGAACAGGCTTTACAGGAACCATCTGCTACCTTTCCAACCACTTGGACTAAATGGAGGAGGGCAGCCTAATATTGGAGTTTGGGGAGGATTCCCAAATCATAATTAAGCACATAAGCTACGACTACTGAGCAAGTTGCCAAAAAATGTTCATTCAAACTGTGGACTAGGTCTTTGATTTCCATATGCCTGTAAATGGTCAGTAAAACCTTAACCAAGGGAACATGCAAGAACCTTGGAAAGACCAGCCTCTGATTTGATCCAATCCACAGACCAGTAATAGGGTCTTGAGTTCAGGAGGTGACTTCGTTGTCTGGCACCAACTTTAAGTAAGTGGCTAAAGAGGCCATAATTACTTGAGGATTAGTATCTTGGTCAAAATATTCCATCATTCGCTCTTTTGGGGCTTGTTTTTCGGGGGAGTTCGAAGTCATTTGTTTGGTTGTGGCATCTGCTAAGTTGTTGCTTTTAACTTTTTCAGTTTGGGGCATGCCTTTTGGCTGATGAGCTTGTATTTTAATTACTGCTATTTCTGAGGGTACCAAAAGGGCTACTAACATAAATAAAAGGAAAGAAAAGAATCACATGATCATCTCAATTGACTCAGAAAAGGCATTTGACAAAGTCCAACACCCACTCCTGATAAAAACTCTCAATAAAATAGGTATAGAAGGGAAATTTCTCAACATAATAAAGGGCAT
>NW_004444210.1:335489-395427 GCF_000243295.1 Trichechus manatus latirostris
CAGTGTCATAAAACAACATGTGTACTACTGTTTCATGAGAAACTATTTGTTCTGTAAGCCTTCACCTGAAGTACAATAAAATATAAAAAAAAAGAAGGGCTTCTAAGAGGTTGACAACAAACGGGCCGTTTTTAGTTTGGGTCCTGGAAGATGTTAGGAACTCTCTTTGTTTTCATAACGTACCAAAATTATGAACCACTTTGAATTTGTACCTTGAGTCTCCAAAGCCATTTGGTGACTGTCCAGAAGACAATTTTCAAGCCCTCGTGAGCACAATCAGTTTAGGTCATTGAGCTGAAGTAACTTCAGGAAGGGTGCTATTTTCGAGGATCTCAGTAGATGTGGTCACAGCATAGCCTTTCTAGTAATGAAAGCTAGTAGGTTTAAGTTTTAAATATGACCTATCAACGAACAAAACTAAATTAGGATTTGATAATGGGGTTTCTGGTGAGTTTTGCTGAGGAGATAAAAGCTCTTTAGTAAGATTTAAGCTATTATGGGGTGGATGGCTATCACCATGAGGTATAGGTAACAGTTGTAGCTGGATTCAAGCAAGTTATGGTGTGCAATTGAGTAGTGGAGGCTGCTACAAGGAGGAGTTCATAAGAAGTTAATCTATTATAAAAAATCTTGATGCTGGTGTATTTATTAATGATTCTTTGAATTTTATAATGGTTTCCTTGTCATTTTCTGATAGTTGTAAAAGGTTGGCTCTTAAGTCTTTAAATATTTATGTAGTGGTTGAGCTGATAAAGAAAAATTTGGTATTCAGAGTCTGCAATGTATGAACATGTTTCTTTGAACATGTGGAAGTATTAAGAAGAAAACTTAAAATGTCTCTATATTTTGGCATAATGGAATGAGACAGTGCATTAAAAATATTTTAAGTGTATTATTTTATATTTCTATAATTGTTGCTATAACTGTTGTTTTTAGTAATCATATTGTTTATGGTTATATTGAATTAAATGTTATAAACAATCTGAAGTAGCTATGGCAAAATTAAATTTATTAGCTTTTAAGTTTATATCTTAGATGTTTCTTTCAATTTCTGAGGCAAAATCTGAGTTCAGATTTTCATATATTAACTTATAATAATAATTTTTAAAAGTGAAAAAGTTGATGGGAATTAAAAAAGTAATGTAAAGCCAGATAAAGTCAATGAAAAAGAAACTTGAGATAAAAATATCTCTAAATATAAACAGTGTGAATTTTCTAGTAAAACCATTGGCTTTGATGATAAAGCTGCAGTTGAAATAATAAAATTATGACATAATATTGTGTTGTTTAGTATTAAGTAAATATTATTGGCATATAAAAATTAATTTAAAGAAAATTTGGTTCTTAATTTGACAACTTGCTTCATGTACTTTATAACATATTACATAAACCATTTTAGTGTTTTTTTTCTCTTTATAAAACAGAAATTAAAGTTTTTTGTTGATTTCCTACAAAGCTTTAAAACTGTTAGGAGTTTATTGTAGGAATAATGTTTATTTTATTTTATTAAAGATCCTAAAGGTAAAACTTCAGCTGTTTCTAAAGCCAAGTGGCTTGGTTTTTTAGTTGTTGTTGTTGTGTTAGGTGCTGTTGAGTTGGTTCCAACTCATAGTGACCCTGTGTACAACAGAATGGAACACTACCCGGTCCTGTGCCATCCTCACAATTGTTATGCTTTAGCCCATTGTTGCAGCCAACTGTGTCAATCCATCTCATCGAGGGTCTTCCTCTTTTTCACTGATGTTCTACTTTACCAAGCATGATGTCCTTGTCAGGGACCGATGCCTCCTGATAACATGTCCAAAGTATATGAGACATAGTCTCACCATCTTTGCTTCTAAGGAGCATTCTGGTTGTATTTCTTCCACGACAGATTTGTTCATTCTATTGGCAGTCCATGGTATATTCAATACTCTTCTCCAGCGCCACAATTTGAAGGCATCAGTTCTTCTTTGGTCTTCTTTACTCATTGTCCAGTGTCTTAGACTGGGTTCTCTAGAGAAGCAAAACCAATAAAGCATATAAATATATATAGAGAGAGATTTATAGCAAGGAAACAGCTCGCATGATTGTAGAGGCTGGAACATCCCAAGTCCGTGGATCAAGATAGAGGCTTCTCTCAATTCATTTAGCCACAGGGGCTGATGAACCCATGATTGGCAAGTCAGAGAGCAGGGCTCTTGCTCACAGGGTGTGAAGACTGATGAATCCAAGACTGGCAGGCAAAACCATAAGGCTTCTCCTGATTCATGTAGCTGCAGGGGCTGGCGAACCCAAGATGAGCAGGTCGGAGAGCAGGGCTCCCGCTCACAGGCTGTGAAGATCGATGAATCCCAAGATTGGCAGATAAGCTGATAGCTCAAGTCCCAAGAACCAGAGGTCATATGAACAGGAGGCAGCCGTAGGATCCAGAGTGAGCAAAAAGACAGAACGTCTGCTTACATCCAGATGCAGGCCACACCCCCAAGGAAACTCTCTTTCAATTGATTGGCTACTCATAGCAAGTTCCATCATGGGAGTGATCACATACAAACACTGAGAATCATGGCGCAGCCAAGTTGGCACACAGTCTTCAACATCACATCCAGCTTTCAGTCTTCCTTATTCATTGTCCAGCTTTCGCATGCATATGAGGCCATTGAAAACACTGTGGCTTGGGTCAGGTACACTTTAGCCTTCAAGGTGACATGTTTGCTTTTCAACACTTTAAACAGGCTTTTTTTTACAGCATATTTGCCCAGTGCAATGCAATGCATAAAATGAAATCCTTGACAACTTAGTCTTCTCTCTGTTTATCATGATGTTGCTTATTGGTCCAGTAGTGAGGATTTTTGTTTTCTTTATGTTGAGGTGTTATCCATACTGAAGGCTGTGGTCTTCGATCTTCATCAGTAAGTACTTCAAGGCCTCTTCACTTTTCTACTCTTAGGGGAAAGCATTTAATATATATATTTAAAAAATTCCAATTTGAAACCTATCTTCTATAGTATTGCAAAATCCTATTCGTCTGCGAGCTCTTCAAGAGGTCAGTTTGTGTTTTATTTATGTTTGTGTAACCAATAGTGAACACAGTATCTGGTAGGCAGAAAGGTCTAGTAAAGGTTTACATTGAATAATGATAAAGGTGTTAGTCAGAAACCATATTTGATGGTATATTACCAACTTATTAAGAATCTAAAAGATTTTCTTATCTTTTTTTTGTTTATAATTTCTCCGTAAGTTCAAGTGAAACAGCTCTCACCTTCACTGCCAGGTGAAAGTCTACCTTGGTGGTTTGGCATTCTATGATTTGGTTGGCATTATCTACCAGGCAATAAATGCCAAAGATCCATCCATTTCCTGTATAACCAAAATTTTCCTGCACATTACTAACAATCTTAGATTGTTTGTCTAATTGCAAAGAAGCCTACTAATGCCAAAGACAGTGACAACATACTGGTAATCTAATACGTAATATTAAAAGTAATAGACTGTAAATATTTAAGTGGGGGGAAAAACATTTCATGCATTGACTGTTAGACACCAGTATCATTTCCTTTCACAAATGAAAGAGCTTCCTATTTCTGTTTATGTTAACAGCTGGAGCTGCCATTACTTTTATTTTGTTGATCCCATACACTTTATAGCTTAAGGCAATAATTCACTCAATTTATATGAAATAATTGCATCACCAGTTTTGCTGCTCTGTATGTTTTCATTGGGTTTTGGTGAAGTTGTTCAGTTATTAAGTATGTTTTTATCCTACATCTTGTGTGATAACAATAGTTTCCATTTTAAATTATCTAAATTCGGATATATAACATGAACTTTTTTTTTTTGGTACAGGTTCTCTATAGGTTTGCTGTTGAATTTTTTAAGGCTATCATCATAATTAGTCATTCTGTAGCAGTTTTCTTATTTTGTAATAAGTTTAGAATTAATCCAGTGGTAAACAGTTTTATATACCTAATACATACAAGAAATGATTATCAGTGTTCTAAATTTAATTTAATGTTTTTAATTCTAGAAATTCCACAAAACCGTATTAAGGTTTTCAAACCATAAAGCTTTATATAGCCAACAACATCAAAACCTATTCAATGGTTATCCATATGCTGCATCATTTAATAACTCTGTACTTAAATGCTGTTTGCTCTGAACTGCAGCATATATTGCTTACCTTTGAATAGAATTTTGTTTAAGATCATCACTTTTCTTGACAGCCAGTACCCCCAAGAAAGTTATATTTAAATAAGAATTTTGATAAATTTAGGAATAAGTTTAGTAACCAATGTATTTATCTACTGTGAAATTAATTGGCATCACCAACATGGTGAAATGGTAATAGGCATTAAAGGCTATATTCATAAAGAAACCTGTGACATTATGCATTATGCATAAAGCATTATGACAAGTAAAACTTTAAAGTAAAAACTGAAAACCCAAATGTTTAACCCTGTAATTCCTGGTTAAATCTTTTAATTCTGTTAATTATAATCAGCAAAATATTTTACCTCAGTCTTTCACATTCTATTATAAAGTAAAAAATCTATGCTCATCCCCATCCGCAGAGATTTGATTTAGTACAACTGAGGTGTAGCTTGGAGATTTATCTTTGTACATGCATTATAGTTTAATCTTAAGCATGCTAAATTTTAAAAAATCACTGATAAATTAATTCTTCATTTTCTTAATTCTTTATTATGTTAAATAGCTAGAATGCAGCATTGGATTTCTCCCCATTCTGCTTACATTCATAGCTTTATATTATATGAATACAAAAACACTTTTGAATATTCTACTAAGCAGCTGTTTAGGACATTGCCCATTATATTGTTCAAAGATTTTTCAAATCATATGAAAAAATATTTTAAAATTATTGATAGACGTTTCCATGCACAATTAATAATTATCCTTTAACATGTAATAAGAACTATACAATTGGTGTCTTTTTCTCTTTTTGCTTTGAATGTACAGAAGCTGTGGTAGGCAGTCTCTAAGATGGTTTCCAGTGATCCCTGCCTCTTGGCATTCCTGTCCTTTACTAATCCCCTCCCCTTGAGTGATTTGCCTCTAACAAACAGAATGCAGCATGAGTGATGGAATGTTACTTCTGAGATTAGGTTATAAAAAGACTATGGCTCTCATCTTTGGTGCTCTCTCTCACTAGCTCTGAGGGAAGTCAGCTGCCATGTTGTAGACTACTTGGTGGAGAAATCCACATACCAAGGAAGTAAGGCAGGCCTCTGGCCGACAGCCGTTGAGGAACTGAATTTCCAGTCTAATAGCCAGCAAAGAACTGAATCCTGCTAGTAACCTCATAAGAGCTCTTGAGCCAGAGGCACCCAGCCCTGATTTTTGAACCACAATAACTGTGATATGATAAATATTTTAAATTGCTGAGTTTTGGAGTAATTTGTTTTGCAGCAATAGGTAACCAATGCGGAAGCTCAGAGCCTCACTAACCATCTTATCCCCAGTTCTAGTATCATGATTTCTTTGCTTTCTGTGTGATATCTGATCTATCTTCTTAAATAATTTTGATTTATCATAGATGAGTTTTAATGTTAAACTGCTTCAAATCCTTTTTTAAAAATAAGAATGGGTATGATGTGTAAAAAAAATCATGCAGGTAACTCATGACTCTACCCTTAGGGAGTGAAGCCCTCATCCAGATAATCTGTATCACTCAGTCTGAATCATAATTGTAAATTCATTGATATTTGGTTTGAGATTTCATCATCTCTCTCTCAGTAGAGTTACCTTCCTAGTACTTAGGCCAAAATCATAGCTTATTAGCACTGGAATAGTTATTGGAATAATAATTATGGAGATCATCATTTTGATAAACGAGTAATCTTAGGTTTAACCAAAAAAAAGTAATTTACTCAAAATGAAGCCAGTGCTTGAACTGATATCTAGACATCTTTTTTCAAGTGCTCCTTTGAGTCTTTGACCATAAACTGATTGGATGGTGGAAGAAGCTGCTAAGAAGCATTTGGAAAATGAGGGATGTCTAGTCTGGGATTTAAACGTTGTCTTGTGTAGCTCCCAAAATGGGATATCTCATTTGTACTAATATTTCAAAACTGTTCTTGAACTTCTGATGGCTCTATACGCTATAGAGCTATCTGTCTTTACAGTAAGTCTGAGATTTAAACAGGCCAAAACTCTCCCTAAAAGATAGTCTTAACAGTATTTCTTATTAAACATCATTTCATTAAGTCTCTAGCATCTTCCTTTTCTATGATGATATGGATACCCGTGTTTTGCTTCCAGGTTTCAAAAGCAAGCCATTAATGGTGTTAATTAATAGCTTAAATGGGATTGCATTTGGGATCTATTATTATACAAGGCACCTTGGATTTATTTTTGAATAAACAAAATGAAAGGAAGATTGAGACCCTGATAATATTGTAGTAGAAACCTCACTGCATAAAGAGCCAGGCCCTTAGGAGTTGACTAGCTACAAGACTCTGAGAAAGCTATTTCTTGTCACAGTGTTACTTTGAATGAAGATTTAAGATGAATGTTATAAAAAATATTAACTTCTTTCCCAGCATTAAGCAATAGATGACTTATTTACATCAGTTATCACTTTTCAAAACGCAGAAGTTGTTGGGTTTGTCTTGGTCTAAAATAAAATATTTTTCTCTGCATCTTCCCCTTCATATTGCAAGTGTTAATCACCTCTTTTGCTAGTTTTATGTAAGTGGAAGGTTCTGGCATATCTATCTGGTTGCACTCTGTGGTGGAGTTATTACACAGACAAATGCCAGGGAGTCAGGGATTTGCTTTCTCATCACCATGCGCCATTAGAGGCATTATTCTCATCTCTTATTTAAATAAACTTTGCCATCTTTTCACACCCCCAGGCCTAAATTAAATCAAAATAGTTTTCGAGCTCAAGAACAGAATAAGTTACTACAGGAAAGTGGGACAAAGGAAATCAGGCATGCCAGATGGAAAGTTCAGACGGCCAGTATCTTTAAAATGTCAGCGCTGTATAAAAAGGCTTTATAAGCCATCAATCAACCACAGCTCCAGTACCACGGCAGGTAGCCACAGAAATTAGTCTTTTTTCACTAAGCCTTAGAAAATTATGTTCAAACTGAACTGAATTTGAAATCTACTATGCAGGTATTTCTAAGAAAGAAAAAGAGAGAGTGTGAGAGAGAAGTGGAGAAGGATTTCTAGTAAGATCTGAACCATTACTAGAAAAGTAATCCCTTGTTTTCATAAATAGTAGGGTCTAAGGGTAAATTAAACAAAATCTTCTATATTTATTATTCTCCCATTGTACTGAAAATTGATTTAGTAATTCCAAAAATTTATTTATTAAATCACACCAGATTTGAACATGGCTTTCTGATGTTTTTGTTTATTTGTTTGAAAACAAGATTAAAAATTGACATATTTCTCTTTTGAAGATGACAACCAATTCGTAGTCCTGTGCCGATACTCATTCACATAAAGATAAAAATGTAAAGTGAAGCTTCTGATTTTCAAGAAAATAAGAATCTCAAAGAGGATTGGCTACAGCAACCTCCATGGTATAGGAAAAGCTCTAAAGAAAAACCTAGAGGAACAGATTTCCTTATAGTGGAATCACATCCTTAGTTGACACTTATTCTTAACAAAATGGTTAGCCTTGTAGCTCTTCCAGTTTAACTGAGTTCATGATAGCTAGTACATGCATGTTACAACATTAATACTAGGGGACATTTTTAGAGCACTCTCTGTTGCTGTTGTTGTTGTTAGGCACTGTCAAGTTGGTTCCAAGTCATAGTGACCCTGTGTACAACAGAAGGAAACACTACTCAGTCCTGCGCCATCCTCATAATCATTGTTATGCTTGAGCCCGTTGTTGCAGCCCGTGTCAGTCCATCTCATTGAGGGTCTTCCTCTTTTTCACTCACCCTCTACTTTACCAGGCATGATGTCCTTCTCCAGGGACTAATCCTTCCTGATAACATGTCCAAAGTAGGTGAGACATAGCACTTTCTATGTACTGGATTCTTGTGCTAAGTTATGGTCAGCAGCTCCATGAGAGAAAAACCTGGCAATCTGCTTCTGTAAAGAGTAAAGCCAAACCCATTGCTGTAAAGTCGATTCCAACTCACAGAGACCCGATAGGATGGGGTAGGACAGCCTCATAGGGTTTCCTAGGCTGTAATCTTTATGGAAGCAGACAGCCACAACTTTCTCCCTGCTGAACGTCTGGTAGCTTTGAACCGCTGACCTTTTGGTTAGCAGCCATGCCCTTAACCACTGAGCTACCAGAGCTCCTTCGGTAAAGATTACAGCCTGGAAAAACCATGGGGTGTCTTTGAGTTGGAATTGACTCAAGGGCACCCAACAACAACATGGTTATGTATTAGTAACTTTGAGGCTGGTACTACTATTATTCCTATGAGAAAATGGGTGTTAGGTAACCTGTATAAATGTCTCTTCAAACACTTAATCCCTGCCCAGCGAAGATTTTTAATATTTTTGAAGCATGCAAACTATTTAGGTGTCAGCGAATGGATTCTGACTCATGGTGGCCCCATGTGACAGAGTAGTATTGCCGCATAGGGTTTTCTCAGCTGTAATCTTTACGGCAGCAGATCATTATGCCTTTCTCTTGCAGAGCCTCCGGATGGGTTCAAACCGACAAACTTTCACTTAGCAGCTGAGCATTTAACCCTTTGCACCTATTAACATCCAAAACAGTCATTTTTTTTTGATAGAAAAAAATGTTTTTTTGAGGTGAATTATGCTAGCTATTAGTTTTGGTGGTCTGGCATATATTTTTACTTTTTTCCTGAAAGTGGTAATAGAATAATTAGATCCACACATTTGGATAGGTGACTCAGTTTTGTTTTGTTTTAATATTTTATTGTGTTTTAGATGAAAGTTTACAGAGCATATTAGGTTCCCATTTAACATTTTTTATACAAATTGTTTCATGACATTGTTTACAGTTTTTACAATGTGTCAGCATTCTCATTATTTCCATTTTGTTTGTTCTGTTTCCATTGATCTAGCTTCCTTTCCCCTCCTTGCCTTCTCATCTTTGCTTTTGGGTAAATGTTGACCATTTGGTCTCATATAGTTGATTGTTTAAGGGAGCACATTACTCACAGTGTTATAAGCACAATCTATTATTTGGCTGAAGGTGACCTCCAGAAATAGCTTTAGTTCCAGGTTCAAAGGTTATCTTAGGGCAATAGTCTCGGGGGTTCCTCTAGTCTCTGTCAGTCCAGTAGGCCCGGCCTTTTTTGGAATTTGAATTTTGTTCTACATTTTCCTCCCATTCTATCCAGGACCTTCTGTTGTGTCTCTGGTCAGAATGGTAGGTAGTGGTAGCTGGGAACCATCTGTGACTCACTTTTTACTAATCTGTTGCCCTGTTCCTTTGGACACAGTGGCTGGTCCCTAAGTGAGAATGGAGCACAAGCAGAGACAGGCAATCAGAGATCTTCCATGGAATTAAGTGTTCAGGGAGAGAAAACACTTGTGCTTCTGGTTAATATAGAATAGCAGAGCACGGATTTACCTTCCTGACTGAAATAAATAACAATTGTACACAGCATATGGAACATGGCACCAAAGACTCTGGATATCAGGCAACAAAGGGAAGTGATCCCTGGGAGACCAGAAACAGGGTAAACTGCCTGGAGAAACATTTCAGGTCCTGGTGCAGGGAAGAGGAACCCAGGCACCACAGGACGGTCTTCCAGAGGTGAGAAGATGAAGCTGGGGTTTCTGGGAAGACAAGGTAGCTAGCGTTTGCGTTCATTTTTATTGTTAAGCTATTTCCATTTGGGTTTCAGTCACTTTTAAGGAAGAGTCCTAACACACCTTCTTATATTTCAGTTTGCTGTTGATTTCTCTTATTCCTGAGTTCCTTTTTTAAGTCAGTCACACCTCAGACATTGCTGAAGTCACATGCTAAGATCTGACAAGTGCCCTTTACTATGTAGCGTCAAGTATGTAAGCTGCAAGAACCACGGCCTTTAGAGTGCTTTCGAATTATCTTGTTAAAGTGTGTTTTTAACTTAGTACTTTCTGAAAAATCTATTCTCCTGTAGACAGGCTTACAGCTATCTTCCAGTAGGGCTAAAAGTTGGCCTTTGAGCCACTGACACTTGACAGGATGTTTATTTTCCCATTATAACAGTTGCCAATTGTCCACCAATTTTTCTTCTTACAGAAATAACGAAGGTCAGCTGTGATGAACTACACTTCCGGTAGCCTTTCTCTGACAAATTCTTTATGCCAATATTTGATATTGGTAATTCCCTCATTTCTCATAAAAGGGGAAAAATATGAAGACAGTCCATGCAAAATGCTGCCATTGGGGGTAGGACAGCAGAAATATATAGGTGTGTTTGCATGTTATTCTCAACCTGACTACTAAAGCTGTCACCTAATGAGGATGGGATGTCAGCATAGATGCACTTTTCTTTTCCTGTTTTTTTGAAAAAGCCCTGCAGCTTCAAGATAAAACGTAACCTTGCAGTTGCTAAGGAAACTGTTCCCCCCACCCCAACTTTGGAATAGCAGAACAAATTAGAACTTCTGTAAATTGTCAATACATGGATGACCTAAGGCTGCAATAGCTAAGCATTTTCGTTGGAATCCTAGGTAACCAATATGTGGGACAAGTCACCTAAAAGACGCCTTTGTTGTCAATCTGATATGTTTCTTGAACAATTTAATGCAAATGGATAAAATCATATTCACCCCTCCTTTTCTCGCTCTGACAGCCTTCTTTCCCCTTGTTAATTAATTTTATGTAACTTAATGGCTACCAGTGTTCCTGAGAATGAGGTCCAGGATATAAAAATTTTAGATGCAGTAAAATAAGGTAAGGTTAATTGTTGGCAATGGACCACTTCATGATCAGCACCAATTTAGAATTATGTATTCATATTTTCCTGTTGCTGCTACTCCCTGGAGCTTCTTTGTGGTGTGGCATCAATCTCTCATCACTCTGCTGGCAGGATTATTTATGAAAATATTTGGAATTACAGAATAATGGTTTTAACATGCTAATCTAGTTGTTATTGCTTTCAAAGTATCTCAGTGTATTTTGACATTAAAAACATTGACAATGTCTATGATATTTCATGATTTCTGAGACACCCATTTTTTCCACATTTTAATATTCCTGAAAGTAGGATACATCTTCCAATATATGGTTCCTTACAATTTCCATTGGCCACTTCTTCACATTTTAAAGTGTCACGCAATGCATATTATAATCAATGGTGGACAAAATATAATATTACGACTTATTGGTTTGAAAAGAATTTAAATAGAACTTTCCCCATAAATTAGTTTCACCTTGTCTTACCAATCAGTACATTACCAACAAAACATGAATTTCTAGACCCGTCTTTAACGAAACTGTTTCTTTCGTCTTAGTGCTATCACTGCAGTATTTTTTGGCATATATGTTTTCACATGTATGTGTTCAGGTGGATTATTCAGGTGTCACAGGATCATGCCTCCAGTTCTTCCTGTGCAAACAATGCTTTACGACAAACTGGTTAACAGAACAGATCCGCTATGAGTACAACGTAGAGGATAAGCCATGTTTACTAGTAATTTGTGTTTCATTGATACTGCCTCAGTGCCTGGGCATCTATCTGATGAAGGAGTAGTGTATGTTTACAAGCTTGGTATAGAAACTCTGGGTTGTGGTGGGCTTCAGAGGCCATCACACATACACCTCAACTTCACCTTAAGCCACTCACTAGTGTGCCAACTGACAAAGTCAGCTAACTTCTCTTAAACTTGAACTCTTATCTGAGAAGGAGGATAATTATTTCACAGATTTGGTTGTTGTTTGAAGATTAAACCAAGTGAAATACCATATTCCAGCCTAACTGGTACTCAATAAATTGTGTTTTCTTTTCCTTTATCTTTTTTTCTCTATACTTGCCATTTGAACCATGAGTTAGTTTTTCTTTGCTACCAAATTAATGACAAACACAAAGTTTTCTATGTCACAATTTTGAAATTATCATTAATATTCTTGACATTTTCAAATATCATGAAAAATTATAATTAATAAATGTTAGTCTTATCTAAGTAGATAGTAGAGGGTCAAAGAAAAGGAGGAAAAACCTCAACAAGATGGATTGACACAGTGGCTGAAACAATGGACTCAAGCATAACAAGGAGCATGACGATGACGCGGGCCAGGCAGTGTTTCCTTCTGTTGTACATAGAGTTGCTATGAGTCAGAACTGACTGTATGGCACCTAACAACAGCAACAAAGTCTCATCTATTGGGCTCATGAGTGTACATAGATCAAGAGGCAATTGTTTGAATAGAACAAAGGGATACTGTGTGGTTTAAAGTCAGGAAAGGTGCGCATCAGTGTTGTATCCTTTCACCATGCTTATTCAATCTGTATGCTGGACTATATGAAGAAGGCAGCATCAAGATTGGAGGAAGACTCATTAACAACCTGCAGTATGCAGATGACACAACCTTGCTTGCTGAAAGTGAAGAGGACTTGAAGCACTTACTGATGAAGATCATACTACAGCCTTCAGTATGGATTTCACCTCAACATAAAGAAAAACAAAATCTTCACAACTGGACCAATAAGCAACATCATGATAAATGGAGAAAATATTGAAGTTGTCAAGAATTTCATTTGACTTGGCTCCTCAATCACCACTCATGGAAGCAGAAGTCAAGAAATCAAACGATGTGTTGCTTTGGAGAAATCTGCTGCAAGAGACCTCTTTAAAGTGTCAAAAAGCAAAGATGTCACTTTAAGGACTAAGGTGTGCCTGACCCAAGCCATGGTGTTTTCAGTTACCTCATATGCATGTGAAAGCTAGGCAATGAATAAGGAAGACCGAAGAAGAATTGATGCCTTTGAATTATAGTGTTGGCCAAGAATATTGAATATACCATGGACTGCCAAAAGAATGAACAAATCTGTCTTGGAAGAAATACAGCCAGAATGCTCCTTAGAAACAAGGATGGCGAGACTTCGTCCCACATACTTTGGACAAGTTATCAGGAGAGATCGGTCCCTGGAGAAGGACATCATGCTTGGTAAAGTAGAGGATCAACGAAAAAGAGGAAGACCATCAGTGAGATGGATTGACACAGTGGCTGCATCACTGGGCTCAAGCATAACAGCGATCATGAGGATGGCGCAGGACTGGGCAGTGTTTCGTTCTGCTGTATATAGGGTCGCTGTGAGTTGGAACCTATCAACAGCAACGACAGTCTTATCTAAGGTGGGAAATTTTAAGAATTAAAGCAGTTGTTTTATAAAGTGCAGATGAGGAAAATAAAATTCTAGAATTAGTTTTCAAAATAATTTTATAACCTCTATAAGCAAGAGCTAACCTATTTCATATGTAGGGTGAAATTTTTCAGGCTTTATGTTGTATTGCATTAAAAATCATATTAACCCATTGCCATCGAGTCGATTCTGATTCCTAGCAACCTATAGGCCAGAGTAGAACTGCCCCATAGGATTTCAAAGGAGCAGCTGGTGGATTTGAACTGCTGACCTTTTTGTTAGCAGCTGAGCTCTTAACCATTGTGCCACCAGAGCTCCAAAAATCATCTTAAATAGTGAATATTTGGTGCCATATGGAGTACAAGGGGCGTAGACTTGGGAAATAGATAGACCTGAATATGTAATGTAAGTGAATGTTTATAGCTGTGAGACTTTGAGGAAATTACTGAACTTTTTTAAGGCCCAATTTCCCATTGGTAAAATTAGACTAATCTTATGTTTCTGGGGAATATTAAAGGAGATGGTGTATGTCAAGTGTCAGGCATAATCTCTGACTTAGTGTAGGCTGCAAATAAATGTTAGTTCACAGAAATTTCTTTAGAAAGGAATTTTTTTCTCATATGGGTAAAATCCAGGTACAATAAACTTCAAATGATTTTTTAAATGCAATGTTTTTAAAGATGAATTTATTGGAGGATCAATATCTGCAGTCGGAAGCGAATGGATGGCAATGGGGTTGTTTTTGTTGGTTTGTTTGTTTTAAAATAAGAGTTTAGAGACAAAAACTATTCAGATTCCCAGAATCTTTGTAGCTGAGTGTCAACTTCTTTGAACTCAGTATAGGGAATAAAGGTAAAATATCATAAACATATACTCTAACTCTGCAGTTCTCACCCTCTACTTTTGTATGTTATTGTGTACCAATTTTGATGCAAAAGCTGGAATTTAGCAGTTTTGTTGCAATTGTTGGAATGTTTGAGATGGGGAAAGATGGAGGGAGTTAAAGGTTAGCTGCTTCTTTATGTCCTACAATAAGAAATAAAAATAACTGCTATAGTTAAACTCACAAACTCTCAAATGTGGAAAGGTTTTACAGTTCCAGAAAATAAGACAATATTGGAAACCTGATGTCTGATTGCATGCTTATTAAAAGATAAATATAAATAATGTCTGTAGAGTCTAATACATAGTGCTAGTATCTTTACCTATATTAGATTAGATTTGTGATATTTTTAATGCTATAGCTGCCTATTCACCCTCCCGGGTACACCTGTGATGGTAAAGTGTTTCAGGCACTAGTTCTCATTTGAAACTTTATTTGTTACATGCTGGGAGCTCTTTTAAAATTAAGAATTTAATTTTGTTTCAGCAATTACTTCCAATTTTCAAAATGTAAATTAATATCAATCCAAAAGAGGACCAAAGAAGATTGAATTTTTACATGGTCTACAATACTTCCTTACTTCTGTATTCTTCATATGCTTCTTCATTACAAATTCTTAACTGGTCATGAATTTAATCAAGAACCTGTTGATGAAAAGAAATATAATATCAAAGAGCATATTTGCCTTATGCTTACTGTGGTGAAAGTACATTATACATTCCAAGGCAAAAACGTGTGTTAAAAATGCTTGGTCACATACTTTAATGACATTGACAAAGACCTGAAACTGAATATTAATGTACTATAGCTATAGCTTTGATATTATTTAAGATATACTTTAATTGTGGAAACATGTAGGCCAGAAAATATCCCATGGGTTTCATTTCCGACACTCCGGAATACTATTATTTAGTTTACTTGAATAGCTTTAGCATAACTGAACCTTGGTTGGAGACTATCTGAACAACTATCTTTCCCATTTCAAGTTCCTTAATAATTATTTCAAAAGTGTTTTCTAGATTAAATGAGATGAACTATTTGGAACCTGTACTTTATGGCTTAATTAAAAGGAAGTTATGCTTTAGATTAACTTTATTTGTTTTATATCCATTTATTACTCTTTGTCTTTTTTGAACCATCAGTTTTAGGGAATTAAAATTAACTAATGATAAGTATCAGCTGTAGTCGAGTCTCGAAGATGTTTGTCCATAACAGATTGTTGAAGTAAAGATCCTTCAGAATTTTTATCACAGTCTTCGAAGCTCAAAGGACAATTTATTTTGTGTATTTTAAAATTGAAAACAATGTTAATGTCAAATGTCTTCAAGAATATTTGTGTGATTATATTATACTGTAAAATCCATATTAAATACTTATGATGAAAATAGAATATGGTATTTAACAAATTAATATAAAGAGGCATATTTTGAAAGCATCCATTACAGTACTTAGTAATTTTTACTATGCAGCATATTAGGTTTCATGTTAAAAACAAGCCTGTGGGATGGTGATGAAAGCATATCAAGTATAATACCTGTTTCTTTCATCAGAATAATTTTTAGTATTTGCTTCTTCAAAATAGATAATTCACCTTAATTGGGTCTCAAATGTTGTGAATTGGGCCTAAGAAAGGAACTTTGTATGCTTTTCAGAAGCAATAAACACAAGAAGAAACTTACTAGATTCGGGGAGACAGTACTGCATAATGGAGAGAGTAAACTTGGGAGTCAGACAGATGTGGGATTGCAACTCTGAAGTTGGAGGACTTATATAAGTTTCTGTACCTCAGTTTCCTTATGATCAAAATAGGTGAGTCCTGTATTAACTATTGCTGCATAACAAAGTACCCCAGTACTAGTGACTTGAAATAGTAAGGAGTTGTCATTACTCACTATCCTACAGCTCAGCTGGACTCTCTCGTGCATCCACAGTCAACTGTGTGGATAAGGTAGATGATTCTGCTCATCTAGGATGGTCTCACTCATATCTGGTGCTTGACTTGCTGAAGTTTGGTCTAAGCCTCAGCTGGGACAACCAGACTCTGCTACGTGATCTCTCGCTCTTCAACAAGCTAGTCCAGGTTTGTTCTCCTAGCAGACACAAGGGTCGAAGAGAGCGAGAAGAAGCAAGCAAAGCCTACTGGAACTGGTACACTATCAATTCTACTGTGCTCTTTTGGTCAAAGCCAGTGTCAAAGCCAGCCCAGATTCAGTCGGTGCCAATATAGACTCCCCCTGTTGATGGAAGTGGCTTCAGAGTCTTATTGCAAAGTGTGTGGATAGAGGAAGAAGTAAAAAATTGGTGCCATTTTTGCAATATACCATAATACCTGGCTAACAATTTAATATTAAGTGTCTAAAAGAATGTTTAAGGAGACTTGGTGGCACAATGGTTAAAGCGCTCAGCTGCTAACTGAAAGTCTGGTGGTTTGAACCCACCCAGTGGCTCCAAGGGAGAAAGACCTGGCAATCTGCTTCTGAAAGGTCATAGCCTTGAAAACCCTGTAGAACATAGCTCTACTCTGACACACAAAATTACCATGAGTTGGAATCGACTTGATGGCACCTAACAACAGCAGCAAAAGAGGATTTTGCAAAAAATAGGTGCTTAAAAAATTAATTACATTGATTTAATTTTATGACTTAGCCACTTATCTTCTTATATTTTTGTTCTTTTTGTTATTTATTTTTCTTCTATGAGACCTTCATATGATTATTTAATTTCTTGCAAGTTGTATGTGTAAAACTGCTTAAAATAAATTTACTCAAATGTAAAAAACAAAACCAAAATTCAGTTATGCTGACTTCCCTTGTATTGCGGAGCAAAGCAAAAGCTAAGAAGTTTCCTGAACACAACCAAACACTTTGAGGGATAGAGTAGCTGGGGCTGGGGCCTGGGGACCACAGTTTTCGGGGACATCTAGGTCAATTGGCATAACAAAGTTTATTAAGAAAATGTTCTGCATCCCACTTTGGTGAGTGGCATCTAGGATCTTAAAAGTTTGAGAGCAGCCACCTAAGATGCATCAGTTGGTCTCAACCAGCTTGGCGCAAAGGAGAAAGAAGAACACCAAAGACACAAGGAAAATGTTAGCCCAAGAGACAAAAAGTCCACATAAACCAGAGACTGCGTCAAGCTGAGACCAGAAGAACTAGATCATGCCCGGCTACCACCAGTGACCACCCTGGCAGGGAACACAATAGAGAGTCCCAGACAGAGCAGGAGAAAAAGTGTGGAGCAGAACTCAAATTCATGTAAAAAGACCATACTTAATGGTCTGACAGAGACTGGAGGAACCCCTGAAACTATGGACCCAGACTGTTAACCTAGGACTAAAACCATTCCCGAAGCCCACTCTTCAGACAAAGATTAGACTGGACTGTAAAATATAAAATAATACTTGTGAAGAGTGTGGTTCTTAGTTCCATCAGATACATGAGACCAAATGGGCGGGTCTTGTCCGGAGGCAAGATGAGAAGGCAGGAAGGGACAGGAACTGATTGAATGGACACAGGAAACCTGGAGTGGACAGGGGGAGTGTGCTGTCACATTGTAGGGACTGCAACTAATGTCACATAACAATATGTGTATAAATTTTTGTATAAGAAATTGACTTGAGCTGTAACCTTTCACCTAAAGCACAATAAAAAAACAAAACAAAATTCAAATATGGCAAACTTTTATCAAAAAAATCCATGTAGAATATTACTTTGATAAATTATGTTCTTAGAATTTTAAAAGTCAAGACATCCATTTGGTGGGAAAATGCTTTCACTCAGGTGAGTGGGCATGCATTGGAGCTCTCTATTGTGCCTTTCATGTATTAATACTGGCTCCATCATTTCCTTTGTGGTGGAAGAAAGCACACATTACTAAAACATAAATTGTTTTACCTTATTAAGATAAGTTATCTTTATTTTTAAAAATTTTTTATGTTGAAATAAATTTAAACATACCAAGAATTTGCAGAAATAGGACAAAGTATTCCCATACATCCTCCACTCCACTTTCCCAAATATTAACAATGCATGTAGCTACAGTGCAATTTTTAAAACCAGGAAATTAACATTGGCACCCCACTATCAATTAAACTACAGATCTTATTAAAATTTTGTCATTTTCCCCCTCTCATGTGCTTTTTCTGTTCCAGGATCCTATCAGGATCCCACAATGCATTTAGTTGTTATTTCTCCTCCATCTCTCCTAGTCTGTAGTTTCCTCAGTCTTTCCTTGTCTCTCATGGACTTGACACCTTTTAAGAGTACTGGCCAGTTAGTTTGTAGAAGGTACCTCAATTTGGGTTTGTCCGATTTTTCTAATGATTGGAATAAAGTGATGCAAATTTTGTCAGTAATACTACGGATGCAATGCTGGGTCCTCAGTGCATCATCTCAAAGGGTTTATGATGTTGGTATGTCTTATTACTGCCGATATTAACCTGATCACTTGATGAAGCACATGTCTGTGAGGTTTTTCCACCATAAAGCTGCCATCTCTCCATTTTTAATTAATACGTATCTTGGGGGAAATACTTTGAGATTGTACAAACCACAGGTCCTAGTTTATAAACACCATTCTCTAATACAAGGGGCTAGGATTCCTTGGAAAAGTGGCCAGGGTAAATACAAGATGTGCCTGAAACATCTTGTGGTGACAGAAAGTAAGTGCTCAAAAAAAGGTGGAGGCTTGTTAAAAAAACAAACATAGGAACCAGCCAGAAGAAACTCCTAATGGCTGAAGCTGGAACAATTTGAGCAACAAAATAAATAATAGCTTTGGATTTTAACCCATACAATAAAATATATATTTGCGAGTTCATAACTGATATAAATAAATAAATAAATAAATATTATTCATAGTGGAGAATGGCCAGGTATTCCCTAGAGTAAAATTCCAGTTAATAAAAGTAGAATGAAAAAGGGAAATAGAAAATCACCATTAGGTAAACAACATAGTAATGCCTACTAGTGGGTCTGAAAATTAGTTGGCAAAAGTTTGAAGACAAACAGTATTTACGTAGTATCTTCTATTTTTAAAATTAGTACAAAATTTCTAAAGGATACCAGTATTTCCCTTGCTATACAATTTTCTTACCACACATCCAAATATCACCATTTTTTAATGCCCTATTCTCAAGTAAGGAGCCCTGGTGGCATAGTGGTTAAGCATTTGGCTGCTAACCAAAAGGTCAGCAGTTCAGATCCACCAGCCGCTCCTTGGACACCCTGTGGAGCAGTTCTACTCTGTCCTATAGGGTTGCTCTGAGCCACAATTGACTCGATGGCAACAGTTTTTTTTTTTTTTTTATTCTCAAGTAAACGAGGCCTGGTAGGTCAGTGGTTAAGAGGTCAGCTGCTAACCAAAAAGGTCAGCAGTTCCAACCCACCAGCTGCTCCTTGGAAGCCCTGTGGAGCAGTTCTCCTCTGTCCTATAGGGTTGCTCTGAGTCACAGTCAACTCGATGACAACGAGTTTTTTTTTTTTTTGTTCTCAAGTAAAGGAGACCTGGTAGGGCAGTGGTTAAGATCTGCCTGCTAACCAAAAAGGTCAGCAGTTTGAACCCACCAGCTGCTGCTTGGAAACTCTGTAGGGCAGTTCTGTTCTTACAATGGGACTTTTGTTTTTTTTGTTTTTTGTTTTTGGTCTGAAGTAAACAGAGAAAATCATACACATTGTTTTTTTTTTCCTGTTGTAGTCTCTGGCTAGGCACAGAGGTATAGAACAAAAAAATTCAGTTCCCCAGTATTTTTGCCAACATCTTCTATAGTTTTGTTAGCTTGGCACTGCAGAAGTAGACTACAAAACTTCAATTTGTGCTATCTTCTGGAAGTTCACCAGTTCAAAAAGGACCATGCCCTGTCCTCTGGCAGAATGATTATTAGAACACATGCTGTATTGACATTCATAAATATAACCAGCTGTGCGTGGAAATGAGGCTTAGAACTAGATTTGTAAAAGCAGTACAAAATGTTCCAGAACATTCTATGCTTTGTTACATATGTATTGTATAGAGCTGGTAGAAATATTTTTTAAATTAAAGTCAGATAACTATAGTCACCATCTTAATTCCATATATTTTTTTCTCTATGTATTTCTATAGGATTAAAGGGATGTAAATGAAATTAAAAAACAATTAGCAAATGCAAGTGAAGAATTTGAGTCGAAATGTAAGAACTTGAAGGGATACTAGACGTCATTCAGTTCAACATGTTCAATTAACAGACGTGAGAATCATGGCTCAGAGGTTAAGAAATTTTCAAAATTTGCTGTGATCTCAGCCTTCTGTGAAGTTTGTAGTGACCTGATAGTGACTAAAAAAGTCTGACTTATTTAAAGAGAGGCACAACTTTATTTTCAGAATCAGTTTTTAGCAAACAGAAATTGGCAAGCCAAGTAATGGCATATTTATTGCAGCCAAGTTTAATATTTAGTTCATCAAATTATCAAACATAGTTAAGTTATAATATTCATAGCTGACTATAAAATTTTAATTGTAATAGGGGTTAGAAATAATTCGCTCTGGGAAATATCTATATTTATATTTCACTGGTACATATATATACATATATTTCATGGGTAAATTGTAATAGAAGTAATAACGTTTAAACACAAATATCATTTTCTTTCAATTTTCCATTATTGGTGATTGATCCATTTATTAATTCATATATAGTGTGAAAAATGAAACTCACAGTGTCCCTTGTCTATGTAGAACTTACAGTCAAGTAAAGGTAAACCAGTAGAAACAAATAATTAATTTTGAGTTTTAAAAGCTGATGCGTGAGAGATACGCCTCTCATAGGAAATAGCATGTAAGCTGATATTGATAGGGGTAAAAATGGCAACAGCTATATGACGCTGGAGGCAGAACATTCCCAGTAGTGCAACAGCTTGTCCCAAGGCTCTAAGGCTGGAAAGAGGGCGGCGTACAGGATCAGAGGAGAGCAGGGCTCTGAGCGTGGTAGGCCAGCATAAGGAGTTTAGAAGTTATTCTCAGTGCAGTGGGAAGTCATCGGAATATTTTAGTGAGGGCAGTAAAATCTCTGACTTATGGTTTTAAAGAATTACTCTCACTGCTGTATCAGGGGAAATAATGATGAATGACATAGCTAGTAAAATACTGATTGTTTTTTCACCTTTTTCCTTGTTCTACCTTCATTATCATCCTCCTCTAAAAAAATGTAGAATTGTGTTTATAGAATTTTGATTGAAGAATTGAAGAATTAGACCATCAAGCATATATACAATTATATATATTTATGTATGTTTGTGTGTATGTATGTACATATATATACACATATATGTATAAATACATAATACCATGATTGTGTAAATATATATTATGTATTCTGTATATTATTCTGAACATAAAGTAATTATATTTTTACTATTTTTGATTGAGAAAATACTTTTGCCATCCCTTTCCATAGGGTTTCTTTAAATAACTCATTCAGTCAACACTATTGTGTTATTGATGGTATGGCATTTCTGTCTTTGTTCTTTTTGACTTTTTTTTTCTTCCTTTACAAAATGTTTATATGTATTCTAATGAGCAGGTCATTTTAAATTGGAATCTTGTCTTTTCCTTGTTTGGTTACTGGTTATGTGATCTTGGTCAAGTTAGTTAACATTTCTTTAAGGTTTCTTACCTTTTTCTGTAAAACAATACATACCTCGTAGGATTTTTGTGAAGAATAAATGGCATAATGTTTGTAAATAATTAAACACAATGTTTAGCATTTAATATTTACTCAACAAATGTTATTTTAAATTTTATTATAGATTGATACAGTGAAGTCCTTTAAACTTGAATCGCCTCTGCTCTGTCTTTGCTTCAAAGCCACCTTTGTTTCTCTCAGTGCACTTTGCATAGATCTCTATGTGCTTATTTCCCTGCCCACTGATATTGTGGTTGTTAGGTGGTATTGAGTCAATTTCAACTCGTGATGACCTCATGTGACAGAGTATACTGTCCCATAGGGTTTTCTTGGCTGTAATCTTTACAGGAGCAGATCGCCAGGTTTTTTTCCCGCAGAGCCTCTAAGTGGGTTGAAACTGCCAACTTTTTGGTTAGCAGCTGAATGCTTAACCATTGTGCCACCGGGGCTCCTTTGCTCACTGATAGAAGTCTGCCTAAGATATCCAGTGAGGACATAAATGAGGGAAGGCTCATGTGGATTCAGAATGTGAAAAAGAAACTGACTAAATAACTAAATAACATCTTTAATTTAATTGCATTAGCCCATTAAAAGAACACACTGAATTTGGAAGGCTAAGAGCAAGGCCATTTGGAACAGTTTGAAACCATAGAAAGATTAGATATGGCAGGTTTTGTTTTGTTTTCATTTTACTTCCTATAATTTTTTTAAAAGTACTTAGTTGCATAACACATACCTAGTGCTGTTGATGCTATGTACGTATGGAAAGTAGCCAATTTGCCGTGATTTTGAGTAATTCTTTCTAAGAGAGGTAATTTATTTGTTATTGTTATTGCTATTGTTTTCATTATTTGGATGGTTTCTTCAACTCTTGTTGTATTTCTAGAAGATAGCCTGAAACAAAGCTTTCTATTGACTTTTTACCAAAATGGAAAAATCAAATATGATATAAATGCCTTTGAAAAAGTGCGGTTACCTCATACTCTAAATAGAATAATTATTTAGTATCCTCTTTAAGTAAGATTAAGCATTAGGCTGCTAACCAAAAGGTTGGTAGTTTGAATCCACCAGCCACTCCTTGGAAACCCTATGGGGTAGTTCTGCTCTGTTCTATAGGGTCACTATGAGTCAGAATCAACTCGATCGCAACAAGTTTTTTTTTTTTTTTTTTTTTTAAGTAAGATGAGTGTTTTAAGTGTTTTTTGCATATATCACATTAAATTTGAATTAAATGGAATCACTTGTGACCTACCAAAATACCTGATACCCTGTTGGGTTCTTGACAAAAGTTATTTTTTTGCTTATATTTTGAAGGGAACACAAATGAAGTACATTTATTCCACTAATAGGCATTTTGGGGCTTATAATTCAAAATACATCTGTTGACTGTAAGTCTGTGTGTCTGTATCACATACAACTGTGCAACAATGAACCTATAACCTGTGCCAATCCCACAATTTGGGAAAGAATTTCTAGTTGGTAAGATTATATATTCACATAAAATGATATATAATGCAACGTAGAATAGGGGTTAAGAGCTTGGGCTCTGAGGCCAGATGCTGGAGTTTGACTCTTTGTTCTAACAACTTAGGAGCTTTGTGACTTAGGGGAAGTACATAACATCTCTTTGTCTCTGTTTCTTATCCATGAAATGGGAATACTACTAAAAGTGCCTATATCATAGGCTTGTTCTGAAAATTAAATCAGTTAAATTATAGAAAGCACTTAGAATAGTTTCTGGCACATAGCTAAAGGTTGTGTTGTTATTATTAAGGAAGTTTTGGATTTCGTCAAATGGAAGGTATAGAGAGTAGTTTGTTATCAGAGTTCAGGGGAAAGAAATGAATTGCCATGGGACATCCTCAGACCAGTATTAGAATGTTAACTGACTCCTTCAAGGAAAGATGCGATCTGTGTTTGCTGGACTATAAGAACAAAGGCATGGAGGTGGAAATTAAGAAAGTGTTTGGGGCACAGTGAAATTTTTGACTAGAATAGAGTGAAAGATTCTTGCCAGTGTGTAGTGAAAGAAGAGGTATGAAACCAGGTTGACTCAGCCTACCATGTGAAAAATTGAGGACTGAATAAATCACTAGCCAAGAGATAAGGTGACTTCTATTGGAGCCTGGTGTGCAGTGGTTAAGAGCTCAGGCTGCTAACCAAAAAGTTGGCAGTTCAAATCCACCAGCCGCTCCTTGGAAACCCTATGGGGCAGTTCTACTCTGTCCTATAGGGTTACAATGAGTCAAAATCTACTTGATGGCAATGGGTTTTTTATTGCAAGACAGTTTATTATCTGTTTCCACCTTGAACTTTGTAATCCAAAAGTTTAGACTTCTTTTCCCATGTAGAAATGATTGAGTACACTCAAATAACTTCATCGATTTTTATGAGTTTTTAATAGATGAGATCAATCCAGTGGTGGCAGAGTTCTGTGTTGAGAGGGATTTTTCTCCTGGTTGTGTTTTAAACATGTTCGCCAAAGTCAAAGTTACATAATTTATCGGAAACTTTAAAGACATAAAATTATAATTGTAATTTCGACCCCTGTTGGAGGCATGCAGTGCAGCGTACGGTGTCTGTCTCACCAGAACTGCAGAGTATAACTTTTCATTGCTTTCTCCCCAGGAGTTGCTGCATTACCAGTTAGAATATATCTAACAGCATATCATTAACCAGACACCATCAGATCATCAAAACAAAGAAACTGCTGAAGCTGAATTAGATGTTCTTACTGTAATCGTGAGCACAGTGACACTATATAAAATCAAGACAGGAACAACAACATAGACTGCCTGGGCTAATTTCCTGTATTTCCAAACATTAGATTATTAACTTTATATTTGTTCATTTTGACTTAATTTCTCAGTATCTTTCCAGGTTTGAGAAGCCATAGGCTTCAGAAAGATAAGTGTAAAGGTGATTGAAATAGGAATTAAACCCACGGAAATTTAATGATACTAAAATGAACAGTCACTGGGCATATTACTTCAGTCCTGATTGGAGAATTATTGGGCTCTTGTTAGCTTGTCATTTATTAATAAGCCCCTCTAGATATTGGAGTTTCTTAGATGCTCCATTGGCATGGTCTCTGAGTATCAAAACACTGTGCAGTTCTTTATTTTTGGTATATTTGGCATAACATTTAACACTGTTTAAAAGTCCCAAGATTTAATTCTGGGGCTATGACTCATAGCAATATATTCAAGATCATCTTTAATGTAATGCGTTATTTAGAAAGCATTACTTGGAAATACGTAACAGAAAAGATTATCTGCCTGATGTCTTTACTGAACCGTGGTGCCTTTTTGTTCTTCTAATTAAGAATCTTCCTACTGAATAATAAAATAGCTTCTCTTTGAAGAGGGAATTATTTAGAACTTTAGATTTTTAAGGTCAGCTTTTTCTTTCTATGGTGTAGACACATTTTCCCTTTTAAATCCATGATAATTGAGGTGGTTTTTCTCAACTTTAAGCTACTCTTTCTCTCAGGAGCATGTTACAAATGGGTCTTCCATTGTCTTCTGGGAATCTCTTCATGACTTTGTGAGCATTCAGTTATTAAAACTGAGTCAAGATTCTGAAAATATAAATCATGTCTCCCCATTGCAGATTCTGACACTTATTAATTTCCATAGTTTTAGCCTAAAACAGTCTGTCATACTCTGGTGGCTTGTGTGTTGCTATGATGCTGGAAGGTATGCCAAAGGTATTTCAAATACCAGCAGGGTCACCCTGGTAGACAGGTTTCAGCAGAGCTTCCAGACTAAGATAGACTAGGAAGAAGGGCCTGTTGATCTACTTCTAAAAAAACTGGCCAGTGAAAACCTTGTGAATAGCAGGGAAACGTTGTCTGATATAGTTCTGGAAGATAAGCCCCTCAGGTTGAAAGGCACTCAAAGTATGTCTGGGGAAGAGCTGCCTCCTCAAAGCAGAGTCAACCATAATGTGGATGGAGTAAAGCTTTTGGGACCTTCATTTGCTGATGTGACACCACTCCAAACGAGAAGAAACAGCTGCAAACACCCATTAATAATTGGAACGTGGAATATATGAAGTATGAAATGGAAATCAATATGTCAAAAATGAAATGGAATGCATAAAGATCAATATCGTAGGCATTAGTGAACTCGAATGGACTGGTGTTGGCCATATTGAATCAGACAGTCATATGGTCTGCTATGCTGGGAATGACATATGGAAGAGGAATAGCGTCACATTCATCATCAAAAAGAACATTTCCAGATCTGTCTTGAAGTACAGTGCTGTTAGTAACAGGATAATATCCATACACCTGCAAGAAAGACCAGTTAATATGACTTGTTATGCAGATTTACACACCAACCACTAATGCCAAAGATGAAGAAATTGAATATTTTTACCAACTTTTGCAGTCTGAAATTAATCTTACATGCAATCAAGATGCATTGATAATTAGTGGTGATTGGAAACAACGAAGAAGGATCGGTGGTTTGAAAATATGGACTTGGTGAGAGAAACAAGGCTGGAGACCACATAATAAAATTTTGCAAGACCACTGACTTATTCATTGCAAATAACTTTTCTCAACAGTATAAATGGAGACTTTACATGTGGATCTCACCGGATGGAACACATAGGAATGAAATCAGCTACATCTGTGGAAAGAGATGATGGAGAAGTTCAGAATCATCAGTCAGAATAAGGCAAGGGGCAGACTGTGGAACAGACCATCAATTGCTCATATGCAAGCTCAAGTTGAACCTGAAGAAAATTAAAACATGTCTACAAGAGCCAAAATACATCCATGAGTATATTCCACCTGAATTTGGAGACCATATCAAGAATTGATTTGACTCATTGAACACTAATGGCTAAACATCAGATGAGTTGTGGGAGGACATCAAGGATATCACACAAGAAGAAAGCAAAAGGTTGTTTAAAAGACAAGAAAGAAAGAAAAGACCAAAATGGATGTCAGAAGAGACTTTGAAACTTGCTCTTAAATGTAGAGTAACTAAAGTGAATGGAAGAAATGAAGTAAAATAGCAGAACAGAAGATTTCAAAGGGCAGCTCAAGAAGACAAACTACAGTATTATAATGAAATATGCAGAGACCTGGAGTTAGAAAAGCAAAAGGAAGGAACACACTCTGCATTTCTCAAGCTGAAAGAACTGAAGAAAAAATCCAAACCTCGAGTTGCAATATTGAAGGATTCTATGGGCAAAATATTGAATGATGCGAGAAGCATCAAAGGAAGATGGAGGGAGAAAAACAGAGTCACTATACCAAAAACAATTGGTGGACATTGAAACATTTCAGGAGGTAGCATATGATCAAGAGCCAGTGGTATTGAAGGAAGAAGTCTAAGCTGCACTGAAGGCATTGGGGAAAAACAAGGCTCCAGGAACTGACGAAATATCAATTGAGATGTTTCAAGAAATGGTTACAACTCTGGAAGCACTCACTCAGCCATGCCAAGAGATTTGGAAGACAGCTACCTGGCCAGCTGACTGGAAGAGATCCATATACATGCCCATTCTAAAGAAAGGTGATCCAAAAGAATGTGGAAATTATCGAACAATGTCATTAATATCTCACACAAGTAAAATTATGCTGAAGATAATTAAAAATTGTTGCAGCAGGACATCGACAAGGAACTGCCAGAAATTCAAACTGGAATCAGAGGAGGACGTCGAATGAGGGATATCATTGCTGATGTCAGGTGGATCTTGGCTGAAAGCATAGAATACCAGAAAAATATTTACTTGTGTTTTATTGCCTATGCAAAGGCATTTTACTGTGTGGATCATAACAAATTATGTATAATATTACGAAGAATGGGAATTCCAGAATACTTAATTGTGCTCTTGAAGAAACTGTGCATAGACCAAGAGACATTTGTGGTTTAAAATCAGGAAAGGTGTGCGTCAGGATTGTATCCTTTCATCATATTTATTCAGTCTGTATGCTGAGCAAATAATCTGAGAAGCTGGACCATATGAAGAAGAACAGACATCAGGACTGGAGAAAGACTCATTAACAACTCACCGTATGCAGATGGCACAACCTTGCGTGCTGAAAGCGAAGAGGACTTGAAGCACATACTGATGAAGATCAAAGACTACAGCCTTCAGTATGGATTACACTTCAACATAAAGAAAATAATAAATCCTCACAACTTGACCAAGAAGTAACATCATGATAAATGGAGAAAATATTGAAGTTGTCAAGGATTTCATTTTACTTGGATCCACAGTAAATGAATGCCCATGGAAGCAGCAGTCAAGACATAAAACTACGTATTGCATTGGGAAAATCTGCTGCAAAAGACCTCTTTAAAGTGTTAAAAAGCAAAGTTGTCTCTTTGAGGACTAAGGCGAGCCTGACCCAAGCCATGGTATCTTCAGTTGCCTCATATGCATATGAAAGCTGAACAATGAATAAGGGAAACAGAAAGAGAATTGGTGTATTTGAATTATGGTGTTGGTGAAGAATATTGAATATATACCATGGACTACCAGAAGAACGAACAAATCTGTCTTGGAAAAAGTACAGCCAGAATGCTCCTTAGAAGTGAGGATGGTGAGACTTCATCTCATGTATTTTGGACATGTTACTAGGAGGGGCCAGTTCCTGGAGAAGGACATCATGCCTGGTAAAGTAGAGGGTCAGGGAAAAGAGCAAGACCCTCAACGAGATGGACTGATACCGTGGCTGCAACAGTAGGCTCAAACATAGCAGCAATTTTCGGATGGCACAGGACTGGGGAAGTGTTTCATTCTGTTGTACGTAGGGTCACTCAGAACCAACTTAATGGCATCTAACAACCACAACATGGAGTTCTATTTTAAAGCTTTATCAGAAACTTTCTTTCTTTGGGTAAAAACTATGTGAATCATTAAGTTTTAGCAAAAAAAAATTAACCACTAGAGTAGTTCAGTTAAAAATGTGGTTGCCCCTGTGTATCTTTTCTACATAGGTAACCATTTTGTGCTATGAGTCAGAATAACTGATTTTATGGTAAGATATTTGCCATATAATAAGTGATCATTAATTTTTGTAGAGGAATGAACTCCTGAATTCTTTGAATATGTTTCTCTCTCATACAGTGCCCACATTCTGTTCTAGGAATAGCATTTGGGTTTGGGAACTCGGTTTTGCCAATTTTTTTTGACTCTTTATGCTTCTATGGTTTGTTACCTTCAGCAAGTTTCTTTTAACCATTCTGAATCTCAGTTTCCTTATCCCTGAAATCGTCATAAGTATACATGTTGCAGATGAAGTAAGGATTAAGACATTGTCTTTAGATAATGGGTATAAACTACTTAGCATTGTGTCTGACAGCTAATTAGCATACAATCATCAAAGGTTTATCCACCCCATTTATTAAATAAGCATTTATTTAGTTCTACTACTGCTTCTATTACTAGTATTACTACCAACAGTAACAATAACCTACTTTCTATGTTTAGTACCCAAATTAGGGTTTCTCAGCCTGAATAGTGTAAGATGTTTGCACTTGAGTACTACCCTAAAGGTTGGTTGTTTGCACCCACCCAGTAGTGCTGTGAAAGAAAAGCCTGGTCATCTACTTTGAAAAAAATTTGTTGTCATTGTTAAGTGCTGTCTAGTTTAGCTCGGCTTATAGAAACACCATGTGGCAGAGTAGAAGTACCCTACAGGGTCTTCTTGGTTGTAATCTTTATGGAAACAGATCTCCAGGTCTTTCTCCCATGGAGCCACTAAATGGGTTTGAACCGCTGACCTTTTGGTTAGCAGCCCAGCACTTAACCATTGACCTCCAGACCTCCTTCCATAAAGATTATAGCCTAGAAAACCCTATGAGGCAGTTACAGTCTGTAACACGTGCGGTTTCTATGAGTCAGAATTGACTTGACGGCAAGGGTTTTTTTTTTTTTTTTTTTGGTTTTTACTCTATGTAAGATTCTCTTGGGAATTTGTTTTTTAAATATATGTATAAATTCCTTAACCCACCCTCAAATGATTCAGATTGATTAGTGAGAAACGGGGCAAAGTAGTATCCGTTAGCACAGATGACTTTATATTGATAGCCCTCAGGTCTCACTTTGGGAAACTCTGAATCTGGAGTAAAAAATAAATACTTAAGAAGTGGTAATAAATGAACACTTCTTTCACCTTCTTATTTAATAACAACACCACCACAAAGCTTTGAGTATTATTCTGCTGGTTTTCTGATGTATTGATTTTAGTCATTAAAAATATTTATTAAATACCAATTGTATGACAGACAACTGTTAGGCCCTGGGGAAATAGTGCTCAATCAGAAAAACATCAGCCCTGTCTCAGAGCACTCAATCTAGTGGGAAAGACAAATGCCTAAAATGTAGTTAAAAAATAAAGTTGAAGAATATTATGATATGAAAAATACAGGATATTGTTTTATGATCTTAAGTCTTTCACCTGCCATCCTTTTTGCCGGAGCATTGACAGGGTTTATGAAAAAGCCCACCTACATTAAGTCGTGTAATCTGCACTGTGCAGGATTCTAATAGATTCTTTTTTAAATGAGTACTGCAAATGCACTGGCCTGCCTAAATGCAAGATTACGGTCTTGCTTTTCCATTTCTAGGGTATTAGCTTATTCACCTTTAGATATTTCTAAAACTGAAAAGATCCACACATTCAAAGAGTTTCCTGTAAAGTTAATTTGACATGATTGTCCATATGAGATTGGAAAATCAACAGCAAAAGATGTTCAGTTTCATGTATGCTATTGTTCTGACTATAAAAGTCTTCTTCCAATGCTTCGGCTCTTAAGCACTATTAATGAGGGACTGTCTTGTAGTTGCCGAGGTGTTCTTCGGAGATGTTAGGACTCAATGGCAGACACAAGAAACTTTCTCTCATTCATGTAAAACGAAAATATAGTTCACAATAAACATACTGGTTCATGTGTCTTTGACATAAACTATTACCAATTAAAAAGAAAAACAAAACAAAACAAAAGCTTAGAGGCATGTTGGTTATTTACAGGCATACTTCAGAGATATTGTGGGTTCGATTCCAGACCACCTCAATAAAGGGAATATAATAACAAAGTGAGTCACATGATTTTTTTGGTTTCCCAGTGCATATAAAAGTTATGTTTACACTCTACTGTAGTCTGTTAAGTGGGCAATAGCATTATGTCTGAAAAAATGTATATTCCTTAATTAAAAAATGCTTTATTGCTAAAAAATGCTAACCTTCATCTGGGCCTTCAGGGGGCCGTAATCTTTCTGCTGATGGAGGGTCTTGCCTCGATGTTGATAGCCGCTGACTTATCAGGGTGGTGGTTGCTGAAGTCTGGGGTGGCTGTGGCAATTTCTTAAAATAAGACAACAATGAACTTTGCTGCATCGGTTGACTCTTTCTTTCACAAAAGCTTTGTCTGTAGCATGCGATCCTGTTTGATAGCATTTTACCTACAGTAGAACTTCCTTCAAAATTGGAGCTAATCCTCTCAAACCCTGCAGCTGCTTTATCAGCTAAATTTTTGTAATATTCTAAATCCTTTATTGTAATTTTAACAATGTTCACAGCATCTTCACCAGGAGTAGATTCCATCTCAAGAAATCACTCTTTGCTCATCCGTAAGAAGCAACTCCTCATCTGTTAGTGTTTATCATGAGCTTGCAGCAATTCAGTCACATCTTCAGTCTCCACTTCTAATTCTAGTTCTCTTGTTATTTCCACCACATCTGCAGTTACTTTCTCCACTGAAGTCTTGAACTCCTCAAAGTCATCCATGAGGGTTGGAATCAACTTCTTCCAAATTCCGGTTAATGTTGATATTTTGACTTCCTCCCATGAATCATGAATGTTCTTAATGGCATCTGGAATGGTGAGTCCTTTCCAGAAGGTTGTCAAAGATCTACCAAAGGAATCACTCTTTATGGAAGCTATAGCCTTTTGAAATGTATTTCTTAAATAATAAGTCTTGAAAGTCAAAATCACTCCTTGATCAATGGGCTGCAGAATGAATGTTGTGTTAGTAGGCGTGAGAACAACATTAATCTCCTTGTACTTCCCCATCAAAGCTCTTGGGTGACCAGGTGCATTGTCAATGAGCAGTAATGTATATATTATTATATTTCGAGTTTTAGATGAAGGTTTACAGAGCAAATTTGTTTTTCATTATGTAATTAATACACATATTGTTTTGTGGTATTGATTTTATGGAAAGGAATCAGACTTTAAAGCATACAAAATACATGCCTAAACATTTTTTCATAAACATAACAAAGTTACTCTGTCAAGTGATCATAAAAATGTTAACACTTAATTCTCAATGTCTGGGCTATCTCAATAGGGACTAATAACAAGCCTATTACTGACAATTAGTGGCCCACAAGCCACACTTTGAATAGCGCTGCTCTAGGAAATACAAAAGAAAGGTAAGATAGGGTCCCTGTTTCTCCTGGATATTACTATATGTGTAATAGTGAAAAAGTTACATAGCGGTATAAGACAGCATATGATGTGATTCCAAAGATAGGACTTATCAATAGGTAGTAGAACGAAAAAAAGCAAGGACTTTGTAAAACAGCAGGCCTGGATTCAAGCTCAATTTCTTTCATTTCCTTCTTTTTAGACTATAGGTAAGTAAGGAACTTTCTTGGAGCCGTTTTGTCATATGAGAAATGACAAAAATAGTATTCCCTTCATGGAGCTCTTTGTATCTCTTTTAATAACACGCATATAGTAGGTATTCAATAAATATTTGTTAGCTGAATAAAGAGTCTAACAAAAATTATAGTTCCAGAGTTGCTAAGCAACTTGCCAGAGTGTAGTAGTTACTGACTATTGCTGATTTCGTGCTGGTTTATGATTCCTGTCTGAAGGCTGGATTTAAACCGTTTTCTTCTATGTGAGTCATTTAATTAAAAGAGGCTAAACTAGTACTATAGGCAGTATTTGGAAATTTCAAGGGTGATTTCTCTTTATACGAGTATTATAATAATCTTCAGATTTTCTGCGGCCCACAGAAAAATATCTGTTTTGTAGATAGATCCTACTTTTTGTGAAAGAGAAAATGTTCAAAATAGTATACAGCTATGCCTCCCTTAACGTCTAGGATGCATTCTATGAAGTAGGATGTTATGTGATTCGGATTTTGTGCGGGCAGCTTGGTCCGCAGTGCTCCCAGGTGCGCGGGAGGGGGCTGTTCAGTGCACTGAGGACCTTCAGGTGAGTGCTCGGCCTGGTCCTGCCTGGCGCGGCCTTGCAGCCCCAGGAAGGTCATGGAGAGGAGACTCCGGAGGTGGGCCAGGGCAGCAGGGGAGTGGTTTCTGCCCCCCGTGGGGGCTTGGGAGCAGGATTAGCCGCTCAGTCCTCCCAGCAACAAGGGTGCCTGTTCCCAGGAGTGGAGGGCGGGGAGGGGTCTCACTGCTGAGTTGAGCTGTGAGCATCCTCTGGAGGGCACCCACTGGACCACAGACGTATATGCAGTTGGATGTATATGGCGGACTGACGTTGCCTGAACAGACGTTATGCAACACATGACTATTTCTTTAGCAATTCATTTCTATGTTCATTGAGTATGCATTGAAAATAATTTTCAGGGTAAAATATTTTATGAATTAAAAACATACCCTCTAGTTTTTCTGGTTTTGGGGTTTCTACAGAAAACAGGGATCTGAAATGAGCATGTGTTGGTACAGTAAGTGTAGATGGATGTCTCCATTTCTCCATTTGTGAACTTAGAGGTAAACCAGCACTGATAGAAATCCTACTGGACCAGGCTGTGAGCCAAGCACTTTTTCTGACATCTCATTTAATCCCAATAAGTAATCTACAAGATTAATACTGGTATGACCACTTAACAAATGAAAAAACTGAGGTTTACAAAGGCCGTCTTGCGTGAGGGATGGTAACTGGAGAAGCAGAGATTTTCATTTGGGTCTGCTGATACCACCTTTTCTGCCCTTTTCTTGATAGTGTACTGTCCAGTGTCTGAAGTTTTCCCCGTATTTAAAATTATAATCCTGAATCTCTGACACAAAAATGTAAAAGCAGAATAAGTTACAACACTTTTTAATAGGGGATACCTGAGCTGTATTCCCTGAATTCACTGAGGTGTTCTAAAGATATTCTTTAATAGAATTCTGAACCCTTGGGAGCACCTGTATTCCTAGACATTCAAGACTGAATAAATGGAAATTGAACGTGGCTTGATTCTATAAGTAATTGGGAGACGTATACTTAAAATTCCTGCAATTTATGGTTGGTGAGGATTTTTGATGTTTATTAGTTAGAAGGTTGGAATTGCTGAGATCCCCTTGAGGGCTTTCTCTTAATTTTCAAAATATTCTAAAGAGAGAGATAGGAAAAATGAGTAGCAACCCCACAAATACTCTCTGACTGAGTTCTGCAGGTAGTTCTCTGGTTCTTTCCAAGTTCCCAAAAGCCTTACAAGAATATGAGCTCCCAGGTACTTCCTTTTTTTTTTTTTTTACTTAATATTTATCAATTAACATAAAACAAAAAAATCCTCACAAATGGACCAATAAGCAATATCATGATAAATGGAGAAAATATTGAAGTTTTCAAGGATTTCATTTTATTTGGATCCACAGTCAATGCCCGTGGAAGCAAAAGTCAAGAAATCAAACGTTGCATTGCATTGGGCAAATCTGATGCAAAAGACCTCTTTAAAGTGTTAGAAAGTAAAGACGTCACTTTGAGGACTAAGGTGCACCTACTCGTGCCATGGTATTTTCAATTGCCTCATACGCATGCAAAAACTGGACAGTGAATAAGGAAGACTGAAGAATTGACACCTTTGAATTATTGTGTTGGCAAAGAATATTGAATATACCATGGACTGCCAGAAGAATGAACAAGTCTGTCTTCGGAGAAGTACAGCCAGAGTGCTCTTGAAAGTGAGGATGGTGAGAATTTGTCTCACATACTTTGGGCATGTTATCAGGAGGGACCAGTCCCTGGAGAAGGACATCATGCTTGGTAAAGTAGAGGGTCAGCAAAAGAAAGGAAGACCCTCAATGAGATGGATTGACACAGTGGCTGTAACAATGGGCTCAAGTATAGCAATGATTGTGAGGATGGCGCAGGACCAGGCAGTGTTTCGTTCTGTTGTACATAGGGTCTCTGTAAGTCAGAACCGACTCAACAGCATTTCTCAATCAAATGCCTTTTTATGAAAATGAGCTAATTACTGTTAGTATGTTTGGTGGCCTAGTATAAATAAGATCTATAGCACAAATTCAGTAATAGAACCTATGATAAAGAGGGTAGATTTTAGGGTCACGCTGGCTAGATTTGAATCCTGGTTTCCTAGTTGCTTAACGGCTATGTTCCTCAGTTTTCATTTCTGTTAAATGGGGATAATAATGGTACCTTCCTTGTAGGGTTGTTTGGAGAATTAAATGAGGCAATACTTTCAAAACACTTAGAAAAGTGCTTGATGTAGTATACGGTAGGTTTGGAAGGTATTTTCTATTATTAATCATTTTCATTTGTATGGATTTGAAACATTTTTGTGATTTCTCACCTTTGTTGGAGAAAAGAAAAAAAGAGTGAAGGAAGAAGGAAGTGTATGTCGGAAGGAGGGAAGAAACAGAGGAGGAAGGGGGGAGAAAGGAGGAAGGAAGAAGTAAAAGATGAAAAGAAAGTAGATATGTTATAAGAAGGTCAATTAGATGTACATTAGGTCCCTTCTAGTTCTAACATGTTTTGACATACAATGAAAACTCTCCAGACTTTTTTTGCAATCTTATATTCATTTGTATTGAATGCATGAATATTTCTTTGGTAAGCTGTTTTCCTACTAAAACTTACAGTCTTGACAAAGGAATCGGATACTTATTAATAGAAATAAACATTAAAAAGTAGTGAAGCTAGAAGTGTCACTTACCTAACCCTTCACCTCAGCTCACAGCCATATAAAATCCTTGATATATAACTGTGCTTAAACAGGGTAATTGCCTTGTGCACAGTTAGAGCATCATAACTTATCTGCAGTACATTTATCTCTAGAAGGGTCAAATGTATAATTTCTCTGCCACACAATGCTGATTTTTCTATATTATAGTTATTTTGGCCAGGTTGTAGGTTAAAAGCTACTCTGAACATTGTCTGTTTTCAAATGCAACATGACTGCTTTCCTTGCACACAATTACAAGCTCAGTTATCCCAGCCTTTGCAAGCAAAATTTATAATGCTTCCCGGAAAAGCAGAGTTGAAGATTGCTGTTTTATGGCTTCACTTTGATCAAATTTATAGGTATAATCTGAAGATGACCTTTTTGTAAGATTAACAATTCCTACCTTAAATGCTGACCAAGGTAAGGAATGGTAGTGTTGTAATTTGAATTTTTAAAAATTCCCTGGGAGGTACTATTCTTTTCAAGGACAGATAGAAGCAGAATGGGGGACTCCAAATGAAAATGGAATTTAAGAATGATGCTAACAGTTATTATCTGCAATTTTACTATTCTTGGAAAAAATCTTAGTGAGAACTACTAAGAAATTTTATTTTTGCTGTGGTCTTCTAGTTTCCAGTTTTTAATTTTTTTTAATATAGTCAATGCAGATGGAGGAACCCTTATGGTTCAGTGGTTAAGTACTTGGCTGCTAACTGAAAAGTCAGCAGTTCAAACCCACCACTACTTCTCAGGAGAAAGATGTGGTGGTCTGCTTCTAAGAAGATTTAAAGTCTTGGAAACCCTATGGGGCAGTTCTACTCTGTCCTGTAGGGTTGCTATGAGTCAGAATAGACTTGAAGGCAATGGGTTCAATGCAGACGTGACTGTTTTAAAGAACAAGAATATTAATATCTGATATGTACGTATATATACATATATATATACACCAAACCTATTGCCATCAGTCGAGATTTATGTGTGTGTGTGTGTATATATATGTATGTATACACATGCTGTCAATTGTAAGTCATTATTATATAGACTTGTTCTAAGTTTTATTTTCTAATAACTAACATATTTTATTTTGGTAAGCTAACTGCCATTTTAGTGGCTTATATTCAGTTTTCCTATATGCCTATATAGTTGCAGGTATAGCTGTGAAATGCTATTTTTTATTTACATTTCATATAATTATATTTAAATTCGATATCTCACACCTTTGACACGGGATTCGACACATTTTGTGTTTTTGCCAACTAAACCCTAAACTAAATTTAGTTGTATGAAAAACAAAATATAAATTATTTTAGGTTTCTAAAAACCCGTTGCAGTATACATGCACAACTCCATGTTTATGGATACCCCTGTAGATTTCTAACAATTTTTATCAATCTTAAATTTACGAAATGTTACTGGGAATAACACTGGATAACATTTTCCTTTGCTGTTCTAGTAACTACTACTGCTTAACAAATCATGCCCAAACTGAGTGCCTTAAAACAACAGAAACAATTTTATTATTTCTCATGCTTTCTGTGGGTCAGGAATTTGGACAGGGCATGGTGGAGATGGCATTTCTATCCTCCATGATGTCTGTGGCTTCAGCTGGGAAGATTAGATGGCCAGGGGTGACTACCAGCTGGGGGCTAGCATTATCTAGAGGAGTCTTCACTCATATGTTGGTGATTGATGTTGGCTGAAGCCTGAGTCCTCACTGGATTGTTGGTTGAAACACTTACCTATAGCCTCTTCAGGTGAGCTTCCTCACAGCATGGCAGAGGAGTTGAAGAGCAAGTGTCTCGACAGCCAGTTGAAAATTGTATTCCCTTTTATGACCTAACCTGAGAAGTCACATAGTGTCACTTCTGCCATATTTGCAAGCTACCCAGACTCAAGGGAGAGTAGTGTTATTGACAACATCTCTCAGTAGGAGTGTCAAAGTAGAATTGGAAGAAGAGCATGTGGAACGTGAGATTTTGTTGCAGTCATCTTTGGAAAATACAATCTTCTATATTGGGATATGTATACATATATATATATGTATATATATGTAAAACCAAACCCATTGCCATCTAGTCGCTTCCAATTCATAGTGACCCTCTAGGACAAACTAGAACTGCCCCATAGGGTTTCCAAGGAGCGGCTGGTGGATTTGGCCGACCTTTTTGTTAGCAGCCGAGGTCTTAACCACTGTGCCACCACAGCTCTGTATATATTTATACCTAAATCAATAATCAACCATTATTGGCTCTTTTTAATTTATTTTGCACTATGTTTTTAATTCCAGCTATAATCTTGGGATTTGAACTAAGGCCAACATTTCAAATGAATCATACCATCAACATAAAATACCATTCCATTGTGTCTTTTACAATGGAATGTAAGTATAGTCTTGCAGTTCATTATAGACAAATGATCAGTGATCTGTCCTGTAAGGACTTGGCCAAAGAAAGCAAACAAAGCTACCTTAGCTACAGTAGCTAAACATCAGCAGGAGAGTATGTATTCATTGCAATCCAGAAGGATAAGTGTGAAGCAATAGTAATACTGATTTGCTCTAAATATTGTGGTGGCTGCCCCAGAGGTTTTCTGTGTTCTTCCTTGTGCACTGGTCTTGAATAGCAATGCTCAAATTATTATCCATCGACCGCTTGCATCAGAATCATTAAGGACAGGGGTCAGCAAACTACATCCACTGGGCCAAACCTGGCCTGAGGTCTGTTTTGTATGGCTTTTGCCAAAAATGGCTTTTACATTTTAAAGACTTGTAAAAACAAAACAAACAAGCAAGCAAACAAATAAACAACAAAAAAAAGGAAAATATGCAACAGAGACCAGCAAAGATTTGAAATACTTATTATCTGCCCCTGTACGGAAGAAGTGTGCTGACTCCAGATCTAGCACACTTAATAAAATTCAGATTCTTCAGTTTCACCTTAAATCTGCTGAATTTGAATTCAGTGGGTGGGTGGAATTTGGAAATGTGCATTTCTGAAGTTCCCAAAGAAATTTTTTGTCCTTTTTTATTGTTACATTTTGAGAACCACTAACTTTGGTTGTCTATAAATACTTGGAAATGGGCTTGACTTAGCTAATTTGACCAGTGAACTGCTTTTTATAATCATATATTGCTGTCTAAAACATAGACCTGATTCTGTTCATCATAGTGGAATTTTTTACATATAACTAGGAGACACTGAGTTGAAAATTGAGTGCTATTTCCTTGAAGGTGAAACTCCTTTTTTAAATTTGAAGTGTATCCATTATCTCTGGGGTTTACCATTTTTCTTGAGGCATATGTAGTGCATTCGAAGAACACAAGGGCCTTTTTCAATATTAAGGTTGTGCACAACTTTGTCACAACTTTGTTTTTACTTGTCGTGTCAAGAATTTGAAACAAATTTTAAAATGTCAGTCCATCTCATTGAGGGTTTCCCTCATTTTCACTGACCTACTATTTTACCAAACATAATGTTCTTTTCTAGGGACATCCGAAGTATATAAACTGAAGGCTTGCCATCCTTGCTTCTAAGGAGCATCCCTGTTATATTTCTTCTAAGACTAATTTGTTTATTCTTCAGTTAGTCCATGGTATATTCAGTATTCTTCACCAACATCACAATTCGAATGCATCAGTTCTTCTGCCTTCTTTTTTCCTTGTCCAGCTTTCACATGGATACGAGGCGATTGAAAAGGACACAGCTTGGATCAGGCACACCTTAGTCATCAAAGTGAAATCTTTGGTTTTTAAATATTTAAAGAAGTCCTTTGCAGCAGATCTGCCCAATGCAATACACTGTTTGATTTCTTGACTGATATTTCCGTTGAGATTTTGATCTAAGTAGAATGAAATCAATGATGACTTCAATTTTTTTCTCCATTTATTTTGATATTGTTTATACCATAGTCACAATATGGCATACGTAGCAGTCATTAAATGGTGTTGGAGAAAATTAATGAAATAGAAAGATTGTTATACTAAAAGTAAAAGTTAAATGGGTTATAAAATAATACATAATGTAATTCTATCTCTGTGACATATATATCTTTCTATATCTATCACTTATCCATCTGCCTGTCTATCCATCTACCTATCTACCTACTTACCTATGTTCTTGTCTACCCATCTGTGTACCACCCTATTCTGAGAAAAGATAGAAGGGCATACCAGAATGTTAACAGCAAATCTGACAAACTGTACTTTTTCATTTTTCTACTTCTGTGATAAAGAAAAAGAATGTTATATAAAAAAGAAAATAATGCTTGAAATCTCAACTTTCATTATTTCCTGACTGAAGACTCTGCTTTGGGTACCTAAAAGAATTAAAGTACCACTTAGAAAGTATTCAAACTGGGTAAAAATATCTCCATGAGTCACTTCAAGTTGAAGTGTGATGTAGTTTTCAGAAGGCAACACTAAAATGACTATAGAGTCAAGTATTATTGATTAGCTTTTCTGTTTAGAATAGCAAGCTACGGAAGGAAAACCTTCTAAATAGCATCCGTAGGAATCAAACTTCCAAGCACATATTAAGAACCAGTATGCTGATAGGTGGAGCTCTGGTGGCGCAATGGTTAAGAGTTCAGCTACTAACCAAAAAGTTGGCAGTTCGAACCCACCAGTCGCTCCTTGGAAACCCTATGGAGTCAGCAATGTCTTTGGTTTTTCGGTTTTGGATGCAGATAGGTATGACTCAACTAAGATAATAATTTTAAAAAAGACAACTGATTTATTACCTCCAACATGCTTGAAAGCATATTTCCTGGCGAGACTAAGAAAGTGTTTTTGTTCTCTTTCTCTTCTATTTCTAAACGTTTTATTGTTGTTGATGTGGATGGTGAGGCTATATATCTTTAGATAAAGTTTATTTAGAAGAGTTCAGATTCTAAAATAAAAGAAAAATGCTATAAAATAGCTTTGATTTTCTTTTTACTTACTACTATGAAGGTATCTTCAAATTTAAATGCTGTAATTTATACAAACTTGTGTTATATGATTCTGACTTCATCAAGAGTGTTATTAGGAGTTAAAGCCTGTATTATAAAATTTAGTTATAATTATATATGGCTTTATAGGGTCGCTATGAGTTGGAATTGACTCGACAGTGATGGGTTTGGTTTTGGTTTATATATATTTGGTATGATTGCTCAAGTTAGGTATTTTATTGCTTTTCTGTTTCAAACTATGCTTCCTGAGGGTAGGTACTATACTGATACACTTTTTTTGAATCCTGTAAAAGTATCTAGGAAAATGCTACAAAGTATTCTATAAATACTTGTTGGTTGTTATTTTTTCTAGTACCACAACCTCATTCATATTTCCATAGTTTTTCCTTCCTCAGATTACTTAATGATGTCCAATAGCATGCAAGATTGAGTCTTAGCCTTGTGTTCTATTATTCGTTACGTCCTAGCCATACCAAATTACTTTCAGTTCTTTGAATCTAAGATATTTTTTCACATATCTATGCTTTTGAACTTGGCTTTTCTTTTATCTTGAATGCCCTTCCCCCTCTCAATTCATTTGCCAAGGTCATATTCATTTTGTAGGACAAAGATCAAATATTTCCTCTGTAATTTGCTTTGCAAGATCATCTTAGGTTCCTAGTGCAGCTGTAATAAAACACTGCACACTGGTGGCTTATAAAAACACAAATATATTGCCTTATAGTCCTGGAAGCTAGAAGTCCAAATAGGCTACAGGCCATGTTGATTCCTTCTGAAGGCTCCGAGAGAGAAACTGTTCCATAACCAGCTCCTAGCTTCTGGTGGCTCCTCACTTCACGTTCTCCTAGCTTCTGGTAGCTTCTGGTAGCTCCTGGCAACCTTGGGATTTCTTGGCTTGAGTCTGCCTCTGTAGTCATATGGCTGTCAGTCCTCTATCTCTTCCTGTTCTCCTCTTTTTATAAGGCATTTGGATGGGATTAGGACCCACCCTCCTCAGTATGACCTCATGTTAACTGATAACATCTCCAAAGACCCTATTTCCAAACAAGGTCACATTCACAGGTACAGGGGTTAGGCCTTCAGTATATCTTTTTGTGCGATGCAACAGAATTCAATCCAAGACATCCTCTAATTGAAACTACTTTTTGGTACCATTATTATAATTTGTTCCTCTCTCTAACATAGCACTTATTACTTTACATTGCACTGATATTCTCCACTACACTTCAAGTAGTTTCTTGTCTTATTTATATTTAAATCTCCAGCATGTAGCACTTGTAAATACCCAATAAGTATTTGTTTCATGTATGAACCATCACTCCCCTTAAACTCTTAATGTTAAACATTGTAACCTAATTATATGATTCTGAGATTACAGGCTCAGACCAATTGCTTTCCTCCCTTATTTTACACAAGAATAGTAAGTGGCAGCAATTTCTCTATTGTTTCAGAAATAATCGAATAAAAGAATAAAGCCAGGAATATATGGTCTTAAATATTGAGTTTGGTATGCCCCTCCATGCTTTTACTCTGAGCCACACATTACTGTCAATAATGAGACCTGTGCTCGATCTAGTGAGGAAGGCAAACATGTCCAGCTAATAGAGGGAAATATTTGATTGGAATAATATAATGGGAAGATATTTGAGGAGGCAGCTGAGGTGGTTGTGTTTGTAAGCCACTGAATGTAGTATTCTAAACTGGAGCCTATGGTGTTTTTTAGAAGTGATAATGACAAAACAGTTTGTACTAAAGTTTTCTGTCTAGGTCTGAGTGTAAGGAGCCTTGCTTGATACCGGGTTTGGGCAATGAGTAGGGGGACCATTTGTCACTGATTGCTTGATATTGTGCAGGTCTAGATTTGTTGTGTGCCAATTGATGACTTTTAATCTGTTTTATTGCCCCCTCCCCTTTTACTCTCATTGCCCCAATGAGGATGATAAATTATACATCACACTAGAGACAAGCCATGTCTTTAAGGGAGGTTAATGATTGGAGGTCATAATCCTGGGAGGTGGTATTCATTGAGGGCTACTCCATATATTTTCACATTTAATACTCACAACAATCCTATGAGAAGTTTCCATTACTAAATTATCTTATTTTTACAGAATAGAAACAGAGGCATGGAAAGGTTCAGAAATTTACCCAAGTCATATGGCTAATAAGAGGCAAGATTCAAACAAGGTCTTGTTTCAGAATGCATGTACTGTAACCTTATCCCTCCTGGTTAAAGCCATTTTATTCAGATAGCAAAATTATATGAGAACTGGGTTATTAGGACACAAAAATATAACAATATTTTAAGCTTTGTTGGTCTTCTACCAGCAGATTTTGAAATGTATCAGTGAACAAAACAAAATCTCTGCTCTTATGGAGTTTGCATAAACCTCGGGAGCTGGATGTTTACAGTGTGTTTTCATGTTGCTACTTTGCAAATATTTTGATGAAAGTCTATGTTGGCTTCTGTGAATAATACAAAACAACAAGTGTGGCTGGGTGAGTGAGGTGGGAGGATACAACCATGAATGTACCAAACATAGCTGATGAATTTTATCTATTTCTCCGGGCCTTGGCATTGTATGTTCATTTAACTCAGCAAACATTTACCACGTGTCCACCATGTGCCAGGCACTGTGGTGAGCTTTCCCCAGGAACAGGCTACCACATCATTCTCAGAATGGCAAGAAGAGAAGTGCATCTCTATATTTCTGTTAATTGTAAATGGAATTTGTTGTTTTCTAATTTATTTTCTGGACCAACACCAAACACACACTGAAACACATACACAAATATTTTGTCCCCAGTGACTAGGTTTCAGGGAAGTTAAGGTAACTAAAGCAATATTTGGGGCCCTGGTGGTGCAAGTGGTTACGTTTTTGACTGCTAACCAAAAGGTCATCAGTTTGAATCCACCAGCCCCTCCTTGGAAACCCTGCGGGACAGCTCTACCTTATCCTGTAGGGTCCCTATGAGTCAGAATCAACTCGACTGCAATGGGTACAGGTAAAACTAAATTATTAACAATGTTTATTCTTTTACATGATCATGTTTAAAGAAAAGCTGTCAGGTAGATTTTAATGTCACTATTCCTTGGAGTCTATTTAGATATGGCCTTGGCATATTCTACCAGGGGTTTTGACGCCATTAGTTGTGGTCCATTTATCAGAAGTCCTATTTGTAACATTCCTCCTGGCACATGCATTACAGGGGATCAAGCCTGCCATTGTAATCATGCAGTTTGAGAACTGACAAAAATAAATAAATAAGGACACTGGAGAATTGTACTAATTCTGACATGCTATGTTTGGGGCATCTTAATTACCGAAAATCTAGTTATTTCCACCTCCACTACTTTTAAATCAATTGGGAAATGTTATGCTGATGTAACTTGAGTGCAACTGTTTGTAGCGCCATTAAAGGTTAAGTTTGCATAAAAATTAATTCATTAAATGAAAATTGTACTGTTTTGAGGCTGCATTATATTGTGATTGACTAAAACTCCATTTTGTAAGTTGACGTTGAAATTTAGATATATTTACATAATACTGGTAAATAAATATCAGGAGACCCTATTAAAAGGAATCAAAAAGTTGAGGAGGTCAAGGCCATCTGGATACTAACTTTTTGGTTAAGTTCTGCGAAAGGAGTGTATAATACGTGTCTGTTGGGGAATGGGAGCCCTGGCAGTGTAGTGATTAAGAACTCAGCTGCTAACCAAAAGGGCAACAGTTTGAATCCACCAGCTGCTCCTTGGAAACTGTATGGGGCAGTTCTACCCTGGCCTATAGGGTGGCTATGAGTCAGAATCAACTTGATGGCAACGGGTTTGGTTTGTTTTTTTATAGTGAGATGCTGGTGCATTTGTTCTTTTATAGTCCAGTGGAATAATAATTAATATATCCAAGTAAATAATCCTCTTAATGGAATTTAAGGTCCAAGAACATAATGTTGTTGTTATAGTTAACTGCTGTGGAGTCGCCCCCAACTCATGGCGACCTCATGCACAACAGAATAAAACACTGCCCAGTCCTGTGCCATCCCCTTGATTGGTTGTAGATCAGACCACTGTAATCTGTAGGGTTTTCATTGGCTGATTTTTTGGAAGCACATCACCTGGCCTTTCTACCTAGTCAGTCTTAGTCTGGAAGCTGCACTGCAACCTGTTCAGCATCATAGCAACACACAAGCCTCCACTGACAGATGGGTGGCGGTTGTGCATGAGGTGTGTTGGCCAGGAATGAAAGAACACCTTAGAGAATGTTAAAATGATATGAACAAAGACAGTAGCCTAATATGTGAAAGGTAAAATCAGATGACCTGAGCAGCCTGCTGTTACTCTTTTGTCCTTGGGATCTGGGCTATGTTAAAAGACATTGTAGGAGAAGTTCATAAAACATTTGTATCTGTAATTAAAGCTTCTCTGACTTAAGAGCCGGGGCATATGTCGTTTGGATAATTCGTTGAATTTGCAGTTTCAGTTGTGCTTCGTGTAGATTTCTGAGATTTCTACATCCATTAACAATAACATAGTATTTATCTTTTGTTCTGACTCCTTATGAAAATGCTTCATGAATCTAAATGTAATTCAAAGGGTAAAATTCATTGCCTTTATGAAATGTAATTGGAAACATTTTTTCTTACTCCTAGAAAAGATTGAAATGGTTATTCAAGTGATGAAAATGGTACAGTGAAAAATTATGACCTCCATAGGCATCAGTTATGCCATTGTCTTCTATTTATACATAATCTTTTCTTGAAGTAAAATTACAAATATAATTTACTACACAGTTTAAAAGTTGGCAAGTATACCCTATCAGAATATTCTACCAATTTCTAGCTATTTTGAAAACAATCCCTTTCTCATTCAGTGCCAAATAAAACAAGTTTAAAGAAGGCTCCCAGACTGATTGCCTTTGAGGGCCCTGAGGTTTCTTATCATTCTAAAACAACAGATGGCTGTTTGGGTGTTCTCTATAAATTTGCCCTTAAATTTTGGAAAGCAGTGAAGGGTTTGAGGAAATGAGAGGATTAGAGATGAGTTAACAGCTCTGGAAACCCTGGTGGCAAAGTGGTTAAGAGCTATTAGCTGTTAACTAAAAGGTGGGCAGTTCAAATCCACAAGCCACTCCTTGGAAACCTTATGGGGCAGTTCTACTCTGTTGGAATCCACTCCACGGCAGTGGGTTTGGTTTATTTTTTATTTTTTAACAGCTCTGATTCTTTCTTTGTCTTCAGTTCCAGCTATGGGTAAATGATGATATCCCTCAAACAGAGATACTGACTAAACAAAGTTGTCCTCTCTCTGAGTTGGTTGTCTGTTTGCCTCCCACTTTTGTTGGAGAAAGTGAGGTGTCAACAAAAGAGTTAAATAAATTTTAAAGTTAAATGGAGAAAGATAGAGATATGAGAGGCTGAGACACTAGCTTCTGAGGCAGGTTGCCCCCATGTGTAACAACCCATTTGTTTAGCCTGGTGTTTCTCTAACTTAATCAAACTTCAGAATCACTTGGTGATTCTGGAAAAAAAAACAAAACAGATTACCAGGCCCCACCCACAGAGTGTGTGATTCACTAGGCCTGCCTGAGGTGGGGCCTAGTAATTTGCATTTCTAACAAAAGAAATGATACAGTTGATGCTGTTTCAGGGACCACACTTTGAGAACTTCTGGTTTATTCAGTGGGTTCCAGGCTTTGGTTCTAATCTTATTGGTCTAAACACTCTCTGTTGTCATTTCACTGAAGTCAACCAGGATCTTGGAGACTATCTCCTGATGTCCAAATTCACTAAGTCCAATGTTTAAACGAATACACTTGAGTGGTTAATATGCTGCATAATGGCTAGAATACTTCTCTCTGATGGTTTTAGTTTTCTTCTAGGGGCAGTAGTCTTTTACCTCTGGAGAATTCCTATTCTTTCTGGACTCTGTTTGGACTCACTTTTTACAAACCTCTTAGCAATTTAGAGGGAATCACATGAGGTAGTTGCAAAAGATCAGCCTTGATAGACAGCACTCAACACGCAGGAGAGAACTAGGATTGATTTACAGAGCTTCATTTTCTTGCCATGTGTAGGAGTAGTCCTGTGACTTAAGTAGCTATATCATTCATCATGTAGTAAAATTATTACATGTTCGTTCTCCATAAAATCTTCAAATACTGTTGTCCTTATGGACTAACTAATATAAACATAATAGGTAATGTTGACAACTTGTTTGTTTTTTATTACATAGAATGTTGTCTACAGAATATAAAGGATATTTATATTTAATGCAACAGATATCCACTTATGAGAAGGAAAGTGATGTATATTTCTTGGGTTCAAATCTTGGCTCTGCCTCTTTCTAGCTGGGTAACCTGGGCAATTTACTTTTTCCTATGGACCTCAATTTTATCACCTATAAAATGCTGAAAATAGAAGTGTATATATATATGTGTGTGTGTGTGTGTGTGTATACATATATATATATATAAAATAGGATTTAATGAGATTAAATAAATTAGATCATATAAATCACGTAACACAGTGCCTTATCCATTAGGCTTTTTGTATGTTATGTTGTTAGGTGCCCTTGAGTCATCCATAGATAAGTGGGGTAGCTCTTTCTGCCTTTTGGTGGGTATAGGAACATTTTTTTTGGAATCTTTGGGTCTACTGGCTCTGGGAAGTCTGGAGTGGGGAGAAAAAGTGGAGTTACATCAGGAGAATTGAGATTAGGTCTTGTTCCACTGAGGTTGGGACAGAGTGTGGGATGTGAGAAGTATCTCTAGACATAGGTTCACAGCAGAAAAGGTTTCCAACGGTGATAACTGAGAAGAAACGAAGTAACATTTGGTAGTGATTATAATGCTCAATCAAATAAGTAAATCTATTCCACTTGTCTGACACCAGCTAAGCTGAAGAAATTCCATTTCCATTCAAATCTGTTCAGTTCAGTTCCAGTTCATCTGCATGTGCAATACTTCTTTCTCTGATCCTAACCACCAGGAGCTAGGTCAGAGCTCACAAGTTAGAGTGAACAGTCTTCCATACTGCCAAGTCTGCCTAAGACTTCAGAAGCCAGCCGCAAAGCACTCTTCATTTTTGACCTGTTGTTGTTGTTAGGTGCCGTCGAGTTGATTCTGACTCATAGCAACCCTTTGTACAACAGAACGAAACACTGCCCGGTCCTGCACCATCCTCACAATCGTTGTTATGCTTAAGCCCATTGTTGCAGCCACTGTGTCAGTCCATCTTATTGACGGTCTTCCTCTTTTTCGCTGATCCTCTACTTTACCAAGCATGATGTCCTTCTCCAGGGACTGGTCCCTCCTGATAGCATGTCCAAAGTAGATGAGACGTAGTCTCACCATCCTTGTTTCTAAGGAGCATTCTGGTCATACTTCTTCCAAGACAGATTTGTTCATTCTTTTGGCAGGCCATGGTATATTCAGTATTCTTCGCCAACACCATAATTCAAAGATGTCAGTTCTTCTTTGGTCTTCCTTATTCATTGTCCAGCTTTCAGATGCATATAAAGTGATTGAAAACACCATGGCTTGGATCAGGTGTACCTTAGTCTTCAAGGTGACGTCTTTGCTTTTCAACACTTGGAAGAAGTCTTTTGCAGCAGATTTGCCCAATGCAATGTGTCTTGATTTCTTGACTGCTGCTTTTATGAGTGTTGATTGTGGATCCAAATAAAATGAAATCCTTGAAAACTTCAATCTTTTTTCCATTTATCATGATGTTGCTTATTGGTCTAGTTGTGAGGCTTTTTGTTTTTTGTTTCACTTTTGGCCTGCTGCCTAAAAATTCGGGAGTTTCTCATTACCTCTCAGGATGCCAGTTGCAAGCTTGGGGATCCCCAGGTCCCCCTCATTTCTGGTCTTCTGGCTCCCACTATTCCCCCAGTTTCATAATTCCCTATAGAAGGCCTCACAGAACTCATGGAAGTGCTGTATATATGATTACAGTTTTATTATAGCGAAAAGGATACAATGAAAGGACACATAGGGTGAGGTCTGGGAGGGTTCCCTAGCAAAGTTTCCATGTCCTAAAAAGGGACAAGTAACTCTCCCACCTTCATCGGTATCTTTTATCAACCAGGAATCCCATGGCATTTCTGTATCCAGATCCTTTCTTGGGGCCTTATCACAGAGGCACAATTGATTGAATCAGCTCCCCCCACCCTTCCCCTGATGTTGGCTGTCTCTGGTATCACCAGATAGGTCTTTCTGGCCTAGCGGCTCCCACCCAAATAGCAACCTCATTAGCATAAACCCTCAGGTGTGGTGTGGAGGCCTCAACAAAGACACTTCAATCATTGGAGAAATTCCAGTGTTTTAGAGATAATCTCTCAGCAACCAAGGACAAAGACCAAATTCTTTGGGTAAAGTTAAATTCTTTACCACACAGTGATTCTCTGGGATAAAAGGAAATGATGAAGGGGAATTTAAACCTTTATTTATTTATTTATTTTTGACACCAGCTGTTTCTCTTCCTTTTTGAGGGTTTAGCTTTCTCTATCAGTACTTACCATTTCCTTCTTTCTGTGGCTTCCCGTCATGCAGTGGCTATCTCTACTCTGTTACTTTACATATAAAGGATGTTTAATAAGTTTTTGTTGTTGCTATTTACTTTTTTTTTTTTTCTGGTAGCATTAGTTTAGACCACAGAACTGAGAACAATAGGTGACAAGTATCCTTTCCTCATTTAAAGATGGGTGTTAGGTACAATAGCAGAACCTACTAAGAGAGAGTTAAAGCAATCCTGAGACTCAGCCCATAATCTACCTTCTGGCTATAGAGAGAAGATTAGAAATTCTAAGGGTTAGGGCAGTGTGAAGATGTCAGTCTTTAAAAGGAGTTGGCTTCATAGGTGGTGATGGGTTGGAATATAGAGGAAGGTGTTCCCCTCCTCCTAGCTCAAGCCAAATGAGAGGGTGCTCAAGAGATACCATCTGAGGTTAGGGTTGACCAGCTGACATCTCACATCTCACTAAAGAATTATTTCATCATCCAAATACTGAAGGGGAGAGTGATGAATGATCTTGGGAGAACTGAAACTATGTTGCCTTGTAAGTTGGAGAGAACATAGAGACAGAGACTTGGAAAAGATGAGAGGTAAAGGCTGGCTAGAGCTTCCCATGATTGCGGAGCAAAGACATATGCATTGAGAACAACCTGAATTCCCAGAGTCCTGTGGCACATAGATGTGTAATGCTTCCCATGTGCCAGAATGAACACTCTGGAAAGTAGGTGGACTGCTTTGATAGACAGAAGAGACTATATTAGCCTTTTCTCATTGTTTCCTTCTCACCTGCTGCTGGAAGAGCAGGTATCAGCATATTGAGTCAGAAGGAGATGAGAAGGGAGGACAAAGAGTAAAAGAACTGATGAAGCCCTTCTTCACTGCTGGTTACTAAGATTAGGTTAGGCCTGAATTAAGAAAAGGCAAGAAGAATGATGCTGTTTGTGGGATATATATTTTGATTTTTATTAGAATGGACTTCTTAATACTTAAAAATGAAATAAGTATATAATTCTAAAGACACCTAAGCTATGCATTATACCCAAGATTTTATCTGGAGGCTGGGAAGGAAGATACAATGAAAAACCTTTAAGTTGTGGTGGAAGAAAACTGAATTTATTTCTTGATTCAACATGTTGGGTCCATCCGAGGAAATATGCCACTGGCCAGTGTAATTTTTGGCTTTTTGATTTATTTTTAAGCTTGTATTGAACTCTTTAAATAAATAGCGTATTAACTTTAAAAGGTGATAGATTAATAGTTTCATTCTACAGGCTGTTTTCAAGGTGGAAAGGGAAATAAAGAAGTTCAATGAATTGTATAAAGGGAGTTTTGAGGAGCAGTGTGGCTAAATTAGATCAATGGAGGAGAGTGAGTAAGGCGGGAGAGTCAGGATTCCATTTCTCTCAATTAATTCGTGCCCCAGCTTGTGCACTCTACATAAACCTTGACAAACTAATGTCTTTCTCTATTGTCAATGTAGTTTGCTAATATGGTTTCCTCTTTCTGGGGCATCTTTCGCCACCCTGACATATGAAAAACACCTCCTCATCTTGCACATCACATCTTCCAGGTAACCTTTCACCATACCGTACTCTGCTGAGGCCCTCCCCCAGATGTAATTGACTGCAGCTTTTTGTTTCAGTGTTGGACAAAGTCCAGACTTCTTTCAGAGTCCCTTTATTGCAACTGTTTATTTACATACCTGCTTTTGTCTAATTAATTTGTGAGCAAGGGACCTTGCTATATTTCCATTTGTATTCCTAAATTTTAATGCCGTGCTCAAAATATGCTAGGTGTTCACCACATACTTACTGAATAAATGAATAAAGATGTTCAGAGTGGCTTTGTCTCCAAAACGAGGGGCAACAAGGTAGGTGGCCCAAAGTGTCAGAAATATCAAACACGGTTAAGATTCAGATATTATTGCCCAGAGACTCCAACATTTGTTACGTAATTACCTTTATCAATCCCCCAGGGTTTAACAGACTTTATTTCTTCATTAGTTATTTGAAATTTAAATTTTGAATGGAGTGATTCAGTTCCTGACTGCATGTGCAAAAACACTTCAAATCTATTTACCTTCTAGTTCATTTTTCCTCAGTGAACCTATTTGTGAAACAAATGTAGCACAAGTAGAATTGTGTAGCTGGAATAATAAAATCGCTACATTTGTATATTTCTTTTGTTCATTATTTTCCTTTTTTCTTCTTGCATTACAAATAGGGTAATTTGTTTGTTGGAACTGGGATACGTTTTAATTCTTGATGAGTTCTTTCAATATTTAGACTTCTTATGTTCAATCATTGTGAAGTTGGTAAAGACTATCTTGTATTGTCATAGTAAATTTAATTATCTCAGTTGTTGCTTGTAGATAATATGATTGCTTAGATTTGGTTTGTTATATGAGGCATTTATAAACACTTAGCAGTACAATCAATTGTTTATGTAATAACTATCTTTCAAAAAGTAATTATTCCCAAAGTGTTGGCGTGTTCCCTTGAGGTATAACACACGGTCTCCTATTGGTGTTTTGATGCTAGAAAAAAAAATGTCTAATTAAGGAAATTGGGAAATGAATTTGGTGGACATCTGCCTTGATAGTAACCGTGACAGCAGTTCCCCAAAAGTTGTTTCATCGTGGTGTACTTAGAGACATGGGAATACTACAAGTTTGAGTTTGTGGAAAGCAGGCCAATTTTCAACTGCTTTTGCAGGAGCATATGTGTTTGTTTGGCACTTGTAGAGTCTCAGCTGGCATAATGTTATTGGTGAACTGTTTGATAGCTATTCACAGGGTCTTGTAGGAGGATAGACTTGAAAATAGACATTGTAAATACCTTAAAATTGAGTAAAAATAGATCTAATCTTGGGAGTTTATTGTTTTGCAGGTAGAGCAGATTCTGTCTGTTCCATTCTGCTGCCAACTGCACAGATGACCTAGAAATGTACAATTGGCAATTGTTCTAAGGAATTATATAACAGAGGGGCATTACTGTGGTGATTTGCTCAAACTTTAACTAGATTGCTGGGCATTGACTAGATGCATTGGAGAATCCCTCTGCCCAAGGATTCGTTGAAGTCCTGGCCAAGATACCAAAGTATGCAATCTGGATTATGTTTACTAAATGATGATTTGGAGAAAACAAGGAAATTGAAAGAGTTTAGCATGTTTTTCTGGAAGCAAATCTGATGCATAGGAAGTGGTAATTTGTTATTTCTAGGCAAAGTGAAGTTGCATGAGCATTGAGAGTAAAGGTTCTAAATTTCAGTGATCATATGCCCAAAGGTAAGGCCTTCAGTCCAAATGACTTAATTGAACACAGGGCATAAGTATTCACCCTCCAGTGAGATTATGTCATTTTAAAAGGCTAACAAATTACTTAGATTTGTTGTTAGTATCTTGTGTTACTTTGATTCTCATTTGATACTCATTGCTTTTGACAAGATTTGTCCTCTTTCTTGCATCAAATTCTTAAGGTTAATTGTCCCTTGAAGGGTCTGTTTATTCTAGAGTTTCATGGCCAGTTCACAATAGGCCTTGGGTCTGTTGATAAGATGATGAGAGCCTGTTCTGGGTACTAACGTGATGCAGACCCTACAGTGGACAATTGAGAGTAGATGGAGGTCTGTTACCAAACGGAAGGAACTGGACATACTGTTAGCCAATAAGTGATAAAGTCAAAATTCTTCATTAACCATTTTGTTTAACTTTTGGTAAGCCACTATTTATTCCAGTCCTTGGGGTTCTCATCTATAAAAGCAGGGAGTTGGAAGATTGTTAAGATCACTTTTTGCTCTATTCTTCTGTGATTCGAAAGTTGTATAGATGGTTCTATAGTTGGTCACCAACTCTGATTCCTCCTCTCTCTGGGAACACTGCTTGCCTATAGTTTCCAGTTTCTCTTGCAGTAAATGTGGCCATGTGACTGAGTTCTAGCAATAAAATGTGAGCACAAGTGCTATATGTCATTTCTGGGCTAGGGTGGTTAAAAACCAGATATACCATTTGGTTCGTCTCTTTCTACTTCTGCTGGTGACCACAAGGCCGAGAGATGGCAGAATCACAGGATGGAAGCAACCTGGGTCCCTTAATCACCATTTAGGGGAAGAGTTACCCTTTGATCAAGAGTACTCATTTTGGACTGAATAGAATGAGAAGTGATAGAGACTTGAGTTTTTCACTGTGTTAAATTATTACCCTAACTAATAATTTGGGACTATCTAATTATAAGAAAAAGTCCCAAAATAGGAAATAAGAAAATGTCCATCTAGATATCCATATATCTAAATATCCATATAGATATCAATAACATTTATGGGATTATACTACAGCTAGTCAATAGACAGGAGTTTTAAAAATATGATCTTTGAAGATATTGAAGAATCAAATACTATTTTTTTTTTTCAAATGCTACCTACCTTCTCCAAAATATTGAACAGATTCCCTGAAAACCAACCATTCAGAGCCACAGTGCAGGGTGTTGGAAGTACCTCCAGCTAACCCAGATGGTGAACATGATATTTAAAAGAATAAAATTGAATGATCTAGGTTACTATCATGTGTTTCAGTCCCGTAAGTATATGTTTTAATTAATTCAACTCTGCATCATGAGTTTCAGTAAACTTCAGAGCAAGATTTAATGACTTTGTTGGAAATCTTATTTGTTGTAGGCAGCAAAGCTTAACTGTAGGTGTAAGGAAATACTTGCAGTGTGCTGAATCCAGTAACATCTACAGTGGCTATCAGAAGAGGCTGCACATTATCTACTAACTTACCAAGGGGAGAAGAGATCAAAAGACTTTACAGATAAATATGCAAATAACATTTGCAAACGATGCTTAAAACCCAAACCAAACCTATTGCCGTCAAGTCGATTCCGACTCATGGCAACCCTGTGGGACTGTAGAACTGCTCCATAGGGTTTCCAAGGAGCAGCTGGTGGATTCAAACTGCCGACCTTTTCGTTAGCAGCCGAGCTCTTAACCACTGCGCCACCAGGGCTCCAAATGATGTTTTAGGATGAGCCTAATAGACAAGAATAAATAAATATTCAGGGAAAGTAAGAGAGTTATAATGGAAATTGTTCTCTAATGTGAAAAGTGAAAGATCTCTTGGGTGGAAATCCAACTTAAAATGCACTTTTCTATATGCAAAACTCAGAAAAAAATGTGTGAATGTCTTATAATTTGCTTACAAATCAATTTTACAGACAAAAATTCCAAGATAGCCCTAAAGATGATGACTTATGCAATTTGAATAAAAGGGTGAGATGGGGCAAAAAAGTATTTTTCTTATTTTAATGAATTCTTGAAACTTTAGACAGAGGAAGAATAACGTGGTGGAATCATTGGATACTAGAACTAGAAGGGATAGTGCAGTTTTTTTGTTTGTTCGTTTTGTTTTTAATTCTAGTGCCCTATGTTCCCGATGAGGAAAACAGAGATTAAGTAACATACTCAAGTTCCACCATTACTGGCAGAACTGGGATTATAATTCTGCATACTGTTGGCCATTTGAGGAAATGAGAAGATAGATCTTCCATGTTTTTTCCACAGTTTCACAGTTAGAAAATTATATTCTAACTTTACATCTGATTATCAGTTGATGCTGCTGTTGCTGATACTAATTTATAAAACTTACATAACATTTATTCTGAGCCAGATACTTTTCTACATGTTTAAAATATATTGAATAATCTCATTGTCACAACCCTGGGTCAGCCAGCCTCTAATTTGGCCTCGATGGTCTTGTCTTCATTCATATCTTTCGGTAGTTTCCTCCGACGTTGTAGTAGGGTTAGGGTTGGTCTCTGTGATATGTGATGGTGTATCACTTCTGAGATGAGGCTGTGAAAGATGCTGAACATTCTGTCCTGGGTGCACTTTCTTCCTCTCTTTCTTCTTGCCTCTGTTTCTTTTGAATCACTCACTCTGGGCGAAGCCAGCTGCCATGTCATAAGCATTCCTATGGAGAGGGCTGATGAAGATCAAAGACTACAGCCTTCAGTATGGATTATACCTCAACATAAAGAAAACAAAAGTTCTCACAACTGGACCAATAAGCAGCATCATAACTGACAGGGAAGATACCGAAGATGTCAAGGATTTTATTTTACTTGGATCAGCAATCAATGCCCATGGGAGCAGCAGTCAAGAAATCAAGCAACATATTGCATCGGGCAAATCAGCTGCAAAAGACCTCTTTAGAATCTTAAAAAGCAAAGATGTCACTTTGATGACTAAGGAGCACCTGGCCCAAGCCATGATATTTTCAGTCACCTCATATGCATGTGAAAGCAGGATGATGAAAAATGAAGAGTGAAGAATTGATGCCCTTGAATTGTGGCATTGGTGAAGAATATTGAATATAGCATGGACTGCCAGAACAATGAACAAATCTGTCCTGGAGGAAGTACATCCAGAATGCTCCTTGAAAGTGTGGATGGTGAGACTTCATCTTGCTTACTTTGGACACGTTATCAGGAGGGAGCAATCCCTGAAAAAGGACATCATGCTTGGTAAAATAGAGGGTCAGTGAAAAAGAGGGAGACCCTCAACGAGATGGATTGACACAGTGTGTGCAACAATGGACTGTAATGTAGCAATGATTGTGAGGATGGTGCAGGACCAGGTAGTGTTTCTTTCTCGACAGCAGCTAACAACAACAACAACACTTGGTGACGATCTGAGGCCTTTTGCCACCAGCCATGTGAGTGAGCTTGGAAGAGGATCCTCAAGAACCAGTCAAGCCTACAGGTGGCTGCAGCTTCCTCATGAGATATTTTAAGTCAGAACCTCCCAGTTTTGCTGCTCAGGAATTCTTGCATTCCATGTAGGTTACTCTTCCCAGCTGTGTTAACACCAAAGTTTTATTGTTTCTAGTTTCTATGACATATGTTTTTTAAGGCTGCATTTTAGAGTCTACCTCAACTGTGGAAGAAGTTTTGCTGTTGGTTATAGTTTGAAATTAGTGTGGTCTCACAAGAAGGTCAGAGATAATATTAGGCAGGAGAGAGTTGTGACATAAGTCACAGGTGCAGAGTAGTTCAGGCAAGGTGAAAAAGTGGGATGCATTAGCTAAGAAGAAGGGTACTGAGGATAGACCCTCACCTCAGACAGTTAATTGCCTTCTGTCCGTTAAACCGGGAGATGAAGCCTGTTTCCTTGGTTGCAGGGGACTTAATTTTCAATAGGCAAAAGTAAAATGGTTTCAGGGGTGTTTGTTTCATAGCTGAGTGGGCTAAGAGAAAATATTAGCTTTTCTTGGACTAAAACATTCTCTCATATGACTCTTGTGATGTCAAGCTTAGCATATTATGTCATTTGAATCATGGATACTCAACAACTGAAGATATTGGAAAACTTGGTGTGTTTCATGTGGCCTAAATATAAAAGAAGATTCAAAATGAATAACTTTGAAGAATAATTCGTAGGGAACATTTATAGGATTAATATAAATACTTCAGTCACATTTTACCTGTGCTGTTTTAAAAAAAAAGGTATTTAAGAATTTGTATTAAGGATACTGGAATGGAAAAATATACTATCTACAGCCTGTCTAAATGTCTCATCTAAATAGAAAAAAGAGAGGGGGAACAATTAGAAAACCATTGAAAATTTATGAGAAATTAGATGCATTTTTAATTCTGTTGGAGCGGGTTTTATCATAACCACACCTGGTGAGATATGCTACAACTCTGAGAGGTCTTTCTGGATTCCCTTGGCACAGTTAGTTGACCTGTCACCTTTCTTCCCATATATATGTTCTTTACACTTGCAACATGGCATTGTGATTATTGATTTCATGTTTGTCAGTGCCATGGTATTATGGATTGACTTGTGCCCCTGTCCCCCACATAAGTGCTGGAATTCTAAGCCCTATCTCTGTGGATGTAACCCTGCTTGGAAATAAGGTTTTCTTTGTTATATTAATTAGATCATACCCCAGTAGGGTAGGTTCCAAACCTAATCACTTCTGAGCTATGTAAAGGGCAGCATAGACATACAGACACACATGGACACCCAGTTGTCATGTAAAGATTGCCCAGCATCCAAGGAATGCCCAAGGCTACTTACAAGGAAAGAATCATTACTTCCAAGCTCCTTATTTAGACTTTTAGCCTCCAGAACTGTGAGAAAATAAATTTATGTTTCTTACAGCTACCCACTTGTGGTATTTGTGTTGTAGCAGTACTAGGTAACTAACACACATGGTATTATAAGCTAGCTAGAACCAAGCAATATTTATCTTTATATCACACTGTGTGTAGTGCTTGGCACATTTTAGGAGCAAAACAAATTGTTAGACAATTGAAATATATACATAAAATAGTATTTAGAAAAGGTAATGATTCATAAATGATTATTTCAAAGATAGATGGATGCTGTTAGACACTGCTAAGATTTGTAGAAATCTCTTGGCAGGGAAGCAACTATTTGATTGTGTGTTTTTTCAATTATTTAAATGAAGATGGAAGATAATCATTTATTGCATTTTCTAACAAAAAAAATAATCGTAAAGGTCAAGATTAACATAAGAAACTCAGACATGGAATATACAATACTAATTTGACCTCCATACTTATTCTGTATGTTATTTAATTCTTTTACATATATCTAGTTTTATGAGATTTCTAAATAAGATTTGTAAATACATTTATTTATTTACATTATCCAGAACTTTTAAATGATTGACCCATTTTTCCTTCACATACAGTAAGATATTGATTCATTTAACGTATTTCCAGTGTTCCTAAGATGTGCCAGGCACTGTTCTAAGCACAGAATCCCAGCACTTAAGAGTGCTGGTGTGAAAAACTTCCTGCATTCCTAGAAGGTAAAGGAAATGAGATGTAGAATGAAAGGTTTTTTTGTTTGTTTCACCTTGTTTGTTTCTTAAGGGCAACATTAGAGCATATTTTGTGCTTATAAAACCAACCAAACCAAATCCTTTGCGTCTAGTTGTTTCCAGGTCATAGCAACACTATAGGACAAAGTAGAAATGCCCCATAGGGTTTCCAAGGAGTATCTGGTGGAGTCCAACTGCCTACCTTTTGGTTCGCAGCCATAGCTCTTAACCACTGCCTCACCAGACAAATTAACATAAAGGAGAGAAAGCGGACACTTCCTTAAAGCCCCCGAGTAGGTTTGGCACGGGAAGGGATCCATATACAAAGGAGGGAATGAATAGGCTGCTTTCACAGAAATCAGAGGGAAGGTAGAATATGGTAGGTGCAGAAGCAAGTCAAAAGAGGGATTTTGTGGAGAAATTACAAGAAAATTCTTTCTGATCTGTTTTCCCTGTGAGGTATTAGGTGAGCACCGCAAGTGAGAAGAAAGGGTAAGGAGAGGGATACTGGGGATTCTAGGAGAGGGGAAATGAGAAATGTGGGTTAGTTTGGAGAGTAGGAAAATGAATTTACTATGGAAGTTCAGTAGGAATACCTGACTTTTCTGAGCACCCATTGGAGATTTGTGGTCATAAATATAAGTCAGTCCGGTCAGCACATTTGTGGGATTCTATTATAGGCTTGATTATTATTGCCACGTGCCTGAGTTAGTACAATAGTTACCCAACAGATCTCCCTTCCCCAAGGTTTCCCCTACCACTGCCATGTAAATCTTAAAACACTGTTCTTCAAACGTTAAGCCCTCAGTCATAAACTTTCATTATTTCCTCTTCATCTTGAAGGCTAAATGTTTAGATTTTGTTCCCTAGGCGTGCCATAATATGGCTTTAGGCAGTATCTCCAACCATGGCACACCATTAAATAGGTTTCATTGGGCAGTGAATTGATCTGTTTTGCATTTTAGAGAAGACATTATTTCAGCAGTTGTGTGGAAGCATATTGGAGACTACTAGATTCAGGGAGACCAGCAAAAAGGCTATGGTAGTAAAATGTGGTAATGGTCTCAATTAAAGCTTTGGCAGTGGGAAGAACAGTGAACTGATGGGAATGAGAGATGTTGTTTTGGTTGCTGTCAAGTCAGCTCTGACTCATTGTGATCTTATGTATAACAGAACCAAATGTTGGCCAGTCCTGTACCATCTTTGTGATCTTTCATATGTTTGAGCCCATGGTTGTGGCTATTGTGTCAATCCATCTCACTGAGGGTTTCCTTCATTTTCGCTGACCCTCTACATTATCAAACGTGATGTCCTTTCCTAGTGACTGGTCTTCCCTGATGACGTGTCCAAAGTAAGCAAGATGAAGTTTTGCAATCCTTGCTTTAAGGATCATTCCAATTTTATTTCTTCTAAAACTGATTTGTTCCTTCTTTTGGCAGCCCATGGTATATTTGATATTCTTTGCCAACACTGCAATTCAAATGCACCAGTTCTTCTTCTGCTTTCTATTTTCATTGTCCAGCTTGCATGGACATGAGGCGGTTGAAATTGTGGCTTGAGTCAGGCACACCGTAGTCATCAAAGTGACATCTTTGCTTTTTAGAACTTTAAAGAAGTCTTTTGTAGCAGCTTTGGCAGACAAAAATCTCTTGACTAGAATGTAGGAATAAAGTGAGAGGGAGGAATACAGGATGACAGTTTTCATTCAGTTGATTTTATAGATGGTGGTAACATTCATTGAGATAGAGACTGGAAGAGGGAGAAACAGGATAAGGGGAAAAATTCATCCAGTGTCTAAGACATACTGAATTTGAGGTGCCTAAGTAATATTCAGGAGGCCTGGTGGCACAGTGGTTAAGAGATCAGCTGCTAACCAAAAGGTCGGCAGTTTGAATCCAGCAGCCGCTCCTTGGAAATCCTCTGGGGCAGTTCTGCTCTGTCCTATAGGGTCACTAT